>NC_056746.1:387682429-387919929 GCF_019279795.1 Protopterus annectens
CCTCACGTACAATCCGTTCCACAAATGGAACCAAAATTGAACCCACTAACCAATCCAAACTCCTAGGTGTCACTACTGACAAAAACCTAAGGTTCGATAGCCACATATCTCTCACCATCTAAAAGTCCATGCCAAACTAGGCACCCTATATAGAATAAAACCATACCTTACAGAAAGTGCCAGACTAGCCACTGCTCGCACACAACTACTATTCACACTCCTCTACAGATCTCAAGTATTTATAAACTTACGTAAATCAGACCTAAATAACCTAGAATCCTGTTACCACAAAATTGCCAAATTTGCTACAGATCACCCTTATAGAACCCACCAGTGCTCGGTACTCTCATAACTTAAATGGTTAGAACTCTCAAACCTTCTAATACTACACCAACTATCCATAGCCCACAAAATAATTCACCAACCAAATGACTGCTTGGCAATCACTAACCTAATCCAACCCAACATGAATACTAGATCACTTAGATCCTCTAATAAACTAATGTTAAAGATTACTCTACCCCACAACACACAAGGCACCACCCTCTACTCATATAAAATTGCCAAACTCTGGAACAATCTTCCTCAATCTATCACTCAAAACCCTAGCATTCATGAGTTCAAACACCTCCTCAAGGTACATCTAGAAAAACACTGGCTCTGTTCCTGTCATACCACAGGTTAGTCCACCCACTTCTTCCTACAACCTACCTTAACAGTTCTACTCACAGCTACAGTTAATTTCTGCTGAATCTAATTTGATCCAACACTCTCTCAATTAGCAAAGTTAACATTAATACTGCATGGTCTTACAACTATTATGGTGACCTCATCCCTCTATCCTGTCAAACTGTAACACACTGTTCACTACTTTTCATGCTATTTCCTTCTCAAACTGTGCCATTCTTGTCCATTTTTTATTAATTAATGCTATATTTCAAAATACCATCTTAAATTGTTCCAGCCTTATACATTTTTGTTGAATACTGCTACTATTTAAATTACCACTCGGGATGTACATTGTACACTGCAAATACTATTAATGTTCATCATTTTGCTTGTTAAGTTGGTTTAATGTGTCTCAACTGTATGAATGGAACTTTTCTCCCCGGACTTCTGCTGAAAATGGGCCTCGTGCCCAGTCAGACATTACCCGGTTAATAAATGAAATAAATAAATGGCAATCTGTGATATGCAGATATGTGTAATAATGGCAATCTGTGATATGCAGATATGTGTAATAATGGCAATCTGTGATATGCAGATATGTGTAATAATGGCAATCTGTGATATGCAGATGAAGGTTTACAGATATGCTGTTTCAGTTGTTTAAAAATGTTTCAGAAAAGCTGCAGACAAACATTAAAATGCAACAAGAATGGCTAGTAATTCATACACACAACATAAATGTTTATTCTTAGCGAGAGCACAATGCTCTTAAACAGCAAGCCTGCCCAAAAGCAGACTGCAAGCAGATCAGTATAAGCCACAGATATGTAAACTTCATGGACTGCATGATAGGTGAGGAATGAAATGTCTGAAATATGCTAAAAAGTTGATATAAAGATCATTCAGTGAACTGTAAAGCTTAAGGAGTATAGCAGAAATTAAACTTACCACAATAGTGCTACTTTCCAGCTTCTAGTTCAGGGGTGTCCAACCTTTTCAGTTGCAAGGGCCGCATTGGGTTAACAAAAATGGTCTGGGGGCAAACGGCAGGTGAGGACCAAAAAAAAAGGTCTCACATTAACTGAAGAGCAAAAAAAAAAAAAAAAAAAAAAAAAGGTTTCACATTAACTGAAGAGCAAAAAAAAAAAAAAAAAAAGGTCTCGTCTCACATTAACTGAAGAGCTGAACAATAAATAAATTAATAAATAATATAAATAAATTAATAAATGCATAATATTTCACCTAAACTTCAATATCTCTTTCTAATTATTTAAAAAACAGTTAAATCCATTCTAACATCTTATATACTGTTAGTTAAAACAATCTTTAATAACCTTGTTAAAATAATCTTTTCTGCTTTCTTTTATCATTTTGCCTCTGTCACTGGCACTGTGTATAATTTTGACTTAGGAATGTTGACTGCTGCTTTATATGCAAGCAAACCAGTTAACAACATGGTTTTCCCCTGAAAGAATGACTTCAACATATTCAACAGTTTCTGGAATTGCTTTCAAACTTTCCACTGGACAGAGCAGGACAGGAACTGGAATTTATATATATATATTTTTTATTGCTGACACGTGGCTGTTAGAAGAGTGTTTTAGCTAAAGAGCATATATGTTTTGGTACAGAATTAAACATTAACCAAGAAAGTTATTACTTCCAATAAACGATTCAGAATACCCACCAGTAGCTGTCAGGCATTGAACTAAATCCGAGGGCAGCCAGTTGGCAGTATACTGGGGTGAGTCTCAGCAAGTAATGACCCTTAGTCCTGGAATAGAATGCACTGGGACTAGCGACCAGTGCATAGCACATACCATCCCACTTCCAGCGACAGTAGCCCAGAAGCAGAGTTCTGCAATGTAGCTGAGGGAGACGCTGGTCAGGTCCTTGCCGGTGTGCTGGCTGGTTGGCACTGCACCAAAGCAGAGTGCGTGAGCTTCGCCAGGCAGACTGCTGCGGAGCTGGCTAGCTGAACTACTTAGCGCGCTGCAGGGCTTGTGTGGGCTGAGGAGAGTTCAGCTTCTGTCTCGCTTCCCCTGCAACGGACAGGCAAAGGCAACATTAGCGAAGTTTACCCTGATTTTCGAGAAGGGCCACCAAAGTAAACGGAGCATACTTTGTTGTTTATGATTGCAGTCATTATGCCCTTACACTGCTGGAGCCAAAAATCTAGTCCAGATGATCTTAGGTTTCCTTGGGGTTGTGAAAATGCATAGGATTACGGCTTACACATAACCTTACACATGCATTTAAAAGTAACGGATAGTAGTTTAAAAAGTTAACAGATTAGAGTGGAAAATGTGTTTCGCACTATGGCTACCCCCCCCCCCCCAGGAAAGAGAAAGGGACATGTTAGGCATTGACTAAGTATTAATAAAGCTCATATAACACACATTTTTTCTAATATTTCTTTTCACTTTGACAACCTGACAGAAGAAATGTGAAATTATCTTTTGCTTTATTCTGACTATTCACCTCTGCATGAACTGGTTGTGTGTGCATATGAAGGGGAGACCGTTTCATGAGATACGTCCCGACCAGAACAGGGACTTTGGCTGTAGAATCCTCTTTTTAACCATTAGGAGCAAACGTAGGTCAGCATGAAGCAGTCCTGTGTATTAGAACAGGTAAATGCTTTTCTTGCAGGTGCAGTACAGCCCCACCTTACTATTTCAACAGGTTGCAATGGTCACCCTTGTATTTTGTACTAAACCTGGGCATTCAAGGTAAGTTTTATTAAGTGTTCTAACTGTTCTTTTCGTTTCACAGCTATTAGGACAAAGCTGTTGAACAACTTACCAATAGCCATGTGCACTTTCCTTAACTGAAGTTGTTATTGTGATTATGTTTCGGAGTTCGGACTGAGGTTTCAGAAACCTGTGGTTGAACTCAATAAATTGGGTCATAAATGGCTCGGCCAAAAGGGTCACTTACCTTTGTTGTAGTGTAGTAGTGTACTCAACGAAATAAACTGATTAAATCCTCTCTCTACCGCTTACGCACGATCGCGCTCCTTCCTGCAGCTTTTCTTTACAAAAATCACCCGAACGGTGTTTTCAGATGCATACCAGCGGAAAGACGCTGGTATGGGAAAAACGTAAAAAAAAGAAAGTCGGCGCATGCGCAGAAGAGCAAAACTACGCAGACACGGAAAAAAAGTGAAATTAATTTTAAATTTAAATTTAAGGGTCGCGGGCCGCATGGAAGAGCTCTGAGGGGTCGCATGCGCCCGCTGGGCTGGGTTGGACACTCCTGTTCTAGTTGTTGAAATTATTTTTACTAATCCTAATCAAGGAGTGCTGGACAGGCTGCCTGCTGTTACAGGAGAATGAGTAGGTACACATCTTAACCCTCATAATCCAACCCAACATGAATCCTAGATCACTTAGATCCTCTAATAAACTAATGTTAAAGATTACTCTACCCCACAACACACAAGGCACCACCCTCTACTCATATAAAATTGCCAAACTCTGGAACAATCTTCCTCAATCTATCACTCAAAACCCTAGCATTCATGAGTTCAAACACCTCCTCAAGGTACATCTAGAAAAACACTGGCTCTGTTCCTGTCATAACACAGGTTAGTCCACCCACTTCTTCCTACAACCTACCTTAACAGTTCTACTCACAGCTACAGTTAATTTCTGCTGAATCTAATTTGATCCAACACTCTCTCAATTAGCAAAGTTAACATTAATACTGCATGGTCTTACAACTATTATGGGACCTCATCCCTCTATCCTGTCAAACTGTAACACACTGTTCACTACTTTTCATGCTATTTCCTTCTCAAACTGTGCCATTCTTGTCCATTTTTTATTAATTAATGCTATATTTCAAAATACCATCTTAAATTGTTCCAGCCTTATACATTTTTGTTGAATACTGCTACTATTTAAATTACCACTCGGGATGTACATTGTACACTGCAAATACTATTAATGTTCATCATTTTGCTTGTTAAGTTGGTTTAATGTGTCTCAACTGTAAGAATGGAACTTTTCTCCCCGGACTTCTGCTGAAAATGGGCCTCGTGCCCAGTCAGACATTACCCGGTTAATAAATAAATAAATGGCAATCTGTGATATGCAGATATGTGTAATAATGGCAATCTGTGATATGCAGATATGTGTAATAATGGCAATCTATGATATGCAGATGAAGGTTTACAGATATGCTATTTCAGTTGTTTAAAAATGTTTCAGAAAAGCTGCAGACAAACATTAAAATGCAACAAGAATGGCTAGTAATTCATACACACAACATAAATGTTTATTCTTAGCGAGAGCACAATGCTCTTAAACAGCAAGCCTGCCCAAAAGCAGACTGCAAGCAGATCAGTATAAGCCACAGATATGTAAACTTCATGGACTGCATGATAGGTGAGGAATGAAATGTCTGAAATATGCTAAAAAGTTGATATAAAGATCATTCAGTGAGCTGTAAAGCTTAAGGAGTATAGCAGAAATTAAACTTACCACAATAGTGCTACTTTCCAGCTTCTAGTTGCTGAAATTATTTTCACTAATCCTAATCAAGGAGTGCTGGACAGGCTGCCTGCTGTTACAGGAGAATGAGTAGGTACACATCTTAACCCTCATTCATGCCTCATTACTCTATAGGTCACCTGGCCTTTCAGTGCCTGCTACTTTAATCTAAATTCTTGCTAATGTATGTGAAAATTGGGGGAAGATGGGCGAAGGCTGCCAGCCTAGTCAAATAGAATTTGATACATAATTCTATAATTTGTATATAAAAATGTAAAATACAGGCTTGTGTTGTTAAATGAAAGAAAACACTGTAAAATGTAAACTTCAAGATTGTTGCAACATTGCCATCTGCTGTAAGGAAAACCAGCCAAGCATTTCAAATGTTCTTTGCAGTTGCAATTATCTAAAAAGTGGTGCCGAAGTGGCTGGCCGAACACATTCTTTCTATAGTTTTAATTTAAGGAATAATTGTTAAGAGTATACATGTGAAATGTCTTTTATTGTTGTAGTTTCCTGAGCAGGTGTTAGATTGCTAAATAATGCAGTTTGTAGTCCTGGGAACGCCAGACTAAGTGTCAAAAGGATGTAATGTGAATACTGGGAAAACCTAAGTGTCAAAATGATGTAATCTGGGAGGGCCTTAGCAGAGCTGTTTGTTAGTGAGTTTAAAAACTATTGTTGAGAGAGAGACTGTAAGCATTTTGTCTTGGATCATCAACCCCAGCACTGCTTATGCTCTATATATGTATATAAGTAAGATTGTAGCACTGTGTTTTCTCTTAAGAATAGCTAAAGATTAGAAAGTTAGATTAAGTGTTTTTCTTTGACATCAGACCTGTCCTACTGTATTATTTTGAGTTTCTGTGTGATCTCTGCACTCTTAGATATCTCTGTGGTATAGTACTATTGTCTTGTGTTTAATTATTTATTATTAAATATTTTAAAAACCTTTACCTGTGGCTGGTGTGTGTAGACATAAGTAGGCTCTAGAGTACATTGCATATTTATAAAGTTTATTGTAATAAACCACTCTAATAAGCCTTAGACTGAATAGTCACATTACCAATTGGATAATAATATTGCACAGTAATAATTGGTCACCCTTTCAAGGGCCTTTGGGTAGCTGACAATTATTAACTGGTGGTGGCAGTAATTACTACCGTATAGTCTGGGTAAAGGGGCACAGCTAGAGAATCTGTGTCAGCCTTTCCCAGGAGCGTCTGTGAAGTTGTATAAATAGAAGGTAAAAAGACAAGGCAGGACCACCAGGCTCAAAAATTCAGTTAAATTTATTGTGTAGTCAATGGATAAGCGCTTTCACATGTAAAACATGCTTCATCAGATCTCAAAAAACAAGCAATCTGCTTAATTTAAACAGATTTAAAATGGTACTAACCAATCCAGTTACAGCAGAGAAATCAAGTAATTAATTAATTAACCCATTCAACAGTAAAGCAAATGCTGACTAAAGACAGAACACATTCCATATTAAACGAACAGTAAAAAAGTTATGTATGTAAAAACAACATTAACACACATAAACCCTGATAAATATGTATAGGCATATATATAAGTTCATATAAATATATATATATATATATATATATATATATATATATATATATATATATATATATATATATATATATATATATATATATATATAAAAATATAAAGCAAAACATGAAAAATATACATCAAATAGATGAACACATATAAAAAAGAATAAAATAAAAACAACCTACAAAAAAAAATTCATACCAATTATAATATATATTATGATCTAATCAAGTTCTATTCTGTAATATTATTTTGATTCTACCTTACTCTACTTCATCCCATCTTACTCTATTCTATTTTATTTTCTTTCATTTTAATGGGCGTGCTTCCAGGACCGGTTTAAGACTAACATGATTATTAAGCCCTGGAAAAATATGAGCATGCAGTCTAAAAATCCAGTTGTATAAATACTTATCTCAAAGTGTGGGTGTGTGTCAGCTACCTGGGCAGGGACATGAAGCACTGGTGGGACTGAGAGGGTACTGGAGGTTAGCTTGCCAGCTAGGCTGGGATCTGAACCCTATAGCTGTGCCAGTGGGGAGTCTTATTGGGGATCTGGAGAGCAAGGCAGCAACCAGCCCCAGACTGACTGTGATCTCTGTGTGCACTTAAGGGAAATTGTACTTTACTGTGTGTATTTGTTATCCTTTCCTCTTCTATGAGACGACCTCCCTGGTGTTAGTGGTGAGGATTGAGGCTCCTTGATTGCTGGGCCAGGGCATGGTCGTCACATATCTGGTGGCAGTGGTGGGATAAGATATCCTCACATATCTTTTTGGCAGTGGTTGGAATAAGATATCCTCACTTGTGGTTTGCAGTGGTGTGGATAGAGTGAATCCTGTAGCTTATGTACAGTGATCTCTGAAAGTGTTTTGTACTCTAAATCAGCCACGCAGTGTATACTCAGAGTTCAGATCACAATTGTTTTATTTCTATTGTTAGCTTAGTTAGTCAGGGTGAGCAGGCAGCATGTCAGCACAGGAGTATGGAAAGCTGACAAGAAGCCAGCTGGTGGAGATGTGCCAGGCTAGGGGACTGGTGCATGGGTACCTGACTAAGGCAAACCTGATTGCAGCCTTGGTTACAGCTGCATCAGAAAACAGCATCCAGGAGAACAATCAGACTGGCAGTGGAAATACAATATCCTCAGAGAATGGACAGCTCAGTCTTTCTGCAAAGGACAATCAGACTGGAAGTGGAAATACAATACCCTAGGAGAATGGACAGCTCAATCTTTCTGCAGTGGACTTAAAAATCCAGCTGAAGCAAAAGAGACTTGAGTTGGAGGCCAGGCATTTGGAGATAGAAGCCGAAGAAAAGCACTGTCAGAGGATGCATGAGAGGGAAATGCTGACTCTTCGCCAGAGTCAGGGGGAAGGGAGTAACTGGACCCCAGAAGCACAACAGGTCAGTAAATTCCTTCCGCAATTAAAGAGGAGGATCATTTTGATAGTTTCATTCACATGTTTGAAAGGGTATACAAACAGTATAGTGTTGACCAAAGGCTCTGGGTATGGTTCCTGAACCCCTAACTCCATGGGAAAGCTGTAACTTGTATATCACAAATGCCTGACTCTGTCTGTTTTGATTATACTGCTGTAGAGAAATGTCTGTTAGAATGTTTTAAGCTAACACCTGAAATGTATAGGAAAAAGCTTTGTGAGAACAGACGCAAGGCAGATGAAAATGTATCTGAATATGTTGCTGAACTGAGCACTTATTTTCATAGCTGGGTGAATGGATGTCAAGTCACCACTTTTGAAGGGCTGGCAGACCTTTTGGTGAGGGAACAAGCCCTTAGCACTTTGCCTGAGGACATGAGGATCTGATTAGCTGATAGACAATGTGCTACTTCAGATGAGCTGGGGAAGAAGGGAGACCTATACCTGGTCAGCAGGGCAGCCAGGTATTAGCTGGCGGTGGCAGTAATTACTACCCTATAGTCTGGGTAAAGGGGCACAGCTAGAGAATCTGTGTCAGCCTTTCCCAGGAGTGTCTATAAAGTTGTATAAATACTTATCTCAAAGTGTGGGTGTGTGTCAGCTACTTGGGCAGGGACATGAAGCATTGGTGGGACAGAGAGGGTACTGGAGGTTAGCTTGCCAGATAGGCTGAGATCTGGACCCTATAGCTGTGCCAGTGGGGAGTCTCATTGGGGACCTGGAAAGCAAGGCAGCAACCAGCCCCAGACTGACTGTGATCTCTGTGTGCACTTAAAAAAAATTGCACTTTACTGTGTGTATTTGTTATCCTTTCCTCTTCTATGAGATGACCTCCCTGGTGTTAGTGGTGGGGATTGAGGCTCCTTGTTTGCTGGGGCAGGGCACGGTCATCACAACTTATCTTACCTTCCCACATAAAAATCTCCACAAGCAAGCAAGAGTCTACTGAACATTTTTCATGATGCATACTTACTAGTTTGCTTACATTTTCCAGGAGTCACCTCTTCAGTGCTTCTGACATTAAGACAAAAGCAGGCAATATGGTACTCATCAGTACCATCCCCAAAGGTCAAACATACTTCTCCTGCCCAATTAGTCCTTGAGTCAGCGATTGTGTATCACCAAGATTAAGTAGAATATTTTAAACAGCTCTATTAGAGTCAGCCCATACACAGTACCAGTCATTAGGCATTGACTATCTCATGGCTCCACTCATTACTTTTATTGCAGGCCCCCATCTTCTATTCAAACACAGCATTTTCAGGACTTCTGAACTATACCCCAACATGCAAACAAATATGCATTCCAGATTACATCCATTCCTAATTTATCTTTTCTTCTTTCATATTTGACTTAACAGTACTGGTTGTTGTGGATGCAGAGGTGCTAAATCTAAAAGCATGTTTATTATCATAACTTTCGTTACTCATTTTGTTTTTCAGTTCAAGCTCATCTTCCTCATACTATATGTTGTATTGTAAGCTGTAGGCCTTCCTTTCCCCTTCATATTGCAATTTTTTAACTTGATCTCCTTAGGTGCCAGACACAGCATCTATTATTCTTCTGTACCTGCCCGTCCCTAAGATTCTCCAAATGATCCTTTCTTGGTACTTTCAACATAGGACTACACCAGGTGGGCCATCCAATTCTTCAGGACATTGATTTTTACAGTATTTAATTTGTATTCTTAGTGAGTGTGAGCATAAAGCCAGCAACTGTTATGGCTAAAAATCAAAGTGCCTACCTTAAGGAGTTGCTAGTCAATGACATCAGAGATGACAATACCACTCCCTTGTAATCTAAGGGAATGACTTGTGAGGCTTGTGATCTCCACCAGAGGATTTACAGGCATCAGGATTCTCCAAATCCTACTCCCAAATAAAGATAATTGGCCAATGGCTGCTTCATCCCATTCCCCAAAAACTCATATCCATTTCTGAACTTGGGACACTGGTGGGTCAAATTGATGATCTGCCTCTGCACTGTGAAGGAAGTGCAATACATTCAATATAATTTGTGCATCATTTCAAATGAGTAATATAGATTTAAGGTAGTCATTTGAAACATCAAGAATCACAATGTGTCTCTCAGAATATGGAGATAGTTTATGCAAGTCTGCATTTTTGATCACTCAAAGTCCAAGACTTCCATTTCTCAGAATATTCCCCTTTGTCTAAGGTATAGAGGTACTGAAGTCAGTATATATAAGTTCTGGAGGAATTTAATGATTGATCCCCACATTGGGGTATAGGTGGGTTTGAGTCCTGCAAAAAACAAGTTTAAAGGAGGAAAAACAATGTTTGACATTCCTTACTCTGTTGCATTTTTAGTCTTTTTTTCTGTATTTTTTGGGATTCGGCATTGTGAGTTTCCACAGTGCCTATGGTTCTTTTGGTAGTTAATGGATCATAGGATCATGGGATCATAGGAGGTTATTAGACTATTGGGCCTAGAGCCTTTACAAGTCTAGTCATGTTTTACCCTTGTTCTCTCATAGAACAAAACAAATAGCCTATATTAGCATGCTAATTTATGATCAGCACGGACTGCCCCTATCCAAAAGGGACACAGGTGAAACCTTGGGTCTATATTAACTTATCTAAGGTTCATTTCAGTGAACCTTCTTCATCAAACCCTAACCATCGAACATTCATTTCAGTGAGTTTTCATATCTGTGAAAAAAATCTGGGAAAGGAAGCGGTTGGCCAGCAACACAAATTTGCCCTTTTCCCCACTGTAGTGCAATCTTGGAGTTGGCATATATAGTTAGGGGTGGGGGTGCAGCCCCCCACATTGGGAAGTGTGGGGGGCAAATCCCCCCCACTTTGGTGGATTTTGCATAATGTGGTGTCTGCTCCGGTGTTGTTTTGACTAAGGGCTTAGTTTCCCTGTTTAAATTTTTGTTCAAAGAGAATGTTCGCTGAAATGAACATGCAATGGTTAGGGTTTGATGCATAAAAGATTCACTGAATTGAACCTTTGGTGAATTAATTATAGACCCAACACCCCAGGGGTGACTGCACAGTTTCTCATCCAATTGTCCAAGTTACACTTAAATATGGTCAAGAGGAGCTCTGCTTAAATTGAATTGGGAGTTTGTTCCAGAGGTGTGACAGCCTCTGGGAGACATAGCTGTCTCCCCAGTAAGTCCTGTTAATGTTGGAGACTAGGTTAATGTCTCTGGAGTGAGTGAGTCTTGTCCCATTAGATTTGCAGATGTGCAGCAGTTCCATTAAGGCAGGGTCCAAGACAGCTCTGTAGGCCAGGCACAAGTCGCCTCTAAGCAGTCTGAACGATATAGAGTATAGTTACAGTGCCTTCAGTCTGTCCATGTAGGTCATGTGATGAAGGCCTTGAATTTTTGGGTTCATATTATATGATCAAATGCTAGAAATAGTGAACAATCTATTATCAAACCCAAATGCACAAAACCACAAAATATCGAAAGAACGGATCAGCAAATTTTTTCCCAGGGAAAAAATTCGCTGATCAAAAAGAGAAAAAAAAAAAGAATGTACAGGCAACATAAAGTGGGGGGCTTAGCCCCCCCCCCCCCCAACATCCCCCTACCTTAAATATACCAACTCCAAGATTGCACCACAGTGAACAAAACAGCAAAGTCCGGAGAATGGCCCAGCAATTTTTTTCCCCTGGGAAAAAAATTTGCTGATCCATTCCTTTGATATTCTGTGGTTTCATGCATTTGAGGTCAACAAATGAGCATTCGCTATTTCTAGCATTCAAGTCATGTAATAGGAACCTATTTTTTTTGGTGAGAAACCTCTGAGCTGCTGCAGATGTCTGGTGAGGTACATACAGAAGGCAGCATTGCACTCTATTATTGGTCTGATGAGAGACAAGTACAGAGGAGTTATAACATCCTTTGTTTTGGATGCTATTCCCTTCATCATGAGATGGACAATGTAGAAAAGCCTTCCTCCCCACAGTGGACACATGATGATTGAAGTTAAGGCTGCTATCATCCTGTGTTCCCAAGTCTGTCACCACTGGGTTTGAACTTAGGGGGGTATTGTTAATGATGTAATTTGCTGGGACTTCATTTTTGCCAAATCATCATCATCATCAGCAGCAGCCCCCTTTTTCCCATTTTTTTTTTACACGGGGTTGGGGTATTGTATTAACTGTCGCCAACTCTCTCGATTCAGTGCCACACTCCTGCCTTCTTCAACACTCATGCCCGAGTGTCGCAGATCTTCTTTCACACAATCCATCCACCTCTTTGTTGAACATCCTCGCTTCCTTTTACCTTCTTCCTGTCTGTCCCAAATCTTCCTCACCAGATTGTCTTCTGTTTTTCTGCATGTGTCCAAGCCACTGTAATCTGTTTTCTTTGATATTTTCTGCAATTGGAGCTACTTTGGCTTTTGCGCTTATGTCCTTATTTCTTCATCTGTCCCACATTGTGCATCCTACCCCCCTTCTCAGGCGCTTCATTTCCATCACCTCCTGCCTCTTCAACTGTTCTGCATTTACTGCCCAGGTTTCTGTACCATACAGTAGTCCTGGTCACACCACTGTCTTGTACACCTTACTTTTCAGCTTATTTGGCATTTTTCTGTCATAGACTACACCTGACACTCTATGCCATTTGGCTGCAGCCCCTCTGATTCTAGCTTTGATCTCTTCATTCAGACTTCCCTTCTCCTCAACCACCCCTCCCAGATACTTGAAGCTGTTTACCTGTTCCACTATCTTTCCATCTATCTCTATTCTCAGCTTCTTCTGATTTCCCCAATTTGCTGCCATAACCACTGTCTTATCATTGCTTAATTTCATCTCATGTGCCTTGAGTTTTGCATTCCATTCTCCTATAGTCTGCTGAAGTTCTTCCTCAGAGTCTGCCTGTAATGCCACATAGTCTACATAAAGCAACTTTGTTGATCTGTCCCCTCCAACACATTTGCTAATGTAGTCCATCTCCAGTATGAAGAGCAGTGGGCTCAGAGCTGAACCCTGGTGTACAACCAGTCCCCACTGGGAGCCCCTCTGTGAGGCCGAACACTGTTTGTACTTGAGTCATCAGGTCCTTGTACATAACCTGCACTAATTCCACCAATGTTTCTGGGACTTCAAACCAGTGTAGTACTACCCAGATCAGCTTTATTGGGACCTTGTCATATGCTTTCTCCAAGTCTAGGAATGCCCAGTTGGACTCTCTCCTCAACTCTAATTTCTTCTCAAGTATCTGTCTCACTGCAAACATTGGGTCAGTTGTACTGCATCCTGATCTGAATCTGAGCTGCTCACCTCCCATCTTATGTTCTACTACTCTGCATATCCATTTATCAATCACTCTCTCCAGAACTTTCATGCAATGTAATAGGAGTTTGATGCCTGTTCATCCACCTGCTTCACCTTTACCGAAGGGGATGATAATACATTGTTTTGTATTAAGTATAAGTCGATGGCTTTGGCACCAATCAGTTGATTGTGTAAGCCCTTTTTGTAGTACAGTGACGTTATTTTAGGTTTCAATTATTGCATCCAGTTTGCAGTCATCAGCAAACTTCATAAGCCACAGGCCACCTATTTTCACCTGAACTTCTGAGAAATAGATTCCAAACTGAAGTGGACCCAGCACAGATCCTTGTGATCTGTCTTTAACAAAACCAAATTGGGACAAGTCAAGAGTTTGAAGGTCTCCTATATCCTTGTTGATTATGTCTGCAATGATTCTTTCCATGGCCTTACAGATAAGGCTGGTTAGGCTTATGGGTCAATAATTTCCAGGGTCAATTGAGGGGATCCCCTTTGTGCAAAGGGCTCACAGTTGCATTTTTCCATTTGGGTGGGGCAAAGCCAGTACTGAGACTGTGGTTGAAGAGAGTACCCAATGCTTCAGCCAGCTCCTGTTTCAGACTGTTTAGTAAGCAGCCTGGGATGTTGTCTGGTCCCATAGAGGCTGTGTTTCTGGCCTTGGAGAGGGCAGTTATGACCTGCTCATTGGAGATACTAGGTAGAGGACTGGAGACAGGTATATTCTGGGGTATGACTGGTGGGGACAGTTGAGTGAAGTTTTTGCTGAACCTGTCTGCTAGCAAATTGACAATTTTCACAGGTTATGTATGTGTGGTACCATTCACTACTAGTTTGGCAGAAATTTGAGCCTTCCCTTTAAGATTTTGGATGCAGTTATATAATACCTTGTGATTATCCTTAGCTAGGGATGCTAATTTGGTTTTGTAATTAGCTTCGAGAGGACTTAACAAGATGTCTAATTTCATTATCCAAGCTGTGGAGGGTGTCTTTCCTCTGCTGAAGCCTTTCCTTGTTATTCTCAGTCAGCAGTTTCTTTCTCTTGTTGTATAACTTATTTATGCTGGATGTCCACCAGGATGGTTTGTTTGTGAGGATCCCGATTTAATCCATTCAGGTATGGCTGAGTCTATACACTTGTACAGATGTTTATACAAGGCATTAGTGTACTCCTCAGTATGTGAGACACTGCTGTTGGTGGTAAGTGGGGGGTTGAAACTATTTATGCCATCATGCAGGAGGCTGTAGTTTGCTTTGGAGAAATTTTTTACCATTTTTCCTCGGGGGGGGGGGGGTGTTGACCGTTACTTTGAACAAAACAGATTTGTGATCTGACCTTACCAGGGAGGGCCCCACATATGGGGTGGTGTAGCGATCTCCCATGTTTGTGAGTAATAGGTTAAGGATATTTGAGTCCCTTGTGGAGGTGCTGACTATCTGTTCCAGAACATTTGCATTAACAAAGTCCAGGACCCTTAGGATGAGAGTGTTAGTGCTTGCATATGTTTCTTAGTTGATGGAGGGATAGTTAAAGTCACCCATAAATAGGGTGTTTGGCTGTATTGTGAGTGACTCAAGTAGGTCCAGGTAGGCAGTGTGGTTTACCTGGTTTATGGTGGGGGACCTATAACTAACACTGATGTGGAGGGGGGTCTTTTCTACAGTAAGCTGGACTTGGAGCAGCTCTAGGGAGTCGTACTGTTTAACCAGTCTTGAGATGTGTTTGCCTTTAATGAAGATGGATACACCTCTCCATTTGGTTCTTTTATATTTGTTTTATGATCTGAAAGTGTGGAAGGCATTGTAGCCTTGTACAGCCGGGGTACTCTCTGTGGCCTTGAACCATGTCTCTGATACTGCACAGACATCTATGCCTTCCAAAGTAAGGAGTGCTTCCAGTGAGCACAGTTTCTGATTTACACTCCTCGCATTAAGCAGCATAACCTTGAGTTTGTCTCTAGAAGATGTTTTTACATAAGGAATTTTGTTTTTAAGATGTTGCCTAAAAAAGGCATGGGGAGGCAAGTACCATAGCCAGTAAACAAAAGTCAAGAGGTGACATGTGAAAACAATCCCTGGAAAAGCAGCGTGGTCTTGTGACCATCTTATCCCAGGATGACAGATACTGTATTCTCCTTGACTGACACTAGGAAGCTAAGCCAATTGTTAAAGTCAATCATTTTTTGTTTGTAGTGAGGCATCATCCTGGGTGAAGATAGGGTGCTACTTAGGGCTAGGACATACCTACCTTGAGCACATAATCAGCAAGTCAGTCATGTCTATCTTCATATATTCCAGTGAGGTACATCTCAAGTTGTTCACTTCAACATGGACTATGACAGAGTCATAATAGTACTTGTTGTTGAGAGACTTGAGTGCGTGCATGCTTTGGCAGATCCTGGCACTCAACAGGCAGCTGACCGTGACCTTCTCCTTGTCCAACCTGGTTAGTGGGACATCTGTGTGTCTCACTATGGAGTTGCCTATGACCAAGACATTTGATTCTGAGGTATTTTGCCTTAGGGGCTTGTTGGGTAAGACACTGCTGTGTGTGTTTATATGTGAAGTGGATGCTGTTGGGACTGCATTGTGTATGGACAGTTTGCTTTTGGGAGGTCTCTGTTCTTTTGGTATACTTTTAATGAGTGCCTCCGCATTTGTGGGTTCATGTATTTTGTTGCTGGTTTTCTGAAGATGTGAAGTGTGTATGCTGACAATTCGTTTGGTATCTGATTTATAGTATAGATACATCTCTCACATATTGTATTAGCATGTTTTAGGAGTAATGGGTCATCAGTATACATGAGGCAGTTGCTAGATTCCCTCAGGATACCCATGTCCATCAGGCTGGCTGGAGAAATGGTGGGAGACTATCCATCCATTATGTCAGGTTTGTTCTGTAGTATGTAGTAGGAAGAGGGCTGGATGGAACTGGTCCTGCTGTGTAACTAGTAGAGTCAACTAAAGTATGGAGGTTTGGGAGTAGATGCCTGCATCAATGCCTAAGAAATGTGCATCTGAGTTCCTGTCCAGGCAGCAATGCGCAACTGTGTAGTGCACAGAGAAACAGGGAAGCCTAGAATGGTTCACAAGCAGCTGTCTAGGGAACAATTGACTTTCTGAGTCTTTGTGTCTATAACAGGCAGCACTAACCCCCATTGTAAAGGGGTTCCTATCACAAAATTGAACAGGCTGCAGAGCAAATGGCTTTAAAATCAGAAATGACGTTCATTGATGTGTTTTTTGTGAGATCGCCGTACAGTGAAGATAGGAAAATTTGGCCTTTCCTCACTCTAATGCTATCTCGGAGTTGGTATATATAATTAGTGGGATGGGGGGTGAATTTCAGGTACGGCATTTTTGATGTTTAAGCCATTTGCTCTCCAGTCTTTTTGATCTTGTACTATAGACCTGTTGTACAATGCACAGCTTTGTTAAGCAATTTTCAAACTAGCTGGCCAATAGAAATTCTCAATACTGAGCATTTTTCCAACAATCCCCAACTCAGTTGGGTCCTTTGCTATACTCTTCTGCCACAGTGGTGCAGGGGGCCCTCTTAATGTAAGATGGCTGGTTTTAGTACTCAGATAATGCCAAATAGACTAGATTCAGCAAATCTGAATATAGCCTATGCTAATAGACAAACAAGTACTAGAAATTACAAAGTGCAGAAAAAACAGTCTAAAACAGCAAACAGTTTGGTAGAAGTACATAATAACAATAAGCAGGACATTAACAAATCAGCGATCTAGTGCCCAGTAAGAAATGAAAGCATAGAGGTGACATGTGTTTCTTTGACTATTAAATATTCAGAGTTGTACCAGTAATACTGGGCAGGTTTCCTAACATCTCTCACCCTGGCTGTAAACTAATACAGTAGCTATGCAGATAACATCTATCAAAGCAAGTTTCAATATTTTCCTCAACTACGTTGGTAGCATAGCTTGTCACATTATACCAGATCAGTGTGTTAGGCTAGATAGTCATGGTGCATGGGTCTGAACTTATGAACAATAGCAAAAACTGCAGGAATATCATTAACAAAATACAAAGCAATAAAAAACCACCAGTGTGTGTCTTCTTACTTTAGGAAATATTTATTATTGCATGTTTACAAACTCATGTACAAGCTAAAACTTCTGAGTTTCACTATATGGTAGTGCATGCAGATATATCTACTAAAAAAGGTTCTGGTCCTGCACACTATTATCTCATACAACCATTTATAGGTTCATAGTTGTATACTAGGCTAACGATCACTAGGGCCTTTATAAGCCTAGCCATGCAACCCAAATGTGTCCCATAAGTTATGCGTTAGACATTTATATAGAGGTGATTGTTGGTTATGACATGATTTACTGTCTATCAGAGACATGTGTGCCAAGCCAGCTGTGAATTTTTGATTTCCCAACCAATGGCCCATGTTATGCTTAAATAGGGTTAGGGAGGGGCTTTGTTTCACATGGATGGGGAGCCTGTTCCTGAGAAAACAAATTCTCTGAGATACATATCTGTCTCAACATGTCCTATTTATGTTGCAGGCAAAATTTAGGTCTTTAGATCTAGTAGTTGTGATGCTGTTTGTTTTGCAGATGTGCAAAAAGTTCATCAAATATCCCTTGTCCAGGGGTGTCTTGTATGGCAGGCATAGATCACCTCTCAGTAGTCTGTATGATACCAAGTAGAAAGACAGGGTTAATAGACTGGCCTTTTTCTTTTTGAACTTTTTATTTACTTCATTGTTATATTTTACTTCGTTGTTATATTTTATTTTACCAATCTGCCCCCAAAGAGACAATTAAACATGCATTCTAATTGACTAGATGTAACAACTTACTTTAATTGTTGATGTAGGCCTTTTACAGTATACAGATATCAAACATCTGTCACGATACACAAAAATACTACAGAGGGTGGTTGATAAAAATTATGCAATGTGGTAGAAAGTAAGATGGCAGACGAGCACGTTGTATTCAGATCAGGTTGCACTGAGACAGTTAGTTGAGAAGAAGCTAGAGATGAATCCAATTGCGCATGCCTAGACTTGATGAAAGCATATGAAAAGTTGCCAAGAAAGCTGATCTTGTGCAGTCCTGCAATGGTTTGATGTCCCAGAAACAGTGGTAGAATTGGTGCAGGCTATGTACAAGGACCCAATGGCATAAGTACAAACAGTTTTCAGACTCACAGAGGGGTTCCCAGTTTGAGTGGGTGTACATCAAGGTTCAGCTTTGAGCCCACTGCTGTTCATTCTGGTGATGGACATTAGCAAACAGGTCAGAGGAGACAGATCAACAAAGCTGTTGAATGCAGATGATGTGGCAGTACAGGCAAACTCTGAACAAGAACTTCAGCAAAGGATATGGGAATGGAATACACAGCTAAAAGTAAACAGGACAACAGTGAGTTTCAGATAAGATAGCTGCAATCATAGTAAATGGGGAAATCAGAAGAAGATGAAAACTGAGTTAGAATGGAAAACAGTGGAACAGGTTAACATCTTTAAGTATCTGGGAGGGGTGGTTAAGGAGAAGAGCAGTCAGAATGAGGGCATCACAGCTAAAATCAGAGGGGCCACAACCAACTGGCACAAAGTGTCAGGGGTAATATATGACAGAAGAATGCCTAATAAACTGAAAAGAAAATGTGCACAAAACAATGGTGTAACCAATACTACTGTATGGTACAGAAATGGGTGTTTAAGGCAGAACAGGTGAGGAAGCTAGAGGTGAAGGAGATGAAGTGTCTGAGATGGCTGGTAGGGTGCACACTGTGGGACAAATGAAGAAATGAGGACAATTGCAGAGATGGTCAATGAGAACAGATTACAGTAGTTCAGACACATGTTTACGAAAGCAGAAGACAGTCTAGTAAAGAAAATTTGGGCCAGACAGACAGGAAGACAAGAATAAAAGAGAGCATCCAGCAAAGAGATGGATGACTTGTGTGAGAAAAGGCTTGCAGCAGTCAGGCATGACTGTTTAAGAAAGGAGGAGCATGGCACTGAATCAAGAAATATGGTGACAGTTGACACAATATTCTGACCCCATGGAGACAAAATGTGAAAAAGTGGGTTGAAGATGATGATGATGATGATGATGATGCAAGCATTTTGTATTGTTGACAGATGTGTGTCCTTTGCATTGTCAACATAACAAAAGCCCTGTATAATACTGCCTGTGTATGTGATAACAAACCTATTACATATCTTTCCAGGATTTCAAGTGTGAATAGTGATCCTGGGGCCTGTTTGATAAAGTTCACAGCTAGTTCTGTTCGCCTGCTCCATCCATATGTTTCTTGAATATGTAATAATTGGTCTACCTCCTCCTGTTGTTTAGCAGTGTTAGTAACCTACTACTACTGTGCACATTATTCTTATCCCAGTATTTGGCGACAAGTTTAAGCAGAATAACATTAAACTAGCTAGAATTTTCAACCGGCCTTCAACATCTGCTGCAAAAAAAGAAAGAACACAACCTCTGTAAGTCTAGCCTTGTTATTCTGTCTTCCCTACTGCTCCAAAAGTCCATGGAAAAAAAAGTACATAAGGAAACATTGAAATCTGTACTGTATGCACTTTAAACACACTTCTTATTAAATTTGACCAAAAAACGCTCATTTTCTCTGTCAGACCTTGTGGTACTACCCCACCATCACCACCACCAAATGAAACCATTTTTAGGTTTATATTAAGCTAATTGCCTTGAAGAGCCATTTTAAACCTAACCAATATCCTGAGATCACAATCAAACCCTGTACCTTGTATCTATGAGATGAAGACTTTTAACTATTATGCTAAACCCATGTTATTGTAGCAAACCTTTTAGTGCTCAGTTGTAAAAGCAGATGAGATTAGGAAGAGCTTTCAAAGTCAGTTATACAGTAGGCATGAGAAACTCATGAGCCACAAAGTTTAAAAGAACAAACAGGGACTGGGTAAGTAGCTATGAAAACTCTAATACAGTCGTATAACAACAGTAGCCTAAGAGCATTCACGGGTCCCATGATTAAAGCCTTTCCTGTTCTGCATTCTACTTATCCTAAATAAGAAAGTCTGTTTCTCAGCTCCTTCAATAAATTAGCTAGATGTTATTCCTTGGCACTCAATGAATGGAAATATTTTTTTTCTAACTGGCCCTAAACAAGAACTTTTAAAACTGAAAGAAAAAACATCTTTAAAATAAAAAAATAAAATAAAACAAACTGGAATAAAATAAGAAAAAATCAAGAAATAAAATAAGCATGCAAACCTTAAATGAAGAAATCCATTGCAATCACACAACAACAGTAGTCTCAGAACAGCTGCAGCTCTCAGTGGCCAACCATATGTAATGTTCGACTAGAATGGGGACCAAACTCAGCTTAAATGCTCTTTTTAAAATGTCTTTTCCACTCCCACAGTTCATAATTCCTTCTCTAATTAATTAGATCTGCATAGCAATTGTTTGTTGCTCATACTTTAATTATTCCTCCTTTGTTGCACCATATTCCTCTCTGAACTCCCATCACATCATGAAAAGCTGATAATTGATAATCTCTCTTTTTTTCTTTTTTGCTAGGACATTGTTAATTTTCTTGATAGCCTTTACCCTTTCAATTTTTCCAAATCACTTCTTTTCTGTCTACTTTGATTTCAGTCACCCTAACTGTAATGGATATCAGTTGGGTATAACAGCCCTGTCTTTCTTATGCTTAGTCAAACACTCTGCTTGTGCTGTGCTGATGAGGTCATAACAAGGCCAAAATATGCATATCCACAGTTAGTGGGGTTTGGCTTGGAGTTTTCATTTAGTTTTTACTGATTGTTTTTTTCTGTGTGACCTTTTCGCTCTTTGTTTTAGTTTGTTAGTTGGGATATTTTTCAGTCACCCTAATGGTAATGGACATCAGCTGGGTATAGCAGCCCTGTGTTTCTTATGCTTATCAAACACTCTGCTTGTGCTGTGCTGACAAGGTCATAAGGCCAAAATATGCATATCCACAGCTAGTGGGGTTCGACTTTATTGGCTTGAAATTGTCCATTGAAACAACGTAAAAAGAAATAAGTCATGGGCATTCAGAATTGCCATATAGCTGAAATATCTGATGTTCATAAGGGTCATTTGCATATATCCCATGTGCCTCTGATAAAAGAGGTTTGAGAGGGCACTGAGTGGAAGTTCTAGCTTGGCTGTAGTTTTCATTTAGTTTTAAACTCCTACAGTCAGAAAAGTAATAAATGTAGGCACTCCCCACTACAAAGCTTCTTCAAATTTCCCATAGGAGTTTGCATGTCTTTATCTTTCACAGCACACACTGTCTTCCTCCTTTCTTGGATCTTCAGTCATCGGCTCCTTTATCACTTTGTTATTCATTATTCCACACATAACCGCACATGACTTCCCCATTTCCTTCCATCTCTCTCAGCCCTTTCAAAGTATAGGAAATTGAAGCTGCTAATGTCAACATCTGAAAATTATGCATGTAATATTCATCAAAACGTCTTCTCATTCTTATTCTTTCTTTTGCTATTCTGTTCTTTTTACCACCCCTCTGCAAACATGCTTATCACAGCACTCCTGAGTTTTATGACTCCATTTGTTATTTTCCTCCATCAGTATAAATGTTCATTAATTATATAGCATTTATTCTACCTGTGAGCACACTGACCTTAATGTTCTATCTACTTAGTAATTGGAAATATGTTGTAATAGTTTTTCATACTTCAGCCTCACTGTTCCTCCCATGTTGCATTTGTTAGCTCACTTAGCAGTGTAGAATACACACTGCTCAGTTCTGGTGCCTTGCATTCTACAGTCCTTTCTGTACCTCATTCCCTGACATTGCCCCTTTTATTCATGCAGCCCTCCAACCAACGTCATTCCTTTTTCCCATCTTGTTATTTTCCCTGTCCACAAGTACACCGGATGCAAAATAATGTAACAAGGAGAAACCTGATAGCCAAAAAAAATGTAAATGCAAACTGTGAAAGTATGGAGATAGAACTATGTTACACTTAAAAGGAAATGACAGTTAAACAAAAGAGCTTGAAGAAGACAGAGGAATCCTGGAAAACCTTCAATAGAAAAGGACAGTTGTCAGCTACCAGATCAGAAAGGATCACTCTTGAGATATGTTTAGTGTTGAGAAAAAACATGTAATATAGGTTATAACAGCCTAGCAAACAAATAATGCCAAGGAACTCCAATTCTTTACCAGTGTTAAATGACAGTTATAATATTAAATGGCCACAAGCCTCATTTAAAGCTTTCTGATAGACTGGTGACTGGTGACTGGTGTTTTTGTAGTATCCTTGTAATGTTGGTGCATACCTTGTGAGCACCATATTAAAATATTTTCTTTTGTCTAACTTAGAGGAAACAAAGGCATTTCTTGGAACATTCTAAATGACAGGATTTAGTGGGGGGGGTGTAAAACAATTACTAAAGTAACAATACCATTACAGCCTTAAAGATTTATTAGGTATTGCATCTGTAGATTATGTTATTAAATAGTACATGGCTATAAATGGGTGCAAAGAAGAAGGACAAATAATTGCAAAATTTTCTGCTAGTTATGTCAAGTTATATATATCACATTTGTCTGGAACAGAAGCCTCTTCCTGTTAGTACAAAAGGCTGATGAGGTTCAGCAATAAAAGAAACCACAGTATTGTAATGTCTCTTTCACATCCTGGTTGACCACTTGTTTGCTGTTATGAAAACAGTATAAGCACCTGTCCAAGATAACTCATCCACTCTTTTTTGTGAATAAGGCAAGAAAGTGTGTGGTTAAACAATGACCTCAGATCTACGTCTAAATGTATGAATTCATCTGTTTACCCTAAAAGTAACATATTTGTGGTATAGTTCAATGCAAATACAATTTTTGGTCTAATTATCCTAATTAGGAAGGAACATTTTTTTTTTTTTTTGTGTTTCACTTAATTGTATTTTCTGGCCTAGTAATTGCAATTGCAGCTGATTAAATTAATGTCTTAGGTAGTATGTTACCTCTGGAACTGTACTGCTCCAGCATCATAAAAAAAGTCTGTTATGCTTTACTTTTGAAGTTCTGGAGGTTAAGTGTTTACTTACTCATAGCAGTCTGCTAGAAACCCAAAAGTCTAAAGTTTGAATTCTGCGCTTACTTGGACTTTGCTTTACCAATAAACTATATACAGTTATAAAACATTTTCTGACAACCTGAAAAATTCTACTAGCATATAAATCAGGGGTTATTCATTCATTCGTTCATTCATTCAGAAATTCATTCACACGTTGCATTGCATTTACAAAGTGATTGAAACAGATTTACTGTAAAGAGTTTTTTAACTGTCTATTTTTCATAGACCCTGGATTAAATAAATGAATGGACCTACCTTTAACATTGCAACCTCTAAATAATTTGATTAAATGTGAGAACAGAGACCAAATTCATTTCCCCAGGAAATATAATGTACACAAAATTGATTCCTAACATATTAGTAATGTCATAATGTTAATTTATGCTGAATTAAATAACTGATAATGTCATTAATCTCACATTTACATAAATATTTACAAAACCATATCTAACTGACTGCACAAGTTAAGAATGGCAGAAATAATTTTTCATGACAGAAACCCATGTCATCTGAAAAATGTACTATGAAATTAATACAAGCCAAGCTACAGATAGGTAGTTTCATAAATATTAGCAATCAAAGAAACAAGTACAGTGTGTTATCCATGATATACTGATATTTTTTCTCCCTCTCTCTGAAAAACAACCAAACCAAAAATAAATAAACACTAAGTTTCACTTTATATCAAATTATATTTTCTAGGAATTCCAAGTATCTGTTTCTCCTGGGCAACTGTAGTAAGCAGGAACTATGATTCTACAGATATATGTTAATTAACTGAGTATCTAAGAAATTGAAACAAATGTAACAGGAGGCCAAATCATTATCTGTAGTGTAGAATGAGGCATGAAGTACAAATAAGTGGGAAGAATCTTTGGCTTAACTGTTATATTATCAGGCTGAAAAGAATAATTCACTTATTTACTTATTTATTAATTTATTTAATTATTAACATATTTACTTAATTACTTACTTACTAAATTACTTATTTCATTTCCTTCCATTTCATTCATTAACTCAAGTTGCCGCAAAAGAAGTTCCATTTTCAGTGGTGCCTCGAGGAGAAATGCTCCCAACAAAATCATGCAAGATGTTAAAACATTTACAAAACAATGAAGGACGTGTCAGTGTGTCATGCAAATACCAAGGAAGAATCATCAAGTGAAATGATACAAAGTTACAAAAATAGACAAGCAGAGCCGGCCCAGAAGAAATAAACTCAATAACCAAAAACCGGACAATGTAAGCGCTGCACGTAGAATCAATGCTTTAATCACAGTACATAAACGCTGAATTTGAACAAAGCGTTTTCATCCAAGTATCCCTCAGACTTCTTCAGACATAATGTAAAACACTTATAATTTCATACATTTTATACCTTTCCCCTTAATTCATTAATAAGTATAATTGATACCTTAAAAACATAACAACTATTAATTGTTAAAATTCTAAAGATGAATTAAATGTTATGTACAAAATGTGAAAAGGACCACCACAATTCTTAAAATATATATGGAATATGTGCAATTATATCAAATAAATACTGTAGGTTGTCATTATAAAAAAAATAAATAGATAAATATAATAAATGGCTTAACAATTGACGCATCAACAAGATAAAAATAAAAATATAAAAATATATGTATAAGCGTCTCTAGTGTCAGATTTGTGAAAAGGCCACATCTATAATTTAGCAGATCTAAGCTTCAACAAAGGTGAAATTGAAATAAAATCATTGAGCCCTGGGGTTCTATTAGCTTCCAGGGTTATCTGCCATAAGGTTTCCCTGAACTCCAATTTGGTCTCCCAGAGACCCCCTCTTATCTCTTTCGGGACCATTTCAATAACTGAAAAGAAGAATTGTGCATTACTACATTCTAATGTGTGTTTATACAAGGCATTTGTACTGTTCTTCTTTCTCACATCATTAAGATGTTCATATATTCTGCGTTTTAGTTGCCTTTCGGTTTTACCTACATAAAAGGCATCGCAGGATCCACATGTAACTAAATAAATGAATCCCTGTGACTTAGAGTTGGAGTAATTTTTGCTGTATATGGTCTTGTGTCTTGCCTGTAGGTATACGTCTTCTACTTGTAATATGTTCTTACATTGGTTGCAAGCACCACATTTGAATGTCCCCCTCCTTTTATGTGTGAAAATCTGTGCATTGGCTGCATACTCTGATACATTTTTAATGCTCTGTCCCTTTCTACAAACAACTTTTAGAGGTTAATGTGCATGTGGATCCTGCGATGCCTTTTATGTAGGTAAAACCCAAAGGCAACTAAAACGCAGAATATATGAACATCTTAATGATGTGAGAAAGAAGAACAGTACAAATGCCTTGTATAAACACACATTAGAATGTAGTAATGCACAATTCTTCTTTTCAGTTATTGAAATGGTCCTCAACAATTTTATTTCAATTTCAAATTATAGATGTAAATCTGATACTAGAGGTGCTTATACATATATATTTTATATTTTTATTTTTATCTTGTTGATGAATCAATTGTTAAGCCATTTATTATATTTATCTATTTATTTTTTATAATGACAACCTATAGTATTTATTTGATATAATTGCACATATTCCATATATATTTTAAGAATTGTGGTGGTTCTTTTCACATTTTGTACATTACATTTAATTCATCTTTAGAATTTTAACAATTAATAGTTGTATGTTTTTAAAGTATCAATTATACTTATTAATGAATTAAGTAGAAGTGTTTTACATTATGTCTGAAGAAGTCTGAGGATAACGCTTTGTTGGTTTTTGGTTATTGATGATACAAAGTTAGCTACTCAAGTTAAAAGTGGTAGTTGACAGAGAAAATCAGAGGAAGGTAATTAAATAATTTAGAACTGTCACACATACAGTGTTTACAAATTTTACAATAAGAAAAAGACAATGGGAAATATGGGAAATATGCAGGGTGCTCTGTCTGTCATCATAAAAGCACCTATCTCTTAGATGAGTCAAAGTGATGGGAATGACGCAAAAATAATGAAAGTTTAGTTGAGGCTGAAGTACAGAAATATCGACTGCAAAAGGCAGAGAGGGCTTGGAAATGTTATGTTATCTAGGTAATTCCACAAATGCAGCATCAGTTACTTGCTGGTAGCTTTTTTTTTTCAGGACTTGAAACTATTCATTTTAGAGAGGTGCTTAAGGGTCTGCAGGATTTTATTTTAAGCTTACTGGAAAGAAAAGATAACCTTGAAGTACAGAATATATGTTTCCATGGAATGTCTACTACTCTTCTTCTAGATGCGTGAAGTTCTGGATTGCCATAAACTGATATTTATGGATAGAGTAGGACAGTTGGAGAGTGTAATAGTCTGTGGACAAAATTTTACTGAATTACAGATACTGAACTCTTAACTATTGAATGTTCCTCCACGGTGAGCAGCAGTAAAGCTAGATATTGTGTTATATACTTTTGTAATTTGTGTTGCAGTTAAGCAGATCATCCAGTGAATAGGTGAGCTAAATAAAGGAGGAAGATAATAAAATGAGTTTGGTGTGGCTACAATGCTGGTCATGAGGGAAGTCCTGACTATATATAGTATGGCAAAATTTGGTTGGTGTTGTTGGTAAAATTTTTTTTTACAGGCAAATCAAATTTTAATTAGTTATCAATTAAGCAGTTTCATAGGTGCTGTGTCTATAAAGGACTAACAGAATTAATAATGAGGTTCTTATTGACCAGTTGTGGTGAGAATGCCATGGACTGTTACCACACTAGATTTTGAAAAAATAGTGTTTGGCTTAGGTACAAATAAAACAGAAACATTTTAGAAGCATTTGGATAGGCCCAGTGAGATGAATCTCGTTTGCAAACAGGGAAAGCAGATTTGCAGCTTGGACTTAAAAGTCTCCAGTAAATAATCAGAAAGAAAAGTTGTGAAGTCATCAGCATACTAAATTATCTTAGCATTTCCACTATGACTGATAATGTCATGCATATAAACAGTGACGACATGTGGATTATTAGCACTGATCCTAGAGGTACTACAAGATCAACAAGAAGAAATGAAGAACTCTATCCATTTCCTCCTTATACACATTGACAAAATAATGAGAGACACATTTAGTGATACTAAGGGAAAAATGAAAGAATGCATAATATCAAGACATCTATCTAGATAGTGTCAAATGCTTTTGAGAGATTCAGGAAGGAAGCACCAACACATTTACAAATATTTAACTTGCAATAAACATACTCTTCCTGATTCTACAGGCAATGTCAGTGTCATGCGAAGGTTGGAAGCTATAATAATTGCTGAAAGTTATGTCTGGGTCACTTAATACTGAAGTCGTATAAGAACAGAATCTTGCAATACTTTTGAATTTAGAACAATTAGAGTGATTGCACAGTAGACGTTAAGCAGGGGTGCAGTAATGGCTTTTACCCCTTTAACTATAATGCATCCTTCTGTTGATAAGTATAGTAAACAAATATGAGACTGAACTAGCTGGAGACTTCAGGAATTCTTGGGATAGATTGTTCTCACCTGTAGAACCTGGCTTTAACTTTTTAAAATACTTGCAGACTAGACCTAAAGGGACTGAAAGGAGAGTAAAAAGTGCACAACCAGGTGTTGTGGAGCACAAATATTAACATTAGGCTGTTTGGAGAACAGTTTCTTGACAGATTCTAGTAAGAATTTAACAATCTAAGTTGCACTATCTTTGCCATCAAGATGTGAGGGTGTTTTGGAGAGTCCAGAATGAAGAAAGCAATCCATGTGTTTCTAGAATATTTTTGGTTTCTTACCATACAGATGTTGCTAATCATGATACTGTGTCTTTCCTGGACACCGTCTTATGATTTGCTTCATTACAAGTAGCCCTGAATTTGATATGCTCATCATATCTCAGTGTAGTGGTGTGGCAAATAGAGCATAGATGGCCCTTGTTGAACATCAGATATCTAATGCCAGGGGAATCCAAACAAGGCTGAACCACTTAATTCACCAGTTTGCAATGTGTTGAACTTGTTTAAAATACAGTTAAATGCCTGTAAAGCAGGCAAACACTTTATCCAAAAGAAGCTTGAAAAGAGGAGACCAGTCAGTAGATTTTAGGGCAGAGTTAAATATTATCAGTTGAATTTGCTAGGACAGCTTGGAAAAGCACTGTCTCTTCTCCTTACCAGTTCTCCCACAGCTCCACACCATGGGTCAGGAGATGGTCTCTGCTTGCATCATTCATAACACCAGACACCATAAGTATGATCTTTTGAGTTCCTATTTTGTTAGTTCAAGTCACAAGTCAGATAACCTGGGTAAACCAATACAGCTGCAGTGTTAGATAACTGGAGGTATCACTAGAGATATTCCACTCAAGACTGAAGTATCCCATAACAGTGAATTCTGGCTTAAGTTGTGACCAGAGAAGAGTTTTAGCAGTGTTACATTAATCTTTCCTAAGAAGGGAATTTTGTGTGCTGTACCTTACAGTTTATATTTATGATGTTTTGCCTTCATCTGTAGTGATTGCTGAATACAGAATCTGGGTATCAGCAAGACAGCAGATGTTGTCATGGTATAACAAAAATTCTGCTAAATCCACCAGCATATTTCTGCATTCTCTCATTTCTGAAAATATTATAGCTTGGCTGTGAGAATGAAGTACCACTGATTGTTGGCTTTAACCAAGTTTTTCAGACAGATATGATTACAGGTTTGAAAGGATAAAGCCAGCTACGCAATGGATGCATTTTGCTATATGTAGTTACTTTTGACCAGACATAAAATTTGTAGAATCTATGACAGTGTTAACAAATATTGGATCAGCGTTAGGGTAGATATTACCAGAGATGAATATTGAAACAGAACTTGATATGAAGTGAGAGAACGAACATGTACATTTCATGAGAATTACCCTTTCTTTGTGCTGGCATTGCTGACATGTTTGTCTAATGGAATTTTTAGTAACCTACTTATTACCGAGTTTACCTGTTCAGAAACGATCAATATATGCAAAGGAAAGGCAGACATGTTCATAGCAGGATTTAGTACTGGCCAACAGATTTCTTAAACCAGGTGGAATTACACAAGGATATGCTTAGCTAAAGTTCACAAAGCAAGAAGCTAGCCAAATGATTAAAAACATTGGGATAGCTTATATAGACATCAGGTTGGATAAGGTTGACAGAACAAGCAGTTAGCTAAAGAAAGTACAATAATTTTACACTGCCAA
Organism: Protopterus annectens; assembly: GCF_019279795.1. Taxonomy (NCBI): domain Eukaryota; kingdom Metazoa; phylum Chordata; order Ceratodontiformes; family Protopteridae; genus Protopterus; species Protopterus annectens. Next base: position 387,712,199 of record NC_056746.1, read on the forward strand.
TAGTGCAACATTACAGGCTAACATATCAGCAGTCTGACTGGATAGTAGAGGAAGGAAGTGGCAATTATGTATATCTAAAGCCACATAACATAAAGTTGGGGTGACAGTGGCTAGGTGGGTGGGGCTAATAGGGCAGTGTCATCCAGTTTCAGATGCTTGCTGAATTTTAATCTGTCCCAAAGAGGACCAAAGGAGCATATGTGGTGTCAAGAGAGATGGACAAAGGTGTTCACTGAGGTAAACACTGCTTATAGTGGGAGAAAAGGTGCATAGTGCTGGAGGTACCCTTCTAGCTAGACAGGTCCAGAATTTACAGTAAGCCAGATGGAGTACACTCATGAGAGTGGCAAAATAGACTGGAGCATACTGGCCAGATCCAGGAGTGGTTACAGGTGAAGTGCATGGCAGGCTGTATTGTCCTACAGGTGCCCTGCTCTTCTGAAATGTGTTTCTTTCTAGTGTACAGCATGCATCTTGTAGATCTACTTTGACCTAGTAGGGGTCACAGCTGAAATGCATGGCAGGCTGTATCGTTCTTCAGGTATACTGAGTTCTGTCTTGCAAATCTACTTTGCCAAAATAAAATACCTAATTTAAAAATAATGCAGGTAATGCACATAAAATAAGTTTAGTTGCAGAGACCAAGAGCTCTGTTCATTGTGTGCATTTAATTTCAATAAACCTAAGTACCTCAATCATTTCTGGAAATTAATTGTAGAGTTATAGCTGAGAAATAAAATCAGAGAAACAAGCAGATAAATTAGTTAACATTCTAGGAAGTGCACATATATCCTTCATATTTAGAACTGCTACTACAGTATTTGGCTGAGCATCCAAGCCTCATTAATATGCATTTCACTTCATGTGACAGCTTGTTAACAGTATTATGTTACATTTTCAGGAGAATGGAGTAGACATGACTGCCTCAACAATTGCCTCACAAAGGCAGAAATGCAGTCAGAGCCAGATCATGGTCAAATGGATCCCTAGGCAGAGTAATGGACCAAGGCCCACCTCCCCCCTCTGCAATCATTGCAGTGTCCCACTACTTGGTTATCTCTCTTCAGCTACAATAAATGCTGTTCAGATCTGTCAGTGGGCATACTATTTTCATCTTTAATTTTACAACACTTACACAGATTTGATTTAAAACCTTTATTTCAATTGTCCAACAATATGTAGGACTTCTTCAGAACATAGTGGACGAAAGCGCTTTACGTGTAATAAACTTAGTGTCTATATTATCTTGGCTTTTTGCAGTCCAGAGCTCTGAAGTCTTTTTCTTTTTTATCTGTTTTATTATTTATTCGTAGTGGACTGGTTTTATTTCAATTGTTATAACACAAACACTGATGGCTTTTGCTAATGAAAACAAGGCAAAATAGTTTCACATTGAAAACTAACTTAGCATGAGCAACAATAAGCTTCTTTACTCTTCATACTCACATTCATTGAAAATTAATCTGACCAGTGTTGGATTATGTGCACAGTTAAATCCACAGACATCCCTCAAACCCAGCAATTATAACTACATTGTTGACTTTATCTTTCCCAAATGGCGGTGCAAAAATAAATAATAAAGATGGGTGTTATTCTTTTCAGATTTGTTTAACACAAACACACAGTAGTCAAAGTATTCTAGCTTAATTCTCACTGTCTCTCTTACACACACACACACACACACACACACACACACACACACACACACACACACACACACACACACACACACACACACACAAACAAACACTTTCACACATTATTGCTGCAAATCCAGATTATTGACTGTTTAAAAATGACAAGATAAGAGCACAACGTACTTTCATCCACAGAGAGCCCTCCACACCCACCAGCATTCATAACTAGTTTGTTGACTGAGTACACCCCTTATTGTCATGAAGAAATAAATTACATGCACTTTATTGGTGGCTTTGGACGCACTACATGAAACTGTATAAAGATCACTAGCATCACACCATAACATCCAACCATATGTAGCACATTTTAAATAGAAGAGTATTTATAAGTGCATAAGAAATATCAACCACCTGATAACTAACATATGCTAAGTCAGTATACACAATCTCTGCAGAAGTAAAAGTCATCTGAATAATATTACATTTAAGAGTGCTATTCCTCATGCAAAGGTTGCTGCCGGCAAACACCTTTGCATTTAAGTGCTTCAGTGATAAATGCAGTGCCCGCTGCCTTTGAAGAATAGATTGCCTGTCTTGCATTAAAAACGTGTGCCAGTGATATTTCCATTATTTCCTGAACCAGATCAGTTATGCAATAGGAAATGTCTAGCAAACAATGACAACAGTTACATGCTGGTCAGGCACGCAGTCTTGGAGATCATTAAGGAGACTAGCATAAATTCGCAATTGCTCCAAAGCCTTGTCACTTGCTCAGTATCACATCTGAGTTAAATAAAGCTGGAAAAATTCAAACCCTGTACCCTTGACACAAGAAACAGCTTATCAACAAGTTGGAACTATAGTCCTTTGTGCTAACTGCAAGACTAACAGTTTTTAACTAAATTCAAAAATCCTGTACAATCTTAGCCTGTAGAGAAGACTGTACCACAATAATATGCACCAGTGGCTATATAAGGGATGTTGAAGATCACATGGTTCTGATCATCACTAAATAACGCAGGCTACATGACCTAACAAACGTAAACCCTTTGCAGTTGCTGGAGGCTCTAAAGAAGGTGCCACAAAAATACAGTACTAAAATGCAACCTGTTTAAACTATATTACACAATCCAGGCATATTAATGAATTAATTCATTCCTTAGTATAGTGAATAAATCAAAACGGTTACAGACAATATAAATGCTGTAGGACTAGCTTTTGTTCAACAACCCACAAGTCATACACACTTCAAAAATATTACTGCATATAGCATACAGCTACTTATTTTTTGGAGTGGGTACATGCTTGAGGGACATCTACATATCATTTTGATCTCCCTAGGTCTCCTCTGGCAGACTACTCTAAATCACTTACAACATTACCAGAACATGTTGGGCATCAACATGTATGGGTCTGACAGTTAGTTTAAGGCTCTTACCCCCCTGCACCTAAGGTACAGTGTTTGATTCTCACAAGCCACCCTTCTACCCACAGACACACACACACACACACACACACACACACACACACACACACACACACACACACACACACACACACACATGCTGTTAAATGGTGCAAGAACTCCAGCCATAAATCTCGTGCCCATGGTTGCTCACATGATGTGCTTACTCAAAAAGTAAGAAAATATTTCTTTTTCTAATTTAATGCTGTGGTTGGGGCCCCCTACCAGCATGGGCTGCCTGGGTCAGCTAGTGATGGATCTGTCTCTGAGTGCAGTGTTAAAACTTTGAAAACTATACTTGCAAGTAGCAGCTCTACAGAGTGGCTAATGTTTGAAATGCTCTGTGTTGTGTCTCTAACTTTCTAAGACACATAGGGGACAGTTATGTCTACTCTATGCACCTGAAAAGGTAGCAAAGAGGTGTTAACAAGACTCAAATGCATGTAAATGAGATCTGGATACTGAACTAATGACTGGAATAGATCACTAAATAACAAAATAGATCTTTTGAGGCTGTGCTTTAAACCTACTACAGCCTGTAGTAGACCTATTCAATATTGTCAATAATTCCCTGCAAAGAGATCCAAATGAGAGGGCTTTTACATTCACATTTGACTTTCACCAGCACCTAAAAAGCTGCATAAAAAAGTCACTACCCATTTACTCTAAATATAATGGAAAATACAGGAATAAACCTCTCTGGTGGAACTCCCATATTCATAAACTGTATAAAAAAGAAGGAAAATTATGCAAAGTTGTACGAAATTCCTGTTCTCTTATCTCAAGAACACACTGAAACATGTCAGCCAGAAACTTAAGAGCACTATTTGGAAATGTAAACAGAGTATAAAGTTAAGGTTGCTACAGATACCAAAAAAAAAAACTACAAATCTTTCTTCATTTACATCAGGAAATTAAGGATTAATGTCCAACAATGCACTGAGCTCATCTATAATGACATATATTGCTATCCTAAGAATATAGCCATTATATTAGCAAACAGATGTAGTGAAAATGTTACCCCATCTACCCACTTTGTTGCTCATGGTTTACCTGAAAGCTTAGTTTTCCCTAAAATCACCTTTGAACAAGTCTTAAAATCCCTATCAAAGGCTGAAAATAATACTTTCATGGGACCAGACAACATAGCTGGCTGCTTTGCCAGTGCAAAATATGGATTATCTGAGCCAGTGCTTAATCTGTTCAACCTTAGCCTATCCACAGAGTTTATGCCTGATGCCTAGAGAACAGCCATGGTGACTACCTGTACAGATTTGTTGGCCTATCATCTTCACCAACTGTGTAGGTAAAGCCATGGAATGTATCATAGTAGAACTCATTTATGCAGACACAGGTGACTTAAAGGATCTAGACCCCAATCAGTTTGGTTTTGTGAAGGGCAAATCCTATCCCTTGAATCTAATAAGCTTCTTTGAACAGGCTACAGCTACTAAAGCCAGAGGTCACTCAGTGGACACTGCTCATCTTGATCTGACCAAGGCTTTTGACATTATCCTCCAAACTGTTATTGTTAAAAAAAAATAGACAAATTTATTCTAACCCCCTTTGTGTTATCCACTAGATTGCATATTGGCTATCCTACAGATCCCAGGTTGCAAAAGCTGCTGGTACCTTCTCTGAATGCAAACTTGTAACTAGTGGAGTACCAGAGGGATCAGTGCTGGGCCCGCTCCTGTTTGACATTTAATTTGCAGACACCCAGTCCAATATCCCAGAAGTGTGGTTGACCATGTTTGCTGATGACTGCAAGCTGGAAACTGTTATCTGCTCATTCGGTGATAGCAAACAGTTGCAGCAAGGGCTGGAATGTCCACACATTTGGCATAATATAAATGGTCTCAAGTTAAACGCAAAGAAGTACAGCACAGCAGCTTTCAGTAAAAGAAAAAAAAAGGCTGTGCTCCTCTCATTTGTAATAAATGATACCCCTCTTCAGATAGATACTGTCATGAGATACTTGGATACTTTTGTGGAAAATTTTCTCTCTTTAGATCATCATGTTTCCACCTTTCAGGAAATTCTTCCATCTGGGCCTGTTAATTTCCAAGGGAATATCTTCAAGATACAAAGAAGTCATCCTATCATTGTACTCTTTATACCCATCATGGAATAACATGCCCTCTTTGGTATGTATAAATCAAAGAATATCACTGAATTAATTTGGCTCGGTTGTGATAAGTTAGCACAGCTCTCCTTTTCCTCAATAACCTGCTGGTTGCAATCAGGTGGCCTGTATCTCCCTTCATCGAAATGTCTTTGTATTTCTTTGCAAAATTAGTAGCTCAACAAACATCCACAAAAGGGACCTAAATCTATGCCAGCTAATAAACAAGACTCAATGGCGGCATAGGTTCTTAACTCAATGAATTCTCAGCCTGTGGAATCATCTGATGACTGGGTGGATAGACACAAATCTACACCAGGACTGTCATGTAGAGCCCTGCTCAATTTGGCAGATGAGCACCATTACGTGTTTGAAAAGGGAGGCACAAACTTTTAAGTGTGCTTGTTTATAGGTGTATATGACTAGGCATGTAATGGTCCTTGCGATTGCTTGCCTAATATTGCTCCTATATTCCTTTGATTCTATCCAGTAATGGTATAGAATCATAAAACAAGTGAGAAGAACTTGAAAAATGGGGACAGAGAGACCAATATTGGATATGTGGAGAAGGGCAGAGAAATTGCTGTATCTGTATGTTTAGCAACTGCCTAGTAATTAAACCTATATGGTAGAAATGCATTTCTAAAGGCATGGAAATTCATCCTGCCGATGCTTTGCCTGAGGAGGAGGAAGTGACAGTTGGTATGGAAAGTGGAAGAAAAATATTCAACTTTTAATATATGGGGGAAATGTAAGGAGCCTGTTTACAAACAGATGGAAATATAATCCAACAATGCACTATATTAAAGGTTACTATTTTGAGGGCTTATAGAAGAGGTGGTGGTGCTGCGGTAGCATTGTCGCCTCACAGTAAGACGTTGTCCTGTTCGATTCTCAGCTAGAGCGTCTTCTGTGTGGAGACATGCATGAATGGGCATACCTCATTGAAGGTTGTGCGTCAGAGCTGGCAACTCGGCATGTAAGAATCTACTGCCAATCATTAGCGGACCGGAGTTCCGCTGTGGCGGCCCCTAACTGGGAAAAGCCGAAAGACACAACAACAACAACAATAGAAGAGTAAAGAGAGAATGTGCATAATAGCTTGGAAAGAATGGGACAGAAATATGTATAAACAAGACGATATATAGTGTAGGATGTCAAGTGAAATATCTGGTGATATAAGTGGGGGCATTTAGTTTGATTATTTTGTTAATAATGTATATACTTTTCTTCTATTACCCATATTGTTTTTAACACTGTTATAATTGGTTATAAAAGTTGCCATGTAAAATGATTTTTAAAATGTTAAACCACATAGGTGAGATGTAAATAAAACAGAATGTATTTAAATTGTATGATATGATATAAAATAATTTTGTTGCATCACAATTCTACTAAAAATGCTTCAATAAAAAGGAAAATAAAATATGCTCCTGTATTTCAGAAAGGCTTTTTGATGCTGTATAATACGTGAGACAAAACATATAGAAGGCATGAGGGTCACTGGATACTACTGTGCTCTTGGACAACTGGGAGTGAGAGGAGGTTATTGCCCTGCAGGAATTCTTGAGCCTTTGAGATGGGTAACACTGAGCTGTATAAAGACTTCATTAACACTGGTACTCCTCTGAGATCTTCACCACCATCAGGACAAAGAGTAGGATCTGGTAAAAGTTCATTAAATGTTCAGTATTCCAACAGTCACATGGACACTGTGCTGATCAAAGTCTGTGAATTGGAAAACTCTTTTCACTATGACACACTATCAGCTCTGCTCCAAAGGCTGAGAATTAATAAATATTACTGTGTGAGATGATCTTTAACCTCTTACTTATTATATTATCATTTCTTGGTCTTTTGAAAAAGTTCATGGAAAATGGAAAAAAAAAATGAAAGTCACACACACCGACACTAACCATCACAATCAGAAAAATAAAAAAAAAAAAAAGAATCATATGATATACCTAATAGAAATAGAACATATTTCTCTGCATGGTTGATGACATCAAGACAGACTCAGGAATGCCAAGCAGATACAGTAGGTTCTATGTAAGCTGGAGAGAGGAAGAGGGAAGAATAGAGATTTGTTGTTTGGTTTGGAAAATTTACTCTTCAAGAACAAGAACATTATCAAATGATTTGGGATGTGTAGTTTTTTTTGACACACATGCAGCTTATGGCACACACAAAAGAGAAAGATTGCTGTAGCACTGCCACAAGAAGACTTTTTCACAAGGATGATGGCACACATACGCCTGCCTGCCTGAAAGATATTCTAGAAAGGACATTAGGTAGGTCACAGATAAAGGAGATATTCTGCACCTCTTCAGAGCTCCACTGAGACATTCATTTTGACTGCTGAGTACAGTTCTGTTAAACATATATGAAAATGATTTGCCATCTGCTCTGCAATGGACTGCTATCATATCCAGGAATGATCTGCTGTCTTGCACCCTTTGTTTGGAAGGATATACATTGGTTCCTGCAACCCTGACTATGATAAAGCAGGAATCAGAAAATGAATGAATGACTGAATGAATGAATGAATGAGTGAATAAATGAATGAATGAATGAATGAATGAATGAATGAGTGAATGAATGAATGAATGCTCCTGAAAGGGAGGAAGAGGAGAACAGTTAAGATGTCAATGAGTATAAAATGAAAGGCCAGAAGGACAAGCAAAATTCTGAATATACTTCACCTGCAAAAGAGAATGGATACAGAATTGCAATGTATCAAATGATTAGAAGAAAAACAGAAACTTCTGATGTTTTAAACTGTAGAAAGGAAACATGACATGGGATGAGGTTAAAAAGATGGATTTTAGAAGAGAGATGTGATATGCAGCATACTGATGTAAGGCAATACTTGTTTAAGTGAAGAAGAAATAAAAATGAAATCTTAGTTTAAACTGCAGCAAGCCAATATCAGCATGCTACATGAAGTGCCTTTCTGTACAAGCATTTATAATTCAGGAACTATTGATCATGCACCCTAACACTTTATACCTGGGGCAGCTGTACCCTTGACCCCACCTTTGCTATGCTACTGCTTATGGGTGACTTCAACTATGTATGTGCACATAAACTGGCAAAGTATACTACCAATAACAAATATGCCCATAGATTTCTGGACTTTGTAAATGAAAATAAATGAAAATAGGTTACCTGTACTGGAGTGGTGTTCTTGTTAGGCTCTCCAAAGCCATACAAGGAGCTTGTCCTTGTCATGATTAACAAAGGTAATCCTTTAAGGTTCTATGGTCCTTAGTGGTACAAATAGTGGTACATGACTCTATTTTTACTAACCTGTAAGCTAAAATTCTAGCTTCACCTTAAATACCAAGGTATTCTTGACCACTATTAGTAGCCAGAAATAATAATAATATTATTAATACTAATACTAATACTATTAATAATAATAAATAAAAACAGCAACAACAAATATTCATGGAGATCCTTATGTAGGTTTATTTTTTTATGAACACTTTTGTCTTAAATAGACTTTATTAGATAATGAAACTCTTAGCTTGCAGAGGTTTAAATCCTCTTGAAAATTGATGATTGGACCCGGCTGGTCAGCATGATTGGTTGATGGGATGGGAAATCTGATTGGTTAGAAAAATGTGCTTCAGTCTAGAGAAGAAGAAACTCCTTTAGTAGAATATGGAGACTTACTGATGTTGTTGTCATACTCATGTGATCCCCCTTCAGGAAGTATTTTATTTATAGGCAAAAAAACACATTGAATAAAAACTTAAATATATGTGCAGAAACTAGAGTTAAAACATTTTGTCATTAATAGTACCTGCCTATTCATTAGGTGTAAAGAGACAATTTTTCTTTTTCATTTTTATTTTATTTTTGGTCCTCTGTTACTGTTGCTGAAGTCAAGGAAGAAAATGTCCAAATCTGTTGCAGCGACACTGTCCAGAGATCAGATATAATTCAGGGAAGAAATAAAAGCTGTTTGGAAGGCCTAGCCATGCTTTTGCTTCTGAGGGAAACTTCTTCAGATTACTGGAGATGAAAACAAACAATTAGAAAAATTAAGAAAAAACAAATTATTGACATAATTAGCCGAAGAACTGGAGGAGATTTTGTTGCCTTCTTATTTGTTCGTGTTCTAGGTGGAAGAATTAATTAAGATTTCTGCAGAGCCTATTCACTTCTGCTGAAAACCATCTGCACGACTATGTCTCTGCCTGGCTTGCTTCTATGGGACTATTTTACTGTGTTCATTATCTTTGTGGCCACAGCAAATACCTCAAGTGTGCATGGCTGAAATAGAAGTTTTTTTAACTACTTTTATGGGGCTATTTTATAATGTTACCTCATGTATGAAGTTATGCACCATGACCACAGAGTAGAACAATTCTGCATTTTTAGATTGTTAATGTTGTATGACCTGTAATGGTTTGCAAGTTGTGCTGTGCCACAAATCTTCACTTAATGAGCAGCCAAACAGGAGGACTAGGTGTTATGCGTCTTCTAGGCAGGTATTCCTGTGATAGAAAATCTCCCATACAATGGTGTCCATGCCAGCTGGTCTGCCTTCCATCTAGTGGTTGCTCCTACTACCCATATTGTACATTCCCTGTAAATGGGTCAGAGATGGTGCTTAAGGGTTGGGACCATAATAATACAGCAGCAGAGACATATTCTGTTCATCTCAGTATGGTGTTGGTCTCCCCTGGGTGGTATGATCTTCTGGACTTTGTAAATGCAAATACACTTGATCAAACTGTGTCCCTACCTAACAGAGGTGTTAATCTTCTTAATTTTGTCCTTACAAACATTTTCCCAGCTGCACCACCCTGATTGTTACCTGCTTCCTAGTCAGATCTGTCCATATGACTGTAATTGTACCCTATGAATGCATGCTTTATGGCCTCTATTAACTCCTCTGCATTCAAAGATTAATCCAAAAAATGTTTACTCTTTACTGATTGTACTGATAATCAGAAATGGTATAGCTACCCAGCAAACCCCTGTAACTAAGGCTACTGCCTAATTCTCTGAAGTTTAGTCACTCTTGGATAGATGCATTAATACATCCATACCAATCTGAGAAAAGTATAATAGGAAGTTTAAAACTAAATCCATATGGTGAAAATACCACATAAACATACTGTATACTGAAAAGAAAGATGCTTAGAAATAACCAACAATTCTGTAATGAACTTCTCTGAAATGGTACCTCCTTCTCTGACCCCAACAGCTTAGCTAATGTTCTTCCCCCAAATTTCTACTCCAACTGTACTGTACCTACCCTCCCTTTTGTTCCCTCCATTCCTCATGAACCTTTCCACCCGCAAGATCAATTGTACCAAGTTCTGTTTGCACTTCCCAAAATAAAAGAGCAGCTTATGTGGGTCCTGGCAACATTCATGGATGTCTGCTGAGAAGCATAATGTCCCATCAAGCAAAACTCCTCCATCTCCACTGGTTATGCCATTGAGGTGGACAGAATGGAATTTTTAGTGCCATTGTATAAAGGTGGACCATCTACTGACCTTGGGAATTACAGGTCTATTAGCCTCATAAGTATTATTAGCAAGGCTATGGACTGCTTTATAGCTGAACTAAAAATCAGTGCTAATGATATCCTATTCCTGAATCCACACTAGTTCAGTTTTATAAAAGGCAGGTTATGCCTGCTCAACCTGGCTAAGTTCTTTGAAATGGGTACTGAGACACTGATAAGGAGCGTACAGTTTACACTACTTATCTGACCTTGCTACAACCTTTGACACTATTCCCCATATAGGATTATTGAGAAAGTGTCATAAATCAACACTAACCAATACATGATTCCCTGACTATGTAATTACCTATCTGGCAGTATCCATGTCATTAAGATTAGGGTTATTTGCTCTAGACAAAAAAGACAATGACATTGGTGGTGTCCTGTCATTGGTGGTGTCCCACAAGGCTTTGTCCTTTCTCCTCTCCTCTTTGCTATGTACTCTTAAGACAAAACCAACCTCATGTTACAACAAAATAACTAACCTCATAACCAACTTACCACCCTCTTCAACTGTTTGCTGCTTTAACTCTGCTGTTCATGGTGTATAATCCCCCTTGTCTCCCAGAGCACTACTTGCCAGTTTTGATGGTTATTAGTTTTGTTTTGTAATGCTCTTGCCATTTGTTTGTAATTACTGGTAGCCTATTTTCTTACACCTGACTTGAAGTTAGTATTAGATTATCTGGACAGAAAGTTTTTAAATTTCCCTGAACCACTCCAGTCCTGCTCTGCTGTAGGCTGCTGGCTTCACTTGTGTCCTGCTTTTGCTATGTTTCAACCACCCAGGTGTTTTCCCACTGTTCTACAAATCTCCCTGGTATCCTGTCCTTGAAAGAACAACTCATTGGGATTCTACAGTGAATTTGTACGAAACAGGCTCTCCCCAAGGGTTAAAATTATAACATCCTGCTTTTGCTACATTTCAACCACCCAGGTGTTTTCCCACTGTTCTACAAATCTTCCGGTATCCTTCCCCTGAAAAAACAACTCATCGGGATTCTGCAGTGCATTTGTAAGAAACAGCCTTCCCCCAAGTACTAGAATTATAATGTCCTGCTTTTGCTACATTTCAACCACCCAGGTGTTTTCCCACTGTTCTACAAATCTCCCTGGTATTTTGTCCCTGACAGAACCAACTCATCGGGATTCTGCAGTGCATTTGTACCAAACAGCCCCTCCCCCCCAAAGGGCTAGAATTATAATATCCTGCTTTTGCTATGTTTCAACCACCCAGGTGTTTTCCCACTGTTCTACACATCTTCCTGATATCCTGCCCCTGAAAGAACAACTCATCGGGATTCTGCAGTTCATTTGTACCAAACAGCCTACCCCCAGGACTAGAATTATAACATGTATGTAACTATATTATAGCAATAACCCATGCCTGGGTGTGGGTAATGCTGGATTTACCCACGGTTGGTGTGGTTTGGTCACGACAGCGAAGCCTGAGTGGCCAAACAAAGTCAACTGTGGGTAAATCCAGCATTACCCACACCCAGAAGTCAGTTATTGCTATTATACAATGACATTATGTAAGAAAAAAAAATAATTACTTTTCTTAAATAATGGCATTGTATAATGCCTCCTTGCTGCCCTTCCGCAGCTGTCTGGTATTCTGCGGCAGTTCTGATGTACTGCGCATGCGCATGCCTATGCAGTACATCAGAGCTGTGGGCAAAAGCAACGGAGAAAGCAAGATCTCCGTTGCTTTTTAAAAATTGTTTCGCTCCGTTGCTTTTTAAAAACTGTTTTGCTATGTTAAATGAGTTTAACATAGTGAGACAGCTTTAAAAATAGCAATAGAGAATATCCGTTGCTTTTTTAAAGCTGTCTGGCTATGTTAAACCCATTTAACATAGCGAGATAGTTTTGAAAAAAGCAACGGAGAAAGCAAGATCTCCGTTGCTTTTTAAAAACTGTTTCGCTATTTTAAATGAGTTTAACATAGCGAGACAGCTTTAAAAAAAGCAATGGAGAATCTCCGTTGCTTTTTTAAAGCTGTCTCACTATGTTAAACTCGTTTAACATAGTGAGACAGTGTGAAGCAACAGAGATCTTGCGTTCTCCGTTGCTGTAAAAAAAGAGTTATAGTAATGGAAAAAGTCCGGGCGACCGGTCCTTTTTCCATTACTATAACTCTGATTTATAACGTGCACGCTGACAAATCAGCGTGCACGTTTTTGAATATTTAATGGGGGGGTCGTTGTATAATGTGCATTTCTTTTTTGCTACTGTTGTAGCCTAATTTACCCTAACACTGTACTCCACCGTGTATCTGCTAACAGCCTACTGATTTACTCCCTCAATATCCTTTCCACTCCCTTGCCCATTTCCTGGTATTCTCCTGCAGACCTTCATAGTTTGGCCAGTAGGTGGCAGTGTTCACCTATTCCCTATTCCTCCATTTCACCTATAGCAGCCCTGTGTAAGCACCACACTCCTGTAAATTCCTCCATTTAGCTTACCTTGTTTTTCTGCATCTGGCCCAGTGTCTTTCCATGTATCATCTACCTTCAGGCTTGCTCTCTAACTCCAGGTCTTGTTCTGTACATCACTGATTGTTTTATTTTTTTTGGCAAGTCTCCCATATTCTTCTTGGCTCTACCTGCTCTGTTTGCCCTAAGGGCTCTCTCCGGTCCCCTACCCTGCCCCCAATTTTCACCCGCACCCCTCCCCCGCTACATCTACACTTATAGCCATACTACCACTCCCACTTTTACATTGTCCGATCAGCTGATCCCACCCTTCTCCATATCATAAGCATCCACCCTCCCCTCTCTACTACCTCCCACCCCCCCACCCTCCTCATCATTTATCTATACTTGGATAAGTCCATTCAACTATCCACCAAACTTTATATGCTTCCGCAGCTGAAACACTAAATAACCATTATGGTTAATAAACTTGCCTCCTTCATAACCCTAACACTTCTTTTTGTCACCCTTTCCTGCTTTAACTTTCTCACGAGTCTCCCTAATCCACATCACTCTCCGTCTTTTCATACTACCTGTCCTTATCCTGTACAACACAAACATCCTGCAACCTTCATATCCCCCTATCCATACTCATTCAATAACTGTCTCCTTTTTCCCTATAAATGTATTTATACCTATAGATATTATACTCCAATGTCAATTAACATTATTCCTACAGACTACCTGATCCACAAACCAGATACTAAACACTCAATATACCTTTTTTCCCACATCCGACAACTCATTACCACCCTTCTCTCCGGTGACATTCATCCTAACTCTGGTCCCTCCCCACCTCCCAAATCTTCTTCTCCCCTACTTACTGCCTCCTTAGCCAAAAATATTTTCTTTTCACTACATTGAAAGCTCAAAGCTTATGCAACCAAATCCCTAACTTCCATGCCTGGCTCCATCATAATCAGACTGATATCCTGTCCATTTCAGTAACTTGGCTGAAACCCCATATGAAAAACTCTGAAATAATCCACCCAACTATTCTATCATTAGAAAAGTCAGAACCCATAAGAAAGCAGTTGGAGTCACTCTCCTCTATTCCTCCTCCCTTTCAGTTACTCCTTACACAAAACCTATCCCCCAATTTTCCAATGCCAAACTAACTCTGGCCCTACTTCAATTGAATAGACACAAACATATCTGCCTATCCACTCTCTATATTCCTCCTGGAGACAATATCCCCATTCTCAAGGACATCCTCTCCTGGTTATCCTCTAATATTACTAATGAAACCATAATTCTTGGTGATGTTAACATAAACTGGACCACCATTCAATCTCCCATGAACCCCTTAAACATAAACCTATATAACTTCTCACAAATAATCAACTCTACTACTAGGCCCTCCAGGGACTACACCTGTGGTAGTACTCTTGACTGGATTCTAGTCTCCCAGCCCCATCATATTTCAGATAGTGGCACCCTTCCCGACTCTCTCAGCGATCACCTTCCCTGTTTTGATCATCGCCTTCCCTCCCCTTTACAACTATCCCACACTTATATTTCTGCACACTCCCTAAAAAAACTTCAACCCTGATAGCTTGTCTAACTCTTTGAAATGCACAAACTGGAGCCCTTTAAAAACCTTCTCCCTGGATAAGGCTGTTTCCTACTTCAATACAACATTCTTAAACTGTCTAAATACTTTTGCGCCCTCCATAACAAAAAGAATTAAAAGCAACACTTCCCCTGGTTAACCAAAGACACCTCTGCCATCATGCTTCTTCAAGACAAGGCCTGGAAACACTACCAGAAAAATAAAACTCCCAACTCCCTGCATGAATATAAACTACTTTGTAACAAGGTTAAAAAACTTATTGTATCTGATCGCAAATCTTACTTCACCTTATTTCAAAACAACCATAAAGCAAACCCTAAAAAAATTCTGGAATGGAATCACCTCCCTCCTTAAACCCAGTAAAAAAGAAAATCCTTGCCCTGACCAAATGCCACTGACCTGGCCTTAGCCACCCAATTCAGCTCCTTCTTCATTGATTCCATAGCCAAACTAACACTATCCTTCTCTAATAACACTACATCCTCTTCTCCACCTTCTCCTATTTCTTCTAACCCAAACACTATCACCTCCCACCCCTTTCCCTTCTCTATCAAACCTGTCCCTACATATACCATTAAAAAACTCCTTCAGAAACTGAAACCATGCTCTATTGCCATTTCCAATTTTCGACCTATCTCCATCCTATCCCCCATCTCAAAGGTTCTCGTAAAATGTATCCACCTACAACTTTTACCCTACCTCATAGATAACCAGCTGCTTACTCTTACACAACAGGGATTCAGACTCGGCCATAGTACTACCACTGTTATCCTCTCCTTTCTCTAATCCATCAATAAAGCTCATGATTCTGGCTGCCTTGTCTCTACTCTCCTTCTGGACCTATCAAAGGCCTTTGATACTATCTCTCCCAATCTCTTTCTATCAAATCTCTATAAACTTAATCTGTCCTTCTCTTCAATCAACTGGTTCATTAGTTACCTTCCCAAAAGGTAACAAGCAGTCAAATGGAAAAAAAGCCACATCCCGCTTTCTTAATACTCCTACAGGTGTACCCCAGAGTTCCATATTAGGTCCCCTACTGTTTGATATTTTCATAAATTACTTCCACCAGACCATTCCTAATGCTAAACTTATTCAATACTCAGATGACTCTACAATAATCTGTTCGGCCACCTCTATCTCTACACTTGTTAAACTAACCCAAGATGCCTTCTCTTCTATTGAACAATGGATGCTAGATAACCACTTAGCTCTCAATGCATCAAAAACTAAACTCATGATATTTAACCCTTCTAAAAACTCTACCATAGACAAAAACTCATTCTCCATTACTAGTCAGAACAAGACATCTCTCAAGGTAGTATCCCAGGCCAAACTTCTAGGTGTCCTCATTGATGAGCAGTTTAAGTTTGATACTCACCTACAAATGAATATCAAGAAAACACCAGAATCCTGGTATGCTATACTGCCACATCCATTTCCTCACCCCCTCTACTAAGTTTGCTCTCTCTATCACATATCTTATACCCTCCCACGTATACAGTGCCCCACTTTTTACCAACCTACATTCTTCTCTCAAGATAAAGCTCTCTTCTTGTTACAACAAAAATTTCAAACCCTACTTCCACTAAATCTTTTCAAGCTGCCCAACTTCTACTCACCAACTACACCTACCAGAGAGCACACCAATATTCTTACTTTATCTCTCTGCCCCTCCTCTGCCTCTCCTTCCTCCTGCTTCCTACCTCTCTCTCTTGCCTTTTCATTTTAAAATTCTATGACTGACTGCTGATTTTAAGATTCTATCCAACCCAGCGATTATTATCATCCTATTCTCTCATCCCTTTGGCAAGCCTTTGGAACTCCCTCCCCTCCTCTAATCCATACCACCCATACCTCTAAGACCTTAAGACCCACCATCACTCCTCATCTAAAATTTCCCTCTTCTCTCCGCCATAATATCCCTGCCCTCAGTCCCCAGTTTTCTCATCCCATCTTTCTCATCACCTTCTTACCTTCAGTCCTCTCTTAGTCCACCCTCTCCTCCACCTTCTTTTTCACCTTCTCCTCCACCTTACTTTTACTCTTCCTCTTACTCTTACTTCTATACACCTACTTACTTTCTTCACTACTCCCTCCCTTACTCTCATTTTTACCACATTAAACTCCCCTATGACCATTCTGTGCTCTTCTGTTATATTTCAATTCCATGAACAAACAAAGTTGTTGTGATGCCCATGCCCTGGCCTATGCCTCAATGAGCCTCTAACCTCACCACTAGAGGGCATGAGAGGCAGGAGGAGGAGAGGAGGATAGGAACACATACAAGTGCAAAAGTGCTTAAGAGCACACAGAGAAGAAGATCAGTTCAGGGCTGTGCTGGTCACTCCCTTGCTCTTCTGGTCCCAATAAGAGACTCCCTGGGACACAGCTATAGGTCAAAGATCTCAGCCAGCTGGGCAAGCTAAAAACTCCAGCACCCTCTCTGTCCAGCCAGTGCTTCAAGTCCCTGCTCAAGTAGCTGACACACACACACTTTGACATAAGTTTATATAACCACACAGACACTTCCAGGGAAGGCTGGCACAGGTTCTCCAGCTGTGCCCCTTTTACCCAGACTATATGGTAGAAATCACTGCCACCACCCAGCTAATATTTATCAGCTACTCAGAGGCCCTTAAAAGTGTGTCCAATTATTACTGTGCAATATTATTATCCAATTGGTAGTATAGCCCAGGGCTAAAGCTATAGGAGTGGCTTTGTACAATTTTACCAAAGGCATGCAAGTACTCTTAACAGCTTAAATTATCTCTACACAAAACAGCCACAGCTGAAAGGTTTTAAAATATTTAATAATAAATAAGAAAAACACAAGACAATACTTCTTACTACACAGTGATAGTCAAGAGTTCAGAGATCGCAGAGAAATACTTAAAAGAATTCAGTAGTACAGTTCTGACATCACAGAAAAACACTTAGTCTAATCTTTCTAGTTTCTAGCTATTTCTAAGAGAAAACACACTTCTAAAATAACTTACATATAGAACAGAGGCAGAGTGCTGATGAGTTGGATGGTGAAGGCAAAAATGCTTAATAATCTCTGATTCTCTCAGTTTTTAAAATCACATTCCTGGTTCCCATTACATCATTTTTCACACTTCCCTGGGCTCCCAGGCTAACAGAAACTACATTTACATTCTTAACATCCCCTTGTGTTATCTTGTAGCTAGTCAGGAAGCATAGCAATAAAAATACATTTGCATGTTTAAATCTACCAATTTAACTCTTGGTTAAAACAATATAAATAATGTATTCACCTAGACCGACTGGAGCCGACTTTAGATCAAAGGGTCAACATGCTTTTACTTGGTCAGTAGAGTGCACTGTTACATTTTTTTCAGTTCCACATGTAACTCTATTTTTACCATTTATGACAACAAGCCTGTGGTTTACATTAATATTTACAAATTACAGAATTATCTATAAAATGCTATCTGGCTAAGCTGGCAGCCTTCACAGTTGTAAATACTCACTAAGGTATTTTGAGTTTTTCTTTTTAAATTTTTTATACTGTAACACTATGTTTCGTCACCTGCATTCTGTATTACTAAATTGTTAAAGATTTTATTATACTGACTGGATTATATTGTAAAATATCTTTAAGAAGCTTTTCTCCCCGGGACTCCATTGAAAATGGGCTCCACTCAGCCCAATGGATTTTCTTGGTAAACAAACTGCAAATACATAAAATAAATAAATAACTAAATAAATAAATAATTTGAGTACTCAACTATACCCCTCTTGTACCAATGATATGTAAAAATGTGCCAGTGAATTTGCACATTAAGTGAAGTAATGGAAAATGGACTCCAGTAACAGATAAGAGCCAGATTTCTAGGCTGAATGGTATTTTTGTAGTCCTAGTAGATGGACAATGATTTAGCAGGGCAGGCCTGCAACATGCACAGGTATCGCTATATATATTGAAGAGAATCCAATATTATCCAACTGTCATTAGTCAAAGACATCTTTTGCTGTAACTGTCTTGTATTTGAAATTGTTTCAGGAGGAGGTGTCCGGCAAGTAGACACTTGCAAAGCATTATTAGGAATTCTAGCAACTTTGATTCCTGATGGCATGGCAACTATTGGAAAGATAGATGATCATCTAAAAACATATAGCATCTACTAAACCAGTTGAATGAATGTGGTGCTCAGCCAAGCTAAAGAATGTTTCCGAGATAGGAATGTGTTTTGGATCTCATCAGACTGACAGGAATGCACAAGGCTGAAGAGAAAGTTGGACTTGTCAATAAACTATGGAAAAACAGTTGCAGAGATGTGTCCTTCATTGACAACTAAATTACTACCACTGATTTCTATCTGATTAAATAACAATTACAGGAACTAACTTGCAAATTAAGCAGAAACATACTCAGAGAAAGAAAAGCAGTTGTTTTGGGTACTGTGATAAGAAATGAAATCTAGATTCATATCATTTGCAACTGACATTAATAACACACAATCCATTTTTATTTTTGTTTCAATACACAAAAATATAAGAGTTTTGTAAACTGAAAGAGAAATGGGAAGAATCCAGTTTCAGCAGAGAGGTCCAAGGAGAAAAGTTGCAATACTAAAGCGAATGATATGAAGTAAATTTAGTGTGAAATAATTAACTAAGTGGGAATTCAATAAGGTCATATAATCATTAATTAACTTACTTGATAGCATAGGTGTACAACTATCCCTCTCTTAGAAAGAGAAGGGGGGAATTTTAAGTGTAATAAGAAAACAGGGTAAAAAGAAAGAAACTATGTCAAAGAAGCAGCTAAAGTTAAGAAGCAGCACATGAGCAGAAAAGCATATGTTTGAGAAACTCAATATAATTCTTCTTCTCAGATGGAAGGAGCATAAGAACTCCAATCATTCCTGATTAGTGAATATTATTATGAATAATAATAATAATAATAATAATTAGTAGTAGGTAGTGTTATTTTTATGATGATGATGATGAATACCCCAGCGTCTCCCTAAATTAACTCTATGGATGCCTTTCAGTCATTTTCTTTTCTTGGTTTAAACTGTTGGAGTGCTGTGTACTTTTTTTGACACAAAGCATATGTTTTGTACACATAATTTTGAACATAACAGTTTAGTCACCCAGAGCCACATGTAACTGTGTGTTAACATTCACTTCTAGAGTTAGCTCAATGACTACATTATATGCTTTGTTATAGTGAAGTGTCATAGGTTCATAGGAGGTTACTAGGCTATTGACGCGAAGGTTGTTTTAAGCCTAGCCTATTACACTCATTAAATTTCAAGAGAAAAAGTCTAGTCAATGCTTAAGATTATTATTAGCAATGACTGTCTATGTCCAAGAGGGATGTGGGAGCTATTCTATGTCTGTACAATAGCCTACCTATAACATAGTGGTTTATAATGAAGTCATTAATCATAATGTTTATTAATATGTTCTTGAAATAGATTCAAGAAATTTAACGGCTCCAATGCACTATAACTTACAAAAAGAACCTGTTAATACTATCATAGCGACAGTAAGCAAACATGATGCATCCTTAAATTGAAGAACAACTTTTAAAGACTGCAACCACTTCACTTGATCTCACTTTTTTGTATGTTGATCGATGTGTGATTTGCTGTTGGAGCATACATATAAACATACAAATAAATGTGTTTCTTATAATGAACAGTCATTGTCTTGGATACACCATAGAAATGGGAGTTTGGGAGAATATGTACATATATCTATATCTATATATCATCTATCTATCTATCTATCTATATCTATCTATCTATCTATCTATCTATCTATATCTATATATCACCTTTGTCTACTGCATGACAGATGAATAGCCTCAGTGGTTAACAATGATTCTTACTGTTATTTGTTGGCTGAGGGACGTTTTTTTCTTGGAGAACAGTAACCCACCAGAAAATGGGTTAAAACTGAAATTCCATTCAGGATGACCAGGAAGAAATAAACGGTGGGTATATGGGTGGTATGGTACAAGAGAACAGTAGTAAAAACGGTAAATATATTACAAAATATAAAGATGAAACTAAAACAAAAAGGAGCAGTGCCTCCCAAACCCTGTTCTAGTTCTCTCTCCCAGCACTTTAAATCAAAACCAAATTCGACATACATGCAAGAGCTGATGCTAATGGTAATAAATTAATAATTATTATTATTATTATTATTTATAAATGTGCTTGTAACAGGACTTATAGGCTTTGCATTTCTAAGTAGCCTGAATCCATTTGCATTGCTCCATGTTCTTGCTTTCAGCTGCATGTGAACAAAAATAGCTATAGAAGGGTCTTAATAATACTGAATGAGCTACTGTAGTTCTCTAAAAATGACCATCCGTTACACCACAATTTAAAACCAGAATGCTAAGAGGAATGAGGAATAGAAAATTCAAAAAGTCCAATATGTTTCTGGGAATATTTATTTAGTTCTACTGTTTGCATTTGTAACAAAGATGATCAAATGTATTCAGCATTGTTAGTATTTCCCTGAGAGTATAGTACTTGGAGACATACCCTTCCTATGTGCAGATAGGTCTGATATTCATATAATTATCTAATGATGCCTTAAAGGTTTCTGCTGAGAAAATGATGTGCCTTCAGGTAGAGGCATAGTTATAATCCACCCCAAAGATAAGAGAAAAAAATCACACGTTTCTCACACACCTGGTTTCCTCCACGCCCTTCATGCATTCTGATACCCTCTGCCTGAAAAAATGTGCCAGTTGGTACAAACTCATTTTATTTTAACTATTTCTTGGCGAGCAGAGACCATTATCTATCAAATAATCTGATCTCTGCCAATAGTCAAATTCCAAATCTTTTTTCTATTTTATTTTGTGGAAGTACTTTTTATTGGATAGTTTAGAAAATCTATATAGTGTGAAGAACTAGTTTTCCTTTTAAATTCCAAATCTTAATAAAGTGAGACTTCTAGAAATTCAAAAACTCAGAACACAATTCATCCAAAGGTCTGTATACAGTGTTTTCTTTTTTCAGGTTAATAGTAGAATTACAACTTTTTTGTCCCAGCCTCTGATTTATAATTTAATTGATATTAATGTATTCATTAGATCCAAACAAGTGGATTAATTTCAACTGACTCCTTTCTGGCTTGACTTGAACATATGGATAAAATAAAATGCAGTATGCAATACATCATCATCATCATCTTCTTTCGGCTTTTCCCGTTAGGGGTCGCCACAGCTGATCATCTGTTTCCATTTCTTCCTGTCCTCTGCATCTTGCTCTGTCACACCAGTCACCTGCATGTCCCTCTCACCACATCCATAAACCTTATCTTAGGCCTTCCTCCTTTCCTGTTACCTATCAGCTTCATCCTTAGCATCTTTTTCCCAATATACTTAGCATCCCTCCTCAGCACATGTCCAAGCCAACGCAATACACAGAGCACAAATTAACAACAGACAGTAGGGGGTTGCTCATGCATAACACTGGAATCCTGTAGTAAAAGCACCTAGAGCCCTTACAAGCCTAACCATATTTATCCCAATTGCCCCAGTTGTCAGTGGTTAGGTGAGTGAAGTTCTCAGAGATAAGGGTCTATGGCAGTTAATGATTTCCTTTTTCTGGGAGGTACATGGGCACCACCACAGGAGTGAATTTGCAGTCACCCATCCATTGATCTTGGCTGCATTTGAAGAGGGTCAGGGAGGGGTTCTGTTTCACATGAATTGGAAGTTTGTTCCAGAGAAGTGACAGTATCTGGGAGATGTATCTTTCCAGCATGACCTGTTTATGTCAGAGGCTAGGTTAACATCCCTGGAGCAAGCAACCCTCCTTCAGTTTGATTTACAAAAGTATAGCATTTCCATCAGGACTGGTTCACAGATTCCCCTGTAAGCCAGGTACAAGTCACCTCTTAGTAACCTGTAGGAGACAGAGTACAGAGACAGGGTTTTCAGTCTTTCTGCATAAGATTTGTTCTGTGTACCCTCTAATTTCTTGGTAAGAAACATCTGTGATCTTTCCAGTTGTTGCAGGTATTAGGTGAAATACATGCAAAAGGGAGTATTGTACTCAATTACTGGAATTATAACATCCATAGAAGGATTTCCTTACTATCGTGGATACATGGTGGCCAAAGTTCAGATTGCTATCAACCTGAGTACCCAGATCACATACCACTGAGACTACACTTAGGGGGGTGCTGTCTATAATATAATTAGCAGGGATATCAGCTTTCCCAAAGGGAATAATAGTGCATGATTTTGCCTTTGGCTTTAATTTGTGGCTTTGGCACCTATCATTTATCTGCGTTAACCCTATCTGCAGTATATTAACATTGTTGTGCGCTCAAGTGTTTACTCCCAGTTTGCTATCATCAGTGAACTTGGTCAGCCACAGGCCATTTAAGTTTGCCTGGACTTCTGAGAAATAAATTCTGAACAGTAAAGGACCCAGCACAGAACCCAGTGGCATTCTATTGGTGACTGGTCTTTTGCTAAAGGTGAAGTCACCCACTTTGACAGCATGTGTCCTGTCAGTGAGCCAGTTAGTTACCCATCTGGTAATGCAGGGGTTAATTCCCAATTGGGAGAGTTTCTATATAACACCTGAGTGGGGGACTGTGTCAAATGCCTTCGCTAGGTAAAGATAGGCAGTATGCACTGTCTTTCCCTCATCCAGGGCCTTGGTGACTTTCTCAAGGAAGTTAACCATATTTAACAGGCATTATCTACCTTTAACAAATCCAAACTGGGTTTGTCTAGAGTTTGGAGATTACCTATATCCTTTTTAATGAGGTCCATATTGATTCTTTTCATCACCTTGAAGATGAGGCTAGTCAAGCTTATGGGCCTGTAATTCCCAGGGTCAGTTGATGGTCGCCTGTGTGCAGAGGGATTACTGTTGCTGTCCTCCATTTTGCTGGAACACCGCCAGTTCTCAAGCTTTGGTTAAACAAGGATCTGAGTGGGTCTGCTGGGACATGTTTTAAGTTGTTTAAACAGCAACCTGGGATGATGTTTGCTCCCACTGATGCTGTGTTTTTGCCCTTGGAGAGAGCCAAGATCACCTGTTCTTTTGAGACAACTGGCTGAGGAATGATGGTACGTATACTTTTGGGAATGACAGGAGGGGATGGGGGGGTGAAATTTGCTCCAAATCTTCAGCTAGCAGCTTAGCTATTACCTCCATTTGTGTATGTGTGGTAACATCCACAACCACTTCAGCACATAGCTGGGTATTTCCTTTTAGATTTTGAATTTGGTTAAATAAAGCCTTGTGATTATTCTTAGCTAGGGAGGATATTTTTGCTTTGCAATTAGCGTTGGATTACTTGACAAGATCTCTAATTTGTTTGTTTAAGCTAGTGAGGAATTTCTTAGATTCTTTCTCTTGTTGTGTAACCTGTTTATAGGTGCCTTGTTTTTTCACTAAGATCTGGTTTTAATCTGGCCAGGTAGAGCTGATTCTATACAAGTGCTTAAGTGGTTATTCAGGGCATTGGTGTACACCTTGGCATTGGAGTCCATGCTATCTGTGTTTGAGAGTGCTTTAAAACTTCTTATACCATCACTTAGTAGGAGATAATTTGTCTTAGAAAAACTCTTAAGTATTTTTGAGCTTGATGGGATATCTGGTCTTATAATTACATTGACTGAGACTGACTTATGATCCGATCTTACCAGGGAGGACATCACACGAAGGGGGGCAGTGCAATGCTTTCCCATGTTAGTGAGTACTATGTCCAGACATTTGAGCCTCTTGTGGGTGTGCTGACTAGCTGTTCCAGAGCATTTTCATTGACATAGTCCCAGAACCTCTGATCCAGCATGTTTGTGGAGGGGTATGTTTCCCAGTCAATGGTAGGATAATTAAAATCACCCATGAGTAAGGTGTTGGGCTGTATGGCAAGTGACTCCAGCAAGTCTAGGTATGAAGTATTCTGTTCCTGTTTCACAGTGAGGGACCTATATCTAGCTATGATGCAGTAGGAGTCTTTGCCTGTAGTTAATTGGACATGGACTAGCTCAAGAGATTCAAACAGATTGATCAGTCTCAGGGTATAATTATCCTTAATAAAGATGCATTCACCTCCTCCTTTTGTTCTTTCATGTTCAGTTTGTGGTCTGAACGTATGGAAGGCACTGTAGCCCTGCACGGCTGGGGTACTATCTGCACATTTGAACCATGTCTCAGTGACTGCACAGAAGTCAGCATCTTCCGAAGTGAGGATTGCTTCCAGGGAGTGCAGTTTCCTGTTTAGACTCCTATCATTAAGCAGCAGTATCTTGAGTTTATCTAGAAAAGATTTTGTTATGTTGGGAGGCTGGTTATTTTGACACTGCCTAAAAAAGGCACTATAGTGGTGTCTAATGCCTTTGCTAGTATCCGAAAACTGTAAGGAAGATAGGTGCAGACCATCTATGGCAAAGCAGCATGGCCTGTCGACCATTTCTTCCCAAGCTTACACATATTGGATCCCCTTGGACTGACACTAGAAGCTAAGCCACTTGTTAAAGTCAATCATTTTTTGTTTGCATTGAGTCATCATCCTTGGAGAAGGTAGAATGCTACTTAAGGTTAGGCTTATACCTGCCTGTGACAAAAAATCTGAGAGCTCAGTCATATCTGTCTTCATAGTGTCCAGAGAGGTATATCTCAAGTCATTCACCACCCACATGGACTATGACAGATTCACACCGGTACTTGTGGTTGAATGACTTGAATGCCTGAGCAACTAGACGGATCCTGGCACCTGACAGGGCTAACCCTAACCCATTTCTTATCCAGCCTGGTGAGGTGGAACACCTGTGTGTATCACAATGGAGTCACCTATGACCAATTCATTAGGTTTTGTGGTATTACTCCTTATGGGTTTATTTGCTGAGACACTGGTATGTGTGTTATTATGTGTTACATTGTTTTTTGCTTTGTCTGTGTGTAAGTGGTTTCCATTTTGGAGGCTTCTGATCTTTTTGGTAAGTTATTAGTGAGTACCTCCTCATATATGGGTTTATGTGTCATGTCCTTATTTAATGTGGGAAGTGTGTGTGTGTGTGTGTGTGTGTGTGTGTGTGTGTGTGTGTGTGTGTGTGTGTGTGTGTGTGTGTGTGCGTGAGCGTGTGTGTGTTGACAACCTGCTTGGCATTCAATTTGTCCTTATATGGCAGTCTTGCCTCCAATTTCCTAGTGTAACTGCATTCCTCACGTAAAGTATTTGCTTGTTTCAGGAGTAAGTGGTTGTCAGCATACATTAGACAATTACTACATTGCCTCAGGATGCCCCTGTCTATTAGACTGGCCAGAGAGATGATGGGAAACTAGCTGCCCATGATAGCAGGCTCTTACTGTATGTTTTATTAGGGAAGGGAATTAGTTAATTTGACAGGATTGTGCTGGTAGCTCCGAGACTACAACAGGGACCTGCACTTTGTGTAGGCTAAGTTTTATCAGTAAGGCAACACTGCTCAGTGCACAACTGAGTTGTTCCTAGAGCAGCAGAAAAGCATAGAAGGATTTCACTGACAGCTGTTAAGGTAAAAACTGAGCTTATAGGCTTTTGCATCTTTACAAGGGCACTTCTAACCACTGCTGCACAAAGAACAGCACCATGCAAATGCGAAGCTTAAATATGTGCAAAGAGAAACAAGTTTTAAGCTAACTATCAATCAGGAAAGCAGCCAGTTAACCTTCCACCAGCAATCGCCAACTCAGACAGGTTAGATTAGCACACTTCTGCCACAAGAGTGCAGAAAAAAACCCTTCTTAATGTAGAAGAGCTGGTTTGGAGCCCAAGTGTAACAAGACCACATAAACTACCTACTACTAACAGATAAAACAGAAAGCAGCTTTAGCACTCAGGCAAGAAAATATAGGTTTACTTTCCTCACCCAGCAGGGAATCACCAGCAGTGCAGGCTTGAAATCTGTTCAGAAAAAGACAAAGCCCAGAAATTCACTGTATATTTAAATATCACTCAATTTAACCAGTGAAAAAAACGTGCAATGTGCAGCCTAGCTAATTTAAGTGTCTGTCTCTCACACAGAACAAAATCACCAAATCAATCAGATTTCTAAAAACAGAAACCAAAATGGAGCAGGTTAAATAGAAAGCAACTTTATCACTCACACAATAAAATATGGGTTTACTTTCCTCACTGAGTTTTATCCAGCAGGCTTGAAATCTTTTCAGAAGAGTTTAGAACTTGCAGGGGATCCTGTGGGTTATATGTCAGCATAGATATATATGTGAGAGATTTGATTTTCTGTAAATTAGTTTGGTAAAACTGCTGCAATTGGTTACAAGTGTCTCTTTGTTATCATGCAAAATATGCTGATGTGGCACACACGTTTCCTATTGATAAACTAGTACACCGTTGTTTACATGCAATCATCCTTTTTATTTGTGTTCTACACTGCAGAAAAAGCTTTACAGGGATAACGTTTTTTGAAAACAGCATATGAATGTTGAGAAACTAGTTCTATAGAAAAACATTTTCTGAAAAGTGGGTACATGCAGAAAAAAATAAATAGTTCTCAGATGATGTGTTGCCTCATATGTTTACAGTCTTGTTACCACATGAAAACAGTGTATCCATTTTTGGAAAAAGCAAGCAAAATTGTTCACCTATCTGAGCCCATCTAGGGATCTGACAGATAAACCACAATGACAAACTTGTGAGGGTGTATTTATGCTTCACTATGCTGTATGAGGGTTGCTAAGAGTACGGTTTATGTTGATTTCACCAAATAGAGTGCGTGTAAACAGATTATTTCAGAAGGTGGTTGCTATTTCTGAAGCAAAATCATGCTAAAATCCACAAACTGCAAGCCGTGCCCTGCAAATTTAATAAATATAAATAAATAAGAACATGTTAAGACTCCAAGAAACTGCTTCAAGAGTGTGCTCTGTGTGTGTGTGTGTGTGTGTGTGTGTGTGTGTGTGTGTGTGTGTGTGTGTGTGTGTGTGTGTGTGTGTGAGTGAGGAGGGCATTAGCAGATGTTTCTGTGTGCACATGTTTAAGGAAGACCACAGCAAAAACATTCTTATCCTTTAGGCTTTTAGACACACATGTCCTGGGGTGTGATTTGGAAAATGTTTGTAACTGAGTATAAGACTTCTGTGTTTAATGCAGGAGCACACAAGAAAAATGCAATTTATAGAACAGTACAAAGTATAGTATCGTATAAATAATCATAAGCAAGAATGTTAAGCTTACATGACTCAAAAAATAATTTAAGGAAGTACTAAAAATGACCTGAGATAATCATATGATGGAAACTGTGTAACCTAGAATTATGTTGTCAGAATTCTTTTGTTAGCAAGATGTAATGTAAAAATAGCCACCCAGGCAAAAGATGATCACAAACCCTTCTTTAACTGTATTAGAAATCCAAGAAACAATGTTTGGCACTGTGCAGAGTTAATACTAAATTATATCACACATTCAGACTCAGACGACAAAGCCACTCTACTAAGGAACAAATTCTTCTGCAGCTTCAATTCCCTCTTGCTGTCAGTATTCTCAGATCAAATACCCACATCTACCACTGCTTCTCAAATCTCCTGAGATCAAGTTTTCAGGGCACTATCTAAGATCAAGAACACTATGTCTATGGGACAGAAAAACATGTCAGGCTTCCTACTGGTTAGCCTTAAACATGAATTGACATACTTCCCCTTACAGAAGCTATTCAACATTAGCCTCAAAATAGGTTTTGTGCTGGATGAATGGAGGACAACAACAACCATTACCTTGCACAAAGGTGGGATTACTATAAGTGGCCATTAATAAACTATATGTCTATCTCCTACCAGACCATCTCACACCATGGCCCTCAATAATGCCTTATTGTCTCAGTTTTGAAACTGTGACTGTATATGACAATATAAATACCAGGTGACAAACAATGATTTATATTTCAACTTCAGGGCATTCTAGGTTAACAATGCCAGTGTCATTTTGTTACTTACACCTTAATGTTTCCAGTACTGCCTATTATTAATTGGTAAGTCACTTATTTAAGTAAACAGCCCCAAAATGTCTGGAAACCATAAGGGGCAATGGGTATTAAATGAACATATACAAAAAGTGTACTGTAAGCTTAAATTAGTTAAATGATTATTTTTTATAACACATACTATTCTGTTTCTGATTAATGAGTCACACAGCTAACTGAATTCATAGTCTTGCACTCTGTGCTTCAATTGACAGACATAAGTATCAGTATTGCCCTGGGCTCCTTCCTTGAAAATAAACGTCTGACATAAGATGAATTCTTCTTTTGCTTGTAGTGGCCCTACAGATGTTATTGCATTACTGCTACCATGTCTTTTCTTCTTCTTTGAAATAAATAAGAGTGTTAAATAACTTGACTGCTTTATCTCTTTGACATAAAGAAACATGGTACTTTTAACTCACTCTGGCTTATCTCATACTGAGATACAGCTTAAAGCATTGACTAGAGGACTTCCAGTTTTCAGAGATATTTTCCTGTGACCTCAGATAGTTTGATGATTTTGCTGTCATCATTTGAGCCAGAATATAAGATTTTTATATAAAATATATATATATATATATATATATATATATATATATATATATATATATATATATGTATGTATATATATATATATATATATATATATATATATATATATATATATATATTCTATTGGTCCAAGGGAGCGCAAAACAAGTAGATTTGTACAAATGCAACATTTGGAATTGATTGTTCTATTTAAACAAATTGTTGCTTAACATTTGCAGTTGAGTTTCAAAGATAAAAAAGAGAGACTACAGAGAATTACTTTACATATCCAGGCCCTAATCTCATCTCCTATACTGACACAGATACTGTACTACATCAAGACCATAAAAAAGACAAAAATAAAACAAATAAATTGCAATTTCCCTGCTTTAAGGCATGGGAAGAAAGAAGGATGAGGCTTTGCATACTTGTCTTTCTTTAGAGGGTGGGATGACATGCTGGTGTGGGTGCATGATTCTGTTTGTTGTTGCACTGAAGACTGGACTAAAAACAACAACCAAAGTATGGTTGCACGCAGCCAGTGTAGTCTTATAAGTGGGCTTTGGTGATACTAGTGTAGGTAGTGACAGTCCCAGATCATATCTATTTGTAAAGCAATGTCTTATGGACAAATTTCTGTGTGTGTGTGTGGGTGGGGGTAGGGTCTCTAATACCATTCTATAGCCCCTTACCTCTGTGAGCATCAAAGGCAGCTTTCAGGCTTGTTCCATCTTCGAGGAACCCAACATTTACCAGTTATTAGATGAAACTTTAGTTGTATGAGTAATTTCTGTCAAAACTTGCAATAATACCATGGCACGGAGAAAGATGAAGCCGAGAAGAATTACACAATAGTAGAAACCATACTACTCACAGAACAGTCACCGCTGCAGAAACCATACCGGTAAATGCAATGCAATGCATTTGTCTATGCATATATTTAAAATTCATGGTATTGCTAGATGTTGTTACCATATGCCCTTGGCGTGGGTCATGATTCGTTTCATCCTGTAGCTGTTGTACCTTCCCTACCGCTCTGTTTGTTGTGCCTGCACAGCAATTTGCACGGGTTTCTTTCCTGAGTGACCCCCACCCCCCACCCCACCTGGGATTCACTGCATAAAGCAATTTCTACCTTCTCCACTGAAGCTGGCTATCTTAACTAAGTAAAACCTCTGGGAAGCAAGAACCAGACTCCTTCCAGCTTTTCAATTGTAATAGTTTGCACGGGTTTCTTTTCTGAGTAACCCCCCACCTGGGATTCACTGCATAAAGCAATTTCTACCTTCTCCACTGAAGCTGGCTATCTTAACTAAGTAAAACCTCTGGGAAGCAAGAACCTGATTCCCTCCAGCTTTTCAATTGTAATAGGTGAACTACAATTTAGTTTTTGTAAACTGTTGAGGCTTAATGGTGTATGCACAACAACAGTGAAGGGATTTAGCAAGTTGCCACTAGATTGGACTATACTACTTTGAATCAGCCTTACACTCACACAGTGTTCCAGTCCCAAGCATTTACTTTTTAATTTGGTAAAGTAATTTCGCTCCCTCTTTATTGACTACATTTGCTAGTTTACCCCTAGGATCCAATTAAAATTAGCCTGAAAATTGGTGTAAAATTAAAAAAGAATAAAACAAATTAAAGTGCATCCAAAAACATTGCTTACATAGAATCATACAAACCAAACCAAAAGCCCAAGGTAACTCTCAGAGTCAGTGTTAGCCCTGCTCTGCTCGCCCTCGCTGCGCTCGGCTTGCTCCCCTCCTCTCCCTGCCCCTAAATTCAACCCACCCCCACTAGTGCTAAATTTAAACCAGACTTTGCCACTCCCTTGCCACTCCCTTCCTGCAAAGTACCAATCAGCACCTCACACATCATTGAGCAACCCTGCCCCCTTAACCCATTTCCTTCTCTCTCATTCTTCCACACCCTGTTAGTGCAGTCAGCCATCAAATTTGTCCCGCCTCCTATCAAAATGCAAACAAGCAAAAAAAAACACTAATTACCCAAATGCCTATACTGTTTCTCTTTTACCATCTCACTGCCTATGAACAAACACTTGACCATGGTATTCACTATCCAAATGGTCAAACAGACACCCACAACTTCACACATAACACCAAACACTTTACCTTCCCCAGCACACCGAATATATCACCCTCTATAAAATACCACCCCTGTACAGCCACAAAACATAATCCTAAAGACAAAGACTATATAAAGCTTATAAACAAACTCCTAAAGCTCAGAATATCCTGTCACTATATCCTTAGAACACATGGAGACATTCATCCCAACCCTGGCCCACCCACACCCAATAACTCCACTCCCCTACCACAACCCCCGCAGTCAAGCTACCCATGAATACTCCCACTAGTTCCCTCCTAGTATTTCACCTAAATATTAGAAGTATTAACAATAAGATTCCCAACTTACATGCTCTCCTAGCAACCCATTCCCCAGACATTATGTGTCTTACAGAAACCTGGCTAAAACCCAGTACTACTGACAATGAGATACTACCTCCAGGATACAATATTCACTGGTTAGCCCATGCTACAAGAAAAGGAGGTGGGATAGCAGTCCTTTACAAAAATACTCTAACCATTAATAGAGATACCATTCAACCTCCCCAATTCAATAACGCAGAACTCCACATAACCAAGCTACAAATTAACCAAAACAAACACTTGAACATCGTCTGTGCATAGATTCCACCAGGCAACAACCTAAATACCCTAGAAGATCTCCTTTACTGGTTATCCACTACCTATCCCCAAGAAACCATAGTTCTTGGTGATTTTAACACCAGCTGGCACCCCTGCTCCTTCCACCCCCCCCCTTACTCATATAAATTTATCTAGGTTTAAACAGACCATAACTTCTCCCACTAGGAAAAACAAACTAACCAACAATGAAAGTATCCTAGACTGGATCCTAGTTAATAACCAACCCCAACTGTACACAGCTGGTACTCTCCCTGATGACCTCAGCGACCATTGTCTAACCTATATCATAAAACATAAGGCAGGAAACCCTCACCAGCCCAAATATAAAAAAATTAGAAATGGGAAAAACTTTGATGCTGCTATATTCCAAAATGAATTAAAAGCAGTTGGCTGGCCAAAACTAAAAAGTCTAACATTAGAGGAGGCCATAGATCACTTTAACACTAAATTCCTAAGTATCCTTGATTCCCATGCTCCAGCACATACAATAAAAACTAGATCAAATACAGCACCATGGCTCACAAAAGATACCAAAGCCAAAATCAAAACTAGAAACAGAGCCTGGGCCAGCTGGAAAACAACCAAAGCCCCACTTGACCATCTAATATCAACTCAGGAATGATACAAAAAAAATCTATTTTACTGGATAAAAAAAGCTTCTACCAAAATCTCCTACAAAAACACCACAACAACCCTCAAAAGTTCTGGGCAGGCTTAAATCAACTACTTTGTCCAGGTCACTCCACCACCCCAACCCCGGCTAACTACACCCATAGTTCCTCAGAGACCATAGCTAGCGCCTTTAATAACTTTTTCACTGAAACAATCCAATCCCTAGCAAATCAACTAACCCCCTCTAACTTAAACCACATGCCTAATCTACCTAATAATCACCTGGAATTTAGCTTCCAACCAATATCCACTAGTTTTATCAAAACACTTCTAAAAAAACTAAAACCTACCACCCTCGCTGCTGACCTCCTCCCTGCAGAGTACCTACAAATAGCTGCAGATGCCATTGCATATCCCATATCTATCCTCATCAACAGAACCTTATCCAAAAATGCTATTCCCTCCCTCTGGAAAATATCTCACGTCATTCCACTCCATAAAGGTGGTAGCTCCTCAGACATATCCAACTATAGACCCAACTATAGACCCATTGCCATTCTTTCCCCACTAGCCAAAATAATGGAGAAATGTGTACACAAGCAACTAATGCAATACCTTACACAGAATAACTTACTATCCAACTCCCAGCATGGTTTCAGGCCACACCACAGCACTACCTCAGCCCTCCTTTCCTTTACTACTGCCATAAACCAAAACAGGAATGATGATAGGCAAACCTCTGTCCTCTTTCTTGACCTATAAAAAGACTTTGACATGGTCAACCATGAACTTCTCATTCTTTCACTAAATTCTATTTCCCTCAACAAGCCTGCTATCCAGTGGTTCCAGTCCTACCTGACTGGTAGACAGCAGGTGGTACTATGGCAGGGCAAACTCTCCAGCCAGTTACCTCTCACACTTGGTGACCCTCAAGGGTCCATACTAGGTCCACCACTCTTCTCTATTTTTATCAACAACCTCCATACTGCTATCCCTAAAGCCACCTGCATTCAATACGCAGATGATTCCACTCTCATCTGCTCAGCCACCTCCCTATCCGACTTGCAAATCTTAACCCAAAATACATTTAACACTATCGAGAACTGGCTCACCAACCAATGCCTACTTCTGAACCCCAATAAAACTAAACTTCTACTCTTCTCTCCCACTAGTAGATCCACCACACTTTCTTCTCTGTCGCATCTAACAATGGTACCACTATTTCCCCAGATAATCACACCAAACTGCTAGGGGTTGTCATAGACAATAATCTCAAATTTGAACTACAGATCAACAAAACCATACAGACCATCAATAAGAAGCTTGGATCACTGTATCGTAACAAGACATTTTTAACCCCACTGGCTAGGACTGCAATCGCCCGATCACACCTACTCTCTAATCTTTTATATGCCTCGCCTGTACTCTCAAACCTCAACAAATCCGAACTAGTTAAGCTGTCCCATAGCTACAATCATATTGCCAGAGTCACCACTGGCTCCACCTATAGAACCCACCACTGCCAGAACCTTAAACAACTAGAGTGGCTAGAACTGCCCATCTTAATTCAATTCAATCAACTCTTAATAGCGCACAAAATTTTGTACCACCCAGAGGATACCCCCTCACTTAAAAATATTATTGAACCATACAGCAACCTAAGATCCCTACAGTCAGCCGATAAATTACTGGTCCAAACTCACAAAGCTAATAACTCTGCTGGT
Source organism: Protopterus annectens (assembly GCF_019279795.1). Classification (NCBI taxonomy): domain Eukaryota; kingdom Metazoa; phylum Chordata; order Ceratodontiformes; family Protopteridae; genus Protopterus; species Protopterus annectens. The sequence goes on from NC_056746.1 coordinate 387,746,583, forward strand.
GAATCCCTGTTTGTCAATTTCATTGGCAAAACCTGGAATTCATTGCCAAACTATATAACCCTACAATTCTCCAAAAGTCTCTTCAAAAAAAACCTCATTGAGTATCTCAAAGTGAATTAGCTATGCCCATGTACCAACCCTGATTAAGTTATAAACTAAAAGCATATTCTGCAGTTATCATAACTTGTAACTACATCACCAAGCTCTGCTTCCAATCTGATGTCTCTTACTTTTAATTTTCTGTCCATGAGAATTGTGAGTCCCTAGTAGGGAACTCTACTAAACCATTGTATATAATCACTTTATTTTTATAATTGTTTGCTAACTTCTGTGTAATCTATGTAAGTTTGTCTATGTGGAGCTTTTCTCCCCGGGCCTCTGCTGAAAATGTATCCAGTCGGACTATCCCGGTAAACAAATGTAAAATAAAATAAATAATAAATAAAAAATGTTTGAAAAGGCAGACCACTCACCTGATTAACAAATATCTAAATAAAAATATAAGTAAATATGTTTTACTCTAAATGTATAAATATATTTACACCAAAAATTAAAGTGCTGCATCTTTTTCAGTTTGAAAATAAGTTCTCTCAGCAGAAAAAAAGAGCCTTTTAAGCATGAGAAATTAGCCTTTCACCCACTGAAGAGATAATATGTTGAATCACTGCACGTATATGCCATAGGCAGAAGTACTGGAAGTGACTGGTAAACTCTGAGCACAGTGTACATACCACAAGGAAGCATTTACAACACCCAGCACATGGTACTTCCACAGCATGGCAAGTTTCAGCAGCCTATACAGTAGTGGTAACACTGAACATAAAGTAAACATGAGCCAAAAACATCTTTAACTCTTTTGTAAATAGCAGTGGGGGCTTATGAATGACGTTCATCTTCTTTGTGGAAGGGTTAATCCTGTCCTGTCCAGAAGATGTCTTGGAAATATTCATTTTGTAATTTATTAAATTAAAAATGCCTTGAATATGTTGCAGCATTTCATGTAAGCTACTGAGATTCTTGTTTTCTATCTTTTGAGTAATCAGCCATTTATCCATGTACACAGTTGCATCCAAATCCTTTAATAATGTTTCCGTGTTTCTTTGTCAAACAGATGACGCACAACTCACACCAAACAGTAATCTATTATAACCAGGCATTCCTGTGTGCACATTAATCATCACACACTTTTAGAATCATCCCTGAGTAACATGCATTCAGCAGTGGCAAAGACTGTTTTCGAAAACAGTTACTTCATTTGGCATGATGATATAATAGCCTCCAAGCTATGTTTTTTGCTGGCAATCAAATTATAGGTGATGGTTCATTCAATAACTCCTTGTCTAGTGATGGTGTTGAGATGAATTCTTCACATAATACATTTATAGAGGAAACCATTCTTACAGGGTTGGTGAGTTATGCTGATGACCATTTACAGACTGACATCTTTATAAATTATCTCTAAACTAAAGCATGTCAGATACTATTTTGCCAATACAGAACAGAGTTTTTCTCTTGCTAACTACTAGACAAAGCATAGTATATGTTTTCCCACTTCACTATTTATTCGTAAACCTACAACCATCCTTACAACATATGCTGAAATGGGGTATAAGAGGATACCTTTTTTGCTAATCATCATGGGAAACATCATTATTGTGCTTTACTTCATAATATAAACTTGTCATACTTCAGCAAGTATATGTCCCTTACAAATATCATTTGCATACAAGCTGTTCTACATGAGCTCTATTCCCAAATGGATGAATACCCAAACCTGCCTGTCCTTAACAGAGACAAACATAATGGGAAGTGTAAGAACAAATCACCCACTTGGTCTACCAGCTTAAATAAACTCTATAACAAGAAAAGAAAATTTCTTAAATCTGGATTTCCTCATATTACAGACTTATCAAGAATATCAGTAAGGAACTAAATGCTACTGTTAGCTTCTGAAGCTAAGGATAATTAACATCAGCAGTGCTCTAAACTGTCACCATCCACTCAAACCATGCAGACATAACAAATATACTTGCAGACAAATTTAGTGTAAACTTTGCTCCTGAAACATCTATTCTAATTCCACAAATTCTCATATCCCTTATAACTCCTAATATCACAAAGGACTATGTACTGAAGGTACACTCTAAACCCAAAATACTATTTTCACAGGGCCTGATAATTTACCTGGATGGCTAATTAATAGTGTCAAACATGCCCTTATGGAACGCTTCCTTAACCTGAGCTTTACTAAAAGGATTTGTCCCTGATGTATGGTGAGCTGCAGTGGTGCTAACCCTACACAAGGGTTGCCATATCATTGAAATGAGAAACTATGGACTCTGACTAGTCTGATTTCCAAAGCCATGGAACACATATCTGCCTCATAAACTATGATAACAGAAACCTTATCAGGCTAGACCCACATCAGTTTGACTTTGTGAAAGAGAGAGCTTGCCTACTTAGTTTAGTTAATTTCTTTGAGAAGGTCACACAGGCAGTAGACAGTGGTTATCCTGTTCACATAGCCTGGCAAAAGCATTTGACAATATGCCCCATGGTGGCATCAAAAGCAAGCTAAGTGCCTTAAAGGTAGATCCACACATGATGAGATGGATAGTTAACTCACTAAACAATAGAACCCCACATGGTTAAGGTGGCAGGCATCATCAACGTGACAGGCATCTCCTCAGGTATAAAAGTAACGAGTGCTGTACCCCACAGCTCATTACCAGGACCCCTTCTTTATGGTACTTACTTCTCTGATCTTCAGACTGGAAATCAAGAACCTTGATTAAGTAAGTTTGCAAATGAATGCAAACTTGAAAATATTGTTAGATCTCTTTCTGATACCCATTCAGTACAGCAGGAACTAAAACATATAAAGACTGAATGGTAAAAGAACTAAAATTATATGTGAAAAAATATAGTATTGTCACATTTGATAAACACCTCTCTCCCACAATGAACAGTACAGCCACTGTCTCAGTCCAAGATAATAATGTAGTCAGAGATCTTGGAACATCATTCGCTAGTTCCCTTTCCTTATGTCACCATGTAGGAGCAGCTGTCAGAAAATCCTTCTATTTAGCACAAGTAATATTTAAAGGCATATCATCCAGGTTGAAAGAACTTATCATTTCCCTTTATGCAGTTTTAATTATACCAGTTATTCAGTGCAGTGCCCCACTGGTATGCATCTGAGACATATTAAGTATGCCCGAGAAATTAATTTATTACCCAGTGCCTGCCTTATTTCTTGAACAAATATTTCAAGTTAAACAAAGTGATACCCTAGCATCCTTCAAATTAAATGTTGATGACTGAACGCATTTCCATAAATTTACTCAAGGACTGACCTGTTTTACCCTTGAGAAGGAAGTGTACATGATTAGGTTGGGCATTAGCAACGAATAAATGGTCTTGTATCTCAGTTGCCTTGTATTTCTTATGATCCTATGTCAAAATATCCAAATCTGGCTAAAGATCTAAACAGGAATAAACCACAACATCTTCAAATACACAAGCTGTTCAGTGCTCATTCCTATATCTACAAATCATATATAATAAATGCTCAGATCTTTATATATATATATATATATATATATATATATATATATATATATATATATATATATATACATATATATACACACACATGATTTCATTGTAGGTTTTACATTTTTTAACTTTTCACAGATGAACCACTGAAAATCTTGTCAGTTTTGCCTTTTTGCATGGTATATTCTTTGCAGAAACTTAGACATACTACAACATGCTTTAAAGTACTTTACTGCCAAAAACAGACTGAGCATTAACAGAATCTTGTTCTAATCTTGCGGTCACTTTATATAGTGGAGTGTGCATTTGCTTTTATGTAGCTACACACATTACTCAATGCACCACAAAAATGAACCTCAAGGCTACTGCAGGGATATGCATGTCACTCTCCTTTAGGGGGGGCCTTGTGGATTAAAGTAAGAGGTACAGGGGCCATTATTCAGATTATTTCTGTTTATATGTTGTCATCTGCAGCAGCTTAGGGAAGACATAACTCAAGCTGTTCAGTCTTACCTACATGCAGCTTTTTCTCTTACACTTATAGACAATATAAATTGTGATACGAAAGGCATGAGCTGTAGGAATAGGCAGCAGAATGGCTTCTCCATGCTCATTTTTGAATGTGGCTAGCTTGCACTATGTGCTCTCTGCCTTAAGTGTTTCTCAAAAAAAATATGTGTACTCAAGGCCTTCTTGGTACTTGTATGGATTTTATGCATGTTTTCTCTGTACTTACATAGGTGGAGATGAAGCTTTAACACTTTCTCTTATCCACCCATTGTCAAGTCTCAGTCAACTTAGGGTATGTTTGTCATGTGCAGAATCCATGGCATTCTAAGGTTAAGCAAAACATATGGGATTATGCTATGATTCCAGTACTGTATGTGGAATATCCTGTTTTATATTCAGACCTGAGTTTTTGAGAAGACCCTTTAATGGAAAGGTTACATTTTTTTCTGAAAAGTTGTGAGTGGAGAAAAAGATGATCATTTAGCATTTATCAGAACAGATTGCACCATTATGACATTTTGCAATGAGAGCGGGCTCCTCGTCAGGTATATTGCTGAGGAAATGCTACTGCTTAAAGTGGATTTTGGAATAGCTGTTCAGATGTTCAGAATAAAGACATGCACCTTTTTTTGCAGCAGCAACATGCTGGTATTTCTAAAGAGGTATTTCTATCTCCCTCTGTAAAGGGAGAGATAGTAAGTATTGTCTCCTTCAGAGATGGCAAAATGGCAGATATGCTAGAAGGTTTTAAATATTTCCCAGGAGAAGGAGTGCAGGGGGGTGAAGTCTGCTTCTTTCTTTCCATTGAGCAGTATGGTGACTGAGCTACAGGGTTTACACTGGAATGAGGTGCTGCTTCCCCTCTTCTAACAAGAATTTCAAGTTATTGCAGTATCCTTACTGGTATTAGTGGTCCTGAGGGGGACAGCCTGATGTATCACTTCTATAACAGTTATCTGAATTTTTCTTTTGAAGGTTCCTTGGTAGTTTTCAGCAGGGTACAGACTGAGGGTCATGTTACCGACCCTGGGTGGAAGCGGGGCTAATTGTGTTTTGTGTATAAGAAAATAAATGGAAATATTTTATTTTATTTTACAATCTGATAATCGGGTGGGTAATGTGGTCCAGAGACCCTTTTCAGTTATGACCCAGATACAAAAGGTACAGAACAAAAAAGCATGCAGCAAGTGTCAATACAAAAATGAAGTACATAAGAAAGAACAGAAGATAACAACCTTAAAGCTGTACAGGCATCAGTTATGATTGTTAAAGGGGTTAAAGAGGTAGTACGGAAACAAATAGCAGACACTATAGTGCAGTGTCATCTGAACTTAGGAAATATTATAGTATGTTTACATCATTTAAAATGTATACAAGCAGTAGACAGAAAAGTATTTGTACATTTGCTGGTAAAACTTACATTGGTTAAGTTTGGTGATAGTAAAAGTTTAACCAGTATCATGGAAACATTTGCAGCCAGCTTCTTGGAAAAGGAAGTTTTTAAGTGATTTCTTGAATACAACCAGTATTTTATTACCTTTAACCTCAGCTGGTAAGTTGTTCTATAGTACATGGCCTAGTCTAGAAAAAGCCTTTTCACTAATAGCCAAATTTATTGTGTGGTCTGACAAGAGTAGTGTAAGGGTCTTGGCTGCCTTTCAAGGAATAATTTTGTTCCCTAATGGACAGTTTGATGCTCTGAGGTGGGCAGTAGCCCATACAGAGTAACTTGAATAGACGTGTACCTAGAAGAAAGTAGCTCTTCTAGTGATTGGGAGCAAGTGTGCCTTCTGTAATAATTTCATTGTGAAAGTAATATAAATTTGCATGTCTTATTTTCTACCAGTTGCAGTTTTAGGGTATTTTTAGATGACTGTAGTATAGTTATGGGTAAGGCATATTTTAATTTTGGTAACAAAACATTTTATTTTTTTGCTATGGATTTTCTAGCAGATGGGGTGAGATATGTGATATCATAGTTTTAGTTGGGAAGGAGCTTTGGTGGTTATGCTGTTAGTCTTCTTCTTTCAGCTTTTCCCAGTTAGGGGTCGCCACAGTGGATCACCTGTCTGCTCATGATTGGCAGTGTAGTTTTACAGTGTCAAGTTGCCAGACCGGTGCCCAACCTTCCACAGAAGGCACACACACGCACGCACTCACGCTTTCGGCCAATTTGAGTGCCCAATCCACCTCTTTGGGATGTGGGAGGAAACCAGAGCACCCAGAGGAAACCCACATGACCACAGGGAGGACATGCAGACTCTACACAGAAGGCACCCCAGTCGGGGATCGAACCAGAGAACCTCTTGCTAACCGCTGCACCACTGTTAGTATGAGTTTTAAAACTGAGGAATTGGTCTAGTGTTAGTCTTAGATGTTTTTGTTCAATTGCATTTGTAATAATATCCCCTTTAGGGTCAATGATCTTATGTTTTGATAAAGAGGCCAGATTTTGTGAGTTTGCTAATAGCATAACATGATTCTTTGTGGAGTTAATTAATAGCAGCCAGATGCATATGTTTGAGAATTTCTGCTGAATATTTGTTTGTAGAAGATTTTAGTAACAGAATATCATCTGCATACATTATAATATTCAGATTTGAGAGATCAAAGGAAATGCTATTAATAAATACTGAAAACAGTAGCAGAATTTGTAAACACCAGGAGTAAGTGTACCTGTTTCTGAGCGGGATTTATATCTATAAACGTTAAAGGTTCTATCTTTTAGGATGCTTTGAAACCAGCCAATGGTATAGTTTCCCACTGTTTAGTCTTTTAAGAAGATTATGGTTAACTAGTTCCCCAATGTTTAGTCTTTTAAGAAGATTATGGTTAACTGTCTCTGAAGAAGTATGGACATTTTAAACACTGGTTATAAGTTGTTGGTCAAAATTATTCTTCTAAAGTGTCATACAGTTGCTGGAGGTATATTCTGCCCTTAACAGTTTGAAGGACACTAGAGAAAGACATTCTGTTGGTGATCTTTTACAATATGTTTTTATAAGGTTATTGAGGATCCTTTGGTAGTAGCTTCCCTTGATCTAGGGCAGATGTCTGTTATGCTGCATATTAAACTTCTGGGGGTTTTCATGAGACTTCAGAGTTCCTGTTGTACATAGTTTTCTCTTGAAGAAATGTATGACTAACATTCCATATGTATAGTACTTAACAAGCTAACAGGCCATTTTTTTCAGTGGTTTCTATGAGTGGGTCAGTGGAATGCGAGTGTTCAGACAGTCTTGTTCTTTTTGCTTTACATATAGATGTCCTGACGTGCATCCTAAACAAGCTCTACTTGGAACAATACACCCCCACTCTATAATGGCCTAATTATTTTGGTGGGCTGAGATTCAGGGTTGCTATGGCTCTGATTGTAGGAACTAGGGAGGGCACAGCAATATTGACATGCTCAACAATGGCAGTTTGTCAGTTTAAAGGGTCTAGAGTTGTAGGTTTTCCTGATGCATGTTTATTCAAGTGATGTCATTTTCTATTGTTCATTTACGATTTAGGATTGTGTTTTGGGGCAGTGAGGATGATGGGAAATCGAGCTGGGATATTGCTGTTAAAAAAAAGACATTATAACTTCATGGGAAAGGCTAAATGTTTTTTATTATAAAAAATGTGGTTGCTAACATTACTTTTGTATATAGCTCGATTATTGTCAATGTCATTTTGGGGGGGTTGGGGGAGTTATAATACAGTTGAGCCAGCTTTATTTTTAAGGAGGATTAGGATAGTAAGGCTTTCACTGAGGCCCCGATTTAGTCTACCGCTTAGAAAAAGACTAGAAGAGTAGTCCTGCATCCTGTGGTGGGTGTTGTTTTACTTTTTTAGTGTTTCACTTCATGAAACAGGTACAGCTGGGCTTCTACCATATTTATACTCCTTTTGAGGGGAGAGAGGGGAAGTTCTAATAAGAGGTACACTAGGACAGGACCCCAGTGGATGAACAATATTATTTCTTCATCCCTGAAGTACAAGATTTCTGTTAACATGCTGCAGTTTAAGGTGCTGAAGGTGTACATCTTAGTCATGTACAGGAAGGGTGCAGTGGCATCAGGGTAAGGTACGTGTAATTCTTAAATGCCAGTTTATTTAAGTATGTTTTGTGATGTCTATCATGTGGCAGTCTTTTTGTTAAGGGCACCTCCAAGTAAAGTAATACAGGATCATCTTTGTACCTTTTGTTAGCATGGGGGCGGGGGGGCTGAAGAAGACTGAAAATGTTATTTTGTCTCAAACAGGCATTCATGGCAAATGCCCCAGATATTCTGAGATGTGGCACCACTTAATATCTTCATAAGCATTGCTACTTAGGATATATGAGGATACATAGGATATGTCTGTACTCTGAATGTTACTATGGTGGTGGTGGTGTAGTTACAGTGGCAGTTCTACTGTTAACATGCTAAACAATATGCATTTGATATGCTCAAATTGTTGAATGAAATCAACCAGAATTTTAGCAATCCTTACTTTTCTAAGCTGAACTAGTGACATATTTTAGATCCTTTGAGATGGATTTAAAAACCCCTTATTATTATATAGGCCTTAAAAAGTATGTGTGTATGTATGGGTGCATGGGGGGTGTTTTGTCCATTTTCTCACGAGACATGCTTTTCATTCTTGAGACTGGAGCTCTGTAATTTGGTAACACATTTCCATTCTTGAGTTTGGGATTGTATAGTTTGGTAACATGGGTCTATATTATGTTGCCAAAATGGCAAAACAGCAAACGCCATTTCAGCACCACATAAACAGCGAAATACCATTAAAGCGAACAGCCAGGTCACCGATTTTTTTTTCCCTAGGTAGACCAACCAGGCATGACACACCATTTAAATCATTACAAAGTGGGGGGCTTTGCCCCAACACCCCGCCCCCCCACATACGCCCTAACTAAATATACCAACTCCAAGATCACACTACAGTGGTGTAAAGGGCAATTTCATGATGATGGCCAAATGATTTTCTTCCCTAGGAAAAAAAAATTGGTGACTTGGCTGTTCATGTTAATGGTATTTCGCCGTTTATGTGTCGCTGAAATGGCATTCACTGTTTTGCCATTTCAGCAACGATATAGACCCTGGTAAGATATATCTGCTTTTTATCTTATTTTCAGTGCATGAATTATTTTAACTGCATTTTTGTGCTGTTCAGTAAAAAAAGTATGTTCTTTGGCAAGTACCAAGAGATATCCGGTACCTCCCTAAGTCAAGATACCACTAGATCAGATCCATATAACCTCAGTTTAGTTTCTTATCTGAAAGTTGGATGCCAGAACAAGTAATATATATATAGCAAGCAGTCTAATAACTTGGGATCATCCTTTAACACCACTACACCACTAGCAGCATAGCAGTGATATGTTGCTAGTGTTTTTAACCTTTTTTTTTTCATTTTTATCTGTGACTGATTTAAGTATGTACATGTGGGTGGGGGGTTAAGAAGGCATGCACAACTCCATTAGCCATAAAGGTATCTTTGACATGCCACAGACGTTCAGAGAGTCTATGTGAAATTCGTATTTGGCAATTAGTCATACTCATTGTTAGAATAAACTGTCATCTCCCTCATAATTAAAATATCCTAAAGAGGTCAAAAGACAGCACAGTTGGCAGACTCTTTGTGATGACAGAAAAAAACTATTTCTCATTTTGCTTTTAAAATGAAAACTAAAAGGGAAAGAAAAACACTATTTCAAGCATGCCATAAAGGTAATTTATGAAAGGAGGCATGGTTCTTCCTCTGTCCCAAAGGAATTTTACTTTATATGAAAGGTGTAACTCCCTCTCCTCAGTAAATTCATAAATTTGCAAGTCAGTTGTTGTGGATAGCAGGATGCATAAAAAACTTCATCTTTTAAAATGCATTTGATTCTCTCTCTCAGCTTATCTTCCAGTTACTGGCTATGACATCGCAGACTGCTGTCATGGTGAGCTCTCTTCTATCGCAAATAAAGATGTTTTGTGATCAATTGTGGAGAAAGAGCATTCTATTTTTGTCACCATTTTGCAAACACTGTCAATACGTGCTGTATCCCTTAGCAATGAAGACTGAAAAACAATAAAATCAGTCTACTAAACTGCACTCTAGACACATTATTCTTTGTAAGTGCAATCACATGCGTGTGCACACACACACACACACACACACACACACACACACACACACAGTAATATAATACCCCATAAAGAAAATGTCTGCTTACATTTCTGAAGTAGAAAATATGTTTAGTTTGTCATGTAAAACTAATAGCTATCTGTTCATAAATTAATTTGCATATGCACGTGTGAATACCTGCCTATATGTTAATATATGTGTGTGTGTGTGTGTGTGTGTGTGTGTGTGTGTGTGTGTGTGTGTGTGTGTGTGTGTGTGTGTGTGTGTGTGTGTGTGTGTGTGTGTGTGTGTGTGTGTGTGTGTGTGTGTGTGTGTGTGTGTGTGTGTGTGTGTGTGTGTGTGTGTGTGTGTGTGTGTGTGTGTTTGTGTGCGTGTGTATGTGTGTGTATGCATTCCTTATTGAGTGACCTATGTATGCCCTTTTCATATACACTCAGACAATGGCCATTACTAATTTTAATCTGTCTGTTTTTTTGATGTCCAATAAATCAGTTAGGTGTCAGCAATATATGGGAATTCAAAAAGGCTAAACCCCAGTGAAACCTCTCAGAAGGCAAACAAGAGAAAAGTAAGGTAAACTATGGTCCAGAATTTTCCTATTCTATCCAATGACAATCTTTAACATGGTCTTTAAAGTTCTGTTGAACTACTTCACCAGGGTGGTAATCTGGATGTGATATAATGAATTTCTAAGTTGTTTTTCTTCATTCGCATAAACAGTGTACAATTTCAAACATGGATAGAGACCCTTGATTGTAAAGAACCTGCTTTGTTGTCCACAGTACAGAAAACAATGGAAATAGCTCCTTTGCTTTAGCTCTGATACTGGCCTTTCAAAGTGAGGTTGCTTCAGGACATTTGCTGGTGTAATCTAAGATCACCAATATACATACATATATATATACATATATATATATATATATATATATATATATATATATATATATATATATATATATATATATATATATATATATATATATATATATATATTGGTATCATTGTTGGACTTAATTTGTGGCCCAGTAATATCCATGGCAGTTAGAAAGTACTCCTTCTATATCATGGGAGCAAGAGGATGGTTTAAGCCTGGGTTAGGAGTTGTTTTCTAACACTTGGGGCATTCTGCACAGAAGATTTCAGTTTCTTTCATTATACGCAGCCAATACACTGGGGCTAAAATCCTGGCCTTGTCTTGCTGTACCTAGCAGACCCCAGTACATGGCTATATGCCACTTTCATTAATAAATTTATGAAAGGCTTGGGTGCCAGCAGCTGGCATACTTCTTCCTCTTTTTCCTTAATTACGCCAGACAGAAAGTCATTATGTCATTCAAAACTGGGAAAGGAGGTAATTATATTTGCAGCAGATTTGTCTCCCACCACCGTAGTTATGCTCTCTCTCTCTGGCTGTACTTTAGCTGTTGCCTTCACAACATGCATTCCTAAAGTTTACCTGGCTCACCTAAAGGCCAGCTAGAAAGTGGGTCTCTTCTATGCTAGTTTGTTGTGAGATACAGAGTCCTGCTTCTTCCCCTGGTGTCACAGGGAAAGGGTAATTGGTGTCCCAGTCTTCCCAAAGAAAAGTTAGGTCCTCCCAGTATTCAGTATGACAACCACTTACTCACTTCTGCTTATAATTCATAGAACATTTTCTGTCTGTTGCTTGGTATTCAACACCCCCTCTTTTTCCTTTAACATATTCTGTCTTGCTTCCATTGTCTGTGCTGCCTCCTCCCTGCTTTTCCCTTTCTTCTGAAACTTCTCTTCATCAGAGATCCTCACTGAGATTTTCTTAAAACTCAAAGGACACTCAGTGGAAATACCCCCCTTTTTAAAAATTTGCATTTTATTTCAGTCTGCACCTCTTTGCTTTCTGTTGATAGTGGTCCCCTGATTTCAAGACAATTTGTAGGATCTTCCTCTCCTTGCTCACTCACACATACCTCGCTTACCTTAGAGCACTATAGTGCACCTCTTGAGGCATGACTGAACCCAGACTTATTAATTTTTACCACCATAGGTAGCACTTTGCTGCTTTGCTCTTCTAAATTTGGGGATGATACAGGTGTGGTAACAGACTGATTAATCTGAGGGACCTCACCTTTAAATTCAAGACATGGTTTATCAAAAGTGCTATATTATTCCCAATCTTTCCACAGTTCTTTCAAGATAGGGAAATATGTCCCAATTATCATACCATGAGTTAAGTATGGTACTACTCCTCCAGGGTGTAGCATCTACTTAAAGATGTTGATACCATACAACTATGTAATGGTTGCCTTCTTTTAAGGATACACAGCAGTTCTGTTCTCGGTGTGCCAGACTGGTGTGGTTGGTTGCAGAGTGTTAACAAAAAATCAGAAAAAGGGGGTGTTTGTATTAGAGAGGTATATCATTAATCCCTCTTGGAAAACATTGCGTGTGTGTGTGTGTGTGTGTGTGTGTGTATGTGTGTGTGTGTGTGCGTGTGTGCGTGTGTGCATGTGTGCGTGTGTGTGTGTGTGTGTGTGTGTGTGTGTGTGTGTGTGTGTGTGTGTGTGTGTGTGTGAGTGTGTGAGTGTGTGTGTGTGTGTGTGTGTGTGTGTGTGTGTGTGTGTGTGTGTGTGTGTGTGGGTGTGTGCACGCACGCATGTGTGTGCACATGCATGATTGTATAGCATGTGTGTGCAAAATAATCTTGCACAAGTTTCAGTTACTATTAGTAAGGTAGCACTGGAAGGCATGGAACTGGTAGCAAGGTGAATAAGATCATGGGGAACCAATGGCTATAACTCCCTTCTGAGGTGCCCAGTGTAATGTTTACTTGGAAGTGGTAAGAGTTAACTTTTTCAGTAGTGTACATTTGCCCTTAGCTCTTAAGGTCAACCCTTATATCCCTTACGTGTTATTTGGGAGCAGCAGCACATATTGTGAGACCGTTATCTCCTGTTCATCAAATATTTATTTATTGACATCTGATTATTTATAAAATATAATTTGTTGGTAATGGATGAGATTAGGGTCTATATTACATGATTGAATGATCACAATAGCGAATGCTCTAAAGAGCGAAAATGCAGCACATCGAAGTGCTTTTTGTGGGATCGCAGTACAGTGAAGAATGGAATATCTGTGCCCTTTCCTCACTGTAGTGTGATCTCAGAGTTGGTATATATATATATATATATATATATATATATATATATATATATATATATATATATATATATTTATTTGCATTTGTTGACCGGGATAGTCCACTGGGTCGAGTTCACCCATTTTCAGTGGAAACCCGGGGAGAAAAGCTCCACAAGAACATATATTACATTACATTATATTTACATATATGTAAGGTTACATTACATTACTTAATGTACAGTGTTTAAATCAATGCATTAGGTTAAACCAGGTTGACAGAGACAAAGCTCAATTAGATATTTATGTAAGAGAACAAAGAAGAGGGGTAGGAAGACAGTCGGCTGAGGAAGTAATTTAGGTAGGAGCATGAGAGGGACATTCCCATTTGAAGGATAGACATATGAAGATCTGGCTTTTAAAGTTATTATGGTTAGGTATGTTGCGTAGGTGAGAGGGGAGAGAGTTCCAAAGTTTGGCTATTGTGCAGGATAGTAGTAGTTGGCCTGGGGGATGAGAGGGTTTGTGTACTTGAAGCAGATTTTGGTTCTCTGATCTTCAGGAGCTGGGGGGGGTGTAGGGTGTTAGTGCTGTGGTTAGGGATGGACAGTCAGAAGGTTTGAAGATGCACTTGTGAGTAGTGGTGAGTTGCGAATATCTAAGGTAGTTGGGGAGTTCTAGCTATTTGAGGTTGAGTAGTGAGTGGCAGTGATGGGATGAACTTTTGGAGTTAGTAGTGAATTTGCTAATTTTGTGGTAGCAGGCTTCTAGTTTGGAGAGCAGGCTTAGTTGGAGATTAGTAAACAGTGGAGTACCGTACATGAGGGATGGGAGGAGGAAAGTAGTTGCAAGTGTCTGTCGGGTGGAGGGGCTGAGACAGCAATTGCGTCTGTATAGGAGACCAATCTTTGGATGAGTTTTTTTGATGGCAGAGTATGTGTGGGAGCCAAACTTTAGGTTTTCATCAATAATGATTCCTAGCAGTTTGGTTGAAGGGTCTATTTCTAGTGGAGTTTTATTGTGGCTTGTAATGTAGAACAGATTTCTGTCTAAAGTGGAATTTGTAGTAGGGGTAAAGATCATTAGTTTTGTTTTGGAGGCACTTAGGTGATTAGCTTTCATCCAAGACTTGGTTTTGGAGAAGGCAAGCTGAGCTTTTATTAGTAGTTCAGCGGGGGAGGTGGCAGAGGAGATTTTGGTGGAGTCATCTGCATATTGGATGATGGAGGCATCAGGGATGGAGAGGTGGAAATTGTTGATAAATATGTTAAAGAGCAGAGGATCAAGAACAGAACCTTGAGGGTCCCCGGTGGATGTGGATAGGAAAGGAGAGGTAGATTCCTTCCACTGGACGGCTTGTTGGCAGTTAGATAGGTAGCTGGTGAACCAAGCAAGCGTGGAGGGAGAGAGATGTAAGGATGAGAGCTGGGATAGAAGTAGGGGATGGGAGATGGTGTTGAATGCTATTGAAAGGTCTAAGAATAATGATGGTACATATTTGCCCTTATCACGTGCAAGATCGATAGTCTCTAGAAATGAAAGGATGGCAGTGATGGTACTATGGCCAGGGTGGACGCCGTGCTGGGTGTGGGGAGAAGTTTGTTTAGGTTTAGATGTTGCATGATTTGTGCATGGATGTTTTTTTCAAGTATTTTTGAGAGGGGGAGAGTATGGCTGTAGGTCTGAAGGTGGTTGTGTCTATGAATTTACCGCCTTTGTGAAGTGGAATGATGCATGCTTGGTGCCAGATGGTTGGGACATATGATTCCTGTATAGATCTGTTTATTAGAATAGGTGCAGGGTAGGCAATGGTTTCAGTGGATTGTTTGAGAAAGGAGGGTGGTAGATTATCTGGTGCATTATGACAGGGTTTTAGAGGAGAAGTCTTTTTATTGTGTTTGTGGGGATGAGTTTGAGGGTAAAGGGGATGAAGGAGGAGGCTTGCTGCTGGGGGGGGCAGGAGGGGTGGTCGGGGAAGGAGGAGGAGAGTTTTGCAATGCAATCAATGAAAAAATGGCTGAAATTAGTGGCAGTTTGAAGTTTTGAGAGAGTTGGGTCTGGGCATGGGTTGCTTTTATTGCCTGGGTGAAGGATGGAGGACACGGCACTCCAAAATCTTTTTGGATTGGATGAGTGAATGGATTGGAGTTTATTGTAGTAGTTTTTGCAGTCTTTGTTTATCAATGTTTTGGCTAAGTTACGTAGTTGTTTAAATTCTAGGAGGGAGTTGGTTGTGTTTTGCTTTTGGAATTGTTCCATTTTTTGACCAGCTGATGCATGATGTTTCTAGTTTCATGGGATAGCCAAGGGCAGGGATTTCATTTGATTCTTTTGGATCTTAGGGGGCCTGTTGATTTAGGATGGTTAGGAAAGTATTGTTAAAATAGGATAATGCATCGTCAAGTGGGAGCGTTTTTAGGGGTGAGCAGTCTATGTGCTTCAGGCATTCTGAGAGTGCATGTGGGTTGAAGGAGAATAAGTTGTGGGTTAGGATATATTGGTGATGTTTTAGGGCGGTGGGGGATATGCGGTCAATGAAGGCAGGTAGGTGGTCGCTGAGAGGATCGGGTAAAAGACTGGCTTGAGAGGCAAGGTGGGGGTGGTTAGTGAGTATCCATTCTATGATGGTACCAGAGGTTCCATCTTTGTTGGGCCTGGTTGGAAGGTTTATGAGTTGGGTGAAGATGTAGAGATTGATTGACTGGGATGAGGTGTTAGATTTGATGGAGGCCCAGTTGATGTTTACATCACCAAGATATAGGTTTTGAGTATTATATTGGAGTTAAACCAGGATAGTATGTCTTCTAATGTTTTGGTATTATTGCCTGGAGGGATATAGATGGAGCAGATGCATAAAGATTTGCAGTTATTAAGCTTTAAATAGCCTATTGATATTTCAGCATTGGAGAAGATAGGGATAAGGTTGGTGTATGGAGTTAGAGTATAGGTGGATGGGTAGATAATAGCCACTCCACCACCTTTTCTTCGGGTTCTATCATTGCAAAGGATTTTGCAGCCAGGAGGAAGGATTTCATTGTCAGAGATGGAAGGTTTAAGCCATGTCTCTGAGATGGCTGTAATATCAGGTTGGTTGTGAGCAAGCCAGGTATGCAGGTTGGGAATTTTATTTCTGAGGCTTTGTGCATTGAACGTGGTTAGCCGGATGGTTTTGGGTTTGTGGGGTTTGGTGGGGCTGTTGCTTAGGTGGCTGGCTGAGGAGGGTCCAGGGTTAGGGTGGATGCTGCCTGATTGAGAGAGGGAGTTGAGGAAGAGGTGTTGGAGGTGATGAATGGGGAATAGGAAGGACGGGTTGTTGAAGGGGAGCCTTTTTTGGAGGTGATGGTATGAAAGGGGTGGTGGGGGAAGGAGTAGAGTATGGATGGTTTGAAATAATGGCTTGGTTTAGCACAATATAGTTCAGGTGAGATTAGGCAATAAGCTGTGGATGTATAAGGGAGGTCAGTGATGGTGGCTTTGGGGTTTAGAGATTGGTGTGTGTTAGGGAGACTTGTAAGGAAGGTTAGGTAGTAGAGGGAGATAAGAAGGCTGGTTAGTATTAATGTGTGTGGAAGTGATAGCCATAGTGTATGTAGTATGTGGGGTAAGTATGTGATTGTGCATGGCAGTGTCTAGTTGTAAGCAGGGTGTGGATGGGAGTCGTTAGCCTCAGGCTGGGTAACTATGTAATTGTGGATGGGAGTGTCTAGTTGTAGGCAGGGTGTGGATGGGAGTGGTTAGCTGCAGGCTGGGTGTGGTGGGGAGGGGTTAGGGCGGGTATAAATGTATAGGCACTGGGGAATGGTGGGATTTGGGGATAGGGTAGGGGAGCAGAGTGAGCCCGCAGGGCAAACGAAGCAGGAAGAACCAGGTAGGAGTGAGAGCAGCAGGAAAAACTATCAGTTGGTGGGGGCTCTGTAATGGAACAGTGTATAGTCTAGAGTGAGGTATATTGGGGTGGGGGTTAGTCTGATATAGGGGTACAGGGCACAGTTGGGCTTTCTCCTTTATTATATGTCCTTACCTTTAGGTTTGGTGTAGTGAATGATGGTAGCTTTGGTTAGGTAGTGGAACAGCAAGCAGGAAAGCAAGCGATGCACTGTAGTGGGAGTCTGCTGCCACCTAGTGGTGAAATGGGGGTGGGAGACAGAGACTACAGTAGGCTTTTTAGGGAAATACTATGAGAAAAAGCAACCAGGGTGGGAGGTAAAGGGCTGCAGTAGGCTGCTAGAGTGCTAAGGGTAGGGTACAATTAGTATTTAAAATAATCCAGTAGTTTAGGCCAGATACAGACACGCTAGTTAATTCAACAATTTTGTAGGTAGTCCCAGGTAGTTGACCAGTGTAGGGGATATTGCCGTCTATTTTGTTGTGTTTTTTAGGTTTGTTGAGGGGAAAAACACCCGAGGAGTGAGACGCTAGTTAATTCAACAATTTTGTAGGTAGTCCCAGGTAATTGACCAGTGTAGGGGGTATTCCCGTTTATTTTGTTCTTTTTTAGGTTTGTTGAGGGGGAAAACACCCGAGGAGTGAGCTTCTCTTTACTTTCACATTCTCACTGCTCTTCCAACGTCAGCCACTTTTGGCAATCACTTCTGTAATGTCCAGCTATATCAAGTTTCATGAAGTCCATCTTACTTTACAAAACTGATAAACTGCTTCTTTAAATGACTTCCACAAAACTATATATATATATATATATATATATATATATATTTACGGAGTTTGGAGGGCTGTGCCCCCCACAATAATGGTTTTGATGTGCTGCATTTTCGCTCTTTAGAGCATTCGCTATTGTGATCATTCGATCACATAATACAGACCCATGAAATTATATGCCTTTACTATCACATTGTCAAAACCTAATTATATTGAATAGAGAATAAAGTGTGAAATCTGGATTCACTTATTTCATCTCATTACCTGTAATAAGTGCCTAACGTTAACAATAAATGATCTAAGGCATAGTTGATACTGGTATCTTTGCAATCCCTGCTTGCCAGTACAGCTTTAGAATGTCACTTCTTTTTTCTGTCATGCAAGCTTCACTATTTAACATTTTCACATCTTTTTGAATTAAACTAAAACCCTTTAAAGACTTCAGTGAAATATAATAACCAGGATGTAATGTCATCTTGCTTTGTGAACTCTTCTTTGGCCAAACAAACCTTTAAACCATTTTCTTTATGAGATTTCCTTCAGTTGCCAGACTTTCACCTGGCAAAAAAAATCGTAAAAGTTCCAGACTTAATATGGAAGTCCAGACCACATGTGCACAGTCGCTAAAGAGTATGTTGGGTAAGTTGGAACAAATAAAAGAATAATCAGACAGGGACCTGGACATAGTATCTAGAACACACATTTACATTTCGCTACGTCAGTTTATATTTTATATAGTCTTAGTCTAAGTATCATTACACTATAGGGTAGAGTATATTTTTCTTTTTTCTGTTGCTGAGCTATAAGTGCTTGCAAGGAGTAATATGTAGAAATAATTTCATCAAACCAGCAAGCACTATTTTCTTTGCTTTCAGTGTGTGTGTGTGTGTGTGTGTGTGTGTATGTGTGTGTGTGTGTGTGTGTGTGTGTGTGTGTGTGTGTGTTTGTGTGTGCGTGTCTGCATTTCTGTGTGCATGTGTGTGTTTGTGTGTATGTGCACATGTGGACATATGTGTAAACATTCTATAATCTCACATTCCCTACCTATATCTGTAGCTGTTCCTCACCAAGGAAAACTCAGTGCCTCCACATCAGAGCCCAGCAGGTAGTGCCCACGTTAGCATATGGTATTACTTTGCAGCTGGAGGGGTAATGCACAATGTATAAACCAGAAGTTAAAGAGCATGATAGCATGAGTTAGGGTATTACTGCTGAAGCTTTCCATTTTACTTGTATTTTAATATGTTGAGGCTTTGGACTGAGAAACAGCATCTCAGCTTCTTGTCAAATTTTTTTTTCCTAATGCTTGTCCTTTCTTTATAACATTATACACATGGCTTATGATGTGAATGATATACCAGATAGAATACTTGCATCAGACTGATGTTTACAATTTCTGGGATGATTCACTCCAGATGTTGCACATACTACCACAGCTGAACAGGAATGCCGTATGCTGCCAGAATGTTAAGGAAGCTCAGTGAAGCACAGCATTTGTGATTCTGGGTGATTGAGTGCATGTTCTGAGAGAATTGCGAGGTCTCTTAATGTTCTGAACTGCATGGCTGTTGAATGAAAAATATGTAATAAACTGTCTGTTACTCTAGTTCCTAAAAAGACTTCTGGGGTTCTTATTTTACAGCTTTTCACTTTTTCTTTGACACAGAAGTATCTGTGAGGAATAGAAATAATGCTGAATGACAGAAACATTCTCTCCAGAGATTGGCTTGTCTTCTGTAAAAACATTGCTATCACAAGATTAATTTATTTTTATTTCTTTAAAGTTATGTAGGAGAAGCAGCTTGAGCCATGACTTGTTTACAGGAACAACACTATGGAACATCTCTATGGCACATTCACATTAGCAAAGTAAAAAGATAACTAAGAACTTTTTATAATGAATTAATGTTATACTGTACTGTTGTGAATACAGTGTTCAGACTCTGAGTACAGTAGAGTTTCTACTTCTGCGCAACATTCTAAGGCACTCAGGTAGCACTGCAAAAAACTAACAGCAAAAAAGTATCACACCACCAAAGTATGGAAAATGCCAAATAATATATCCAAAGAACTCTGAGCAGTACATATTTTAAACCAAATCAACAGAGTAGTGAGTAGGCAGATACTTTATATATTGCTATGGTTGAAATGAAGTATATTTAAAATATGTAAAATTATTCTGCAATAAAACATTAATGAAACGAAAGAGCAAATAAAGGTAGAACTGGACATAAAAATAAAGAACAGTATCATGATGTGTTGTAGCATGATAAAACAGCAAGCGACAAGCAACAGAAAAAAGCATCATTTGAAGATCTCTGCGATAATTAGCAACTGAGAGCTCTTAAACATGGTACCTTAACTTTTGAGATATAGAAAACATATTCATCTTATTATAGGCATAGGAAGCGGATATGTACAAATCATTGTGATATCTGCTTACTGTTTCACAACCTCACTACCACAAACTACTAATGCCATTAAAAAAGTATGCAATGACAGAAGAGTTTGTAGAAAAACTCTGTAGAAGACATTACATTTCAAGTTATCCGTACTCACTACAAGGAAAGAATATGCAAAAATAGTAACATTGGTAACTCTCTCATTTCACAACTGAATGCTATATTTTGACATTTAATACATAAGCAGTCAACTATAAACCATGTCTATTTCAGCTGTATGTTCACAGGCTATTATATAAAATTCAACATGCTCTTCTCATTCGTGGCATTCTTCCAGAAAAGACGTATATTTGTCAGCATAGCTTGCACACTGTTTATGTACAGGCTTTGGTAGCCTACTATCATGCTGGCCTAGGTTAAGGACATTAGGAAGGTATGTATGTACTATTGTCTTGCATGTTTTTTTTTTTTTTGAAAACTTTTCAAGTTAATGGAATTATTTTGTTACTAATTTTTATGTGTACTTCCCAATACAAGACACAAGGATATTCAACAAGTATTGCGACATGAAGGTGGGTCTGCAGTCATGTCAGTCTAATGTTACTTATATTAGTAATACTGGTTACACCATTTGCAATATGCAATGTTTTGTTATAAAGACTGATAGATGACTGTTATTTAGATTGCAGAGACATTTCTGGGACCAGCACTGATAGCGTTGGGGCCGGAGTGTTACTGATTTGTTAGAAACTGATTAGACAGAAGTATTGTTTCTATATCATGTACACTGTAAAATAAAAGTCAAGATAGCTTCCATTTGTTACAAATTTATCACGGTGATAAGGTTGTCTAAGATTTTGAAGTTTTAATTTTCCTACTTTTTTGAGCAGAGTGCTGACTGCAATAATCAGAGTTCAGTACAAGTAAGATCCATTTCTGGATACATAAAGTGCACTAAATTGTCAAATTAATGTAACAGAATTAATGCTGGTCAGGACACGTAGCTAATACACTGATATTCATGTATACAGCTGTGTGTGATGAGTATTTAGGATGTAAAACTACAGCTCATGATAAAGTAAGTCATCACACATCAGGTTGCTCCAGTTTTTGCTTTTCCTTGGCATATGTTCTGTGCTTCACAGCAGACTTGGACTCTGCAGAATTGCTGCAGGTCTGTGCAACCAGCAACTCCAACATTGTAGAATATTCTGGCGGTGCTTGTGGTGAAGTGAAAAGGGTGTACTTCCCAGACACAATGATCACAGCAGTCAGTTATTTATCTACAACAATGAAGAGGAATGACCCAGCTGCCAGTATAACCAGTAGCACAAATACTTTATTTTCAAGGGGTAAAGAAATCAACCACAGGCTTTGTCCTGAAATCTACTACTCAAATGTAGTATAACGCCTGCATAGTTTCCATGTCCAGGCATCATCAATCGATCCCTTCCTTTTGATGGCGATGGTTGCAATGTCCATTTTAACAATGTTAGATATTTGGACATATGCCAAAGTTGCTATAATATCTTCATCTGCCATCTTATATGCTTGTATAACCGTGTTTGCTATGAACTCTGCTATTGTGTTACCTGCACTATACTATTTTCTAGGATTCTTCCCAAAATGATGCTTAAAACTTTGCAAAATATGGTAAATCACGTTGACATTTTGCAGTTGTACGTCAGATGCGATTGCTGAATGGTTGTGCACATTTCTATTTCCATTTTCCTGGCAGAAGCACATTTCTAGAACGCAACTCTTCTGAGAATATTCACAACAACTGTGTTACACTGTGCCCCAAGCACAAATTATTTTGGAATCCAGACCTCTGTGCATAAACTAATGTACCACATGATTTCTTTCTTCCTTCATATGAGACTTGATTGTATGCAGTGAGAACAGCAGGCTGCTATTTCCTGCAGTTTCAGACAAAGCAACTAGCTGTGCATGTCTTCCACAGTGAAAGGGGGGCCTCCATTTACAGTACCACCAAGACTTCAGGGTGTCTGGAATTTTATAGGCCTAGTTTATTGTTGCTGGAGCATTGCACAAAATACATCAAGGATGGTGATGCCAGAATGTCATATCCTACAGTGTATTCCTCAAAATATACAGCGCAGACAGGCTGAGTGATGGAGATGTTAATAGAGGAGAAGCCAAGAAAAGCACTGACATTTATCTATCACTGTATGAATCATCTTGTGCCAAACTCTCCTATAAACGGGATACAAATAAACAAATAAGGAATCAAAACATTTTACTTACACTGGAGGCAAACAAAGATTCATGAAAGGAACTGTTTGAGTGATGTAAAAATGGAAACAAAAATATTATCAGTCAGTGCGTGAATAAGTTTGTGTTGTACAAAGCTGGAATGTTAAAGACATTTAGCGACAGAAATGCATTTTATATGTTATATGCACTGAAAAATTAAATCTCAAGATAGCTTTTAGTTACTACAGATTTATTTATTTACTTGTATTTGTTTGTATTTGTTAACCGAAGTGGGGCACTGATCACTATGGGCCTTTCTCACAGTGCTAAGATTTTTAAGACTTTTAACTCCCAAGTTTCCTTCTTTACTGCCCAGATTTCTATGCCAAATTGCCAGCATGTTTTATAATGTAAAAACCATTTGTAAATGTATAGAGCAATTGTTAAACTGATGCGACAGAACAGCTTCATATAGTTGAGTGTAAGTGGTCCACCATTACTGGAGACATTATTATTATTTAAAAAGCGAAAGTGCTTGACATTCTCGTCACTTGGTATAAGTATAGAACTCCTTCCAGTGTTATGACTTTTCAGAATTCGACACCTGTGAATAAACAATTCTGTGCTGTACCACTGATTTTAATGAAAAGAATATCTACGCACAAAGATAAATCAAGAAGTTACAAGAGCAGTTATGAAACAAAATCCCCATCAATGTGACTGATTAGATGCAGGAGAACATACCTTATTTGGCAGCAGTAAAACAGCATGCATTGGATGGTGTAAGTAAAGGAATCGGTGCAATGTACATCCATAAGCTAGAGTGTAGGTAGGGAGGTGCTCCACATGTGTGATGAATGAGTGTGAGTAATGACTGTAACCCTGGCTACACCCTCGAGAGATTACTCTGTATTCCAAAATGTAGCACAACTCTGAAGCTAGAAGAAGAAATGTAGCTGATGTGGGGTGCTGACAGATGTTTGCTATACTGACTGCATCCAACAAAGTGTTATTATTCTGCAAATTAAACAATAAACATTTGAATTACATGGGGCTCTGGGGAAATGACTGGAACCAGTCCCATAACCCAGACTGTACTTAACATTCCATGCACTGGGTAGGAGAAGTGCGGATTAAGGCCGAGGGAGTGGGGGGACTTAATGAGTACAACAATGTAAGAGCAATCATCAGCTGCTAAGTAAGATTTATTGCTGAGGCCACATCAACAGTCAAAGTTAGTGGAGCACTTTGATTAAACTAAGTTCCTCAAGGACATCAGCAGAGATCAGAAATGAGTGCATACATACCAGGAATTATATTTTAACTGCATGTCACTAGTCAGATTTAATCCTGTAGGCCATGTTTGCACAGCTTTGATTCGGGTCTCTAAAGTTTTCATTTGGGAATTGTCTAAATTATTTTAAAAATGTTATTTGATAATTTAAAAATTAAACATTATTCCAAATGCGCATAACTTTCAAGAAACATTCTGGTTAAATGATGTTTGCAGTCCTGGTGGTCTGATATATTTTTCTGAACTGTATTATAGCTTGTTCAATATGGTTTGCTCCATGTCTTCTTAGTCAGATTTTAATAGAAAAATGAAAAATGTTTACAAGATATGGGGATAAGTGTATTTTCAAAATACAACCACAGCATGTTTCATGTCAAGCTTGATACATAGTACAATAAGTTTTACAGAGAAAATTCTTGAGCTTCTTATCAGTCGTGATTAGACTTATTAAACAATCATTCCAGATGTGTTGAAAGAGTTCCACTGTGAATGTAACACCACTGTGTATTGCAGTCTGAATTCCTGGCCTGCTAACTGCACTTTTGAAGCAAACCAAATGGGTCTAGACAACAGAGGAAGGGGGCGGGGTCCCACATCTGCAAAATAGCTGGCAGAAACAAGCAGTGTTATCATCAGGAAGAAGAAATGAGTCAAAATGTTTGTGCATCTGCTGGCTATGTGCAGCATGTAAAATATTGTAGTCCTGCACTAAATTATTAACCTCTTCTAGTGATTTAGTAGCAAGGCCAGCAGATTTTCCTTTGTTGTCTCACCATTCATAGGGTCAAAAGTTCCAAGCTTAGCACCTTCAATTGGCCTAGGTCTGGACTGTTAAATCCACATTGTCTCAGAACTGTTTACTAAAAGAAGAAAAAAGAAGTTACTTTCCTTGTCACATTACTGGAGAGATTAAGCAAATAATCTGAGTAGTTTACTTGGTTATACTAACTTTATATTTCCCATACCCAAAATACAACAGATGAGCTTAATGTCACCCAGCACAGTTATACAAGATATATAAATAAATGTGATCCAGCAGGACATATTTTGTGCCGGGTGGTCTGTGCCCTCCCTGCACTGAACCCCCCACATACCTAATCTCTAAATATAATGCATCAATATAGTTTCCTTTTCTCTAAACCGGTGCTGCCCATAAAGCAATATGTATCAAGATGGAGCTACATCAGATGATCGTAAAACTTCAAATTTCATATGGCCGAGACCATACGATTAAAGTTTCAAAAGCCATATGAAATTCAAAGTGTTAAAACGTCGATCATCTGAAGGGTTCCCATCAAGATAAGGGGAAGGCACAGTGGGTTACAGCTCACCCTCCTGCAGAAAGTGTGGATATGGAATCAGGTGGTCGAGTGTCAAGAAATATGAGCTTAATAAGTCAAAGAAGAGTCAGTCTAATATGTTGGTTTATAGACCATTTTTTTTGATGCAACCATCATTTATTACAAACAGGAGATAAAGAGCAGGATGGCATGGAGGGTTGCTCCCTCTTCATTTAACTCTACCTCTGCCTCTACAATCAACTATCTATTCAATGCACCCACACAGTCCTTCTGATCAGATGCCATACTCCTGTCCTGTGCAGCGAAATGTAGCAGAAATGCTTTAGTGTCATATCCCTCTGACTTCAGCACTTCCTGCATCTCATTACTGGGTGTAATATAAAGCCTGGAAGGGCTCTTGACTCAAAAGTAATGTCACTTTTTGTTTCTTGACTGCTACTTTCCATTAGTTATGGATGTGCAACCTCACAAGTCCCAGCACAGAGTTTGCCTTTGACATTGCAGTAATTTATTTTTCAACCACTACTGCTTTTAATTCTGAGAATTGCTTTGTGCCATGCTTTGAGACACCATTTTTCAATGTAGCATACCTTTTCAGCTGCATTAATCTTGATGTTTGTTTTGCCTCTATTTTATGTTCCTTAAAATAATGATCTGAAACAGAACAAAGCAATGGGGTGGGAGGGTGACATAATGGTTAATGTGTTTACCTTACAAACACAAGTTGCATGGTTTGATTCTCATATGGGGTAATTGGCTAGACTTAAAATGGCCCACAAGGGTAGTTAGCTTATACAAATCTATGAACAAAACATGAAGGGGCTTTCTTGTAAACAGGCTGTTTGTCAGTCAATCAATAAGACACTTTTCTTTCTGAAATATATCTACACCATTTGGTGATGCAGGAGAACTCACATAGTTCTGTTTTTAATAAAGTATGCTGGGATTCTCTGCCCTCAAGTCTGATGGGACTAGTAACTGTTCATGGTGAAAAGTCCAGTAAGTGAGCTTATCTGTATTTAAGTGTAGTAATCTATGTTACTAAGTTTGCATAGTCTGAAGGATGGTTTATCCATGATGATGTGAAATCCACAACAGATAAACATATCCCTTCTGTAAGAGATATTCCATCGTGATGCACTAAGTGCAAGCAGTATGCCACAGTGGCTGTTACTTCCTCATTTACATGTACACTTGCTCTCAGATGGTGCAGTCTGAATATACCCCCCACTCACTACAGTCTTTAGAATATGCAATGATACAGAACATAAATCTAGAGCATACCAACTTTTTAATGTACAGCAGGTATAATCTCTGTCTGACTCTCAATATCTTTGTCAGTTCTTGTTTTATCAGACACTTCTACTACTGCAAACATCCAATAATAAGGTGTGCTTTCTTATGTTAATTAAAATGAGCTTAAATCTAGCCTGGCTTTGAAATAGTGCAGATTTCAAATTTGGCTGACTGCCATGTTTTAAGCTGCTTTGTTTTTATCCCTCTTTTCTACAGACACACACACACACACACACACACACACACACACACACATGAAGATGGACACACATATATACACGATGTATGAATGTGTGTTTTTGTTATCTGCAGGTTTAATTTGCATTCTGGATTTTGGTAACCAGCAGGTAAACCTACTATGCAAAGTTGTTTCAGGGGAGATCTGAGGCAATAATCCACAAATTCTATCAGTTGAGCTAATGAAGCTTTATAGACTTATATTTTGGTTTGCTATCATTTCTGGCATTGCCTTTGTTTGAACTGAGCTGCTTAAGATTGCACACTTCACAACATAGGGCAGTTTATTCTATATTGTAGCTAGCTGCTTTACTTCTGAAATTCCTTTCCTAGTAATCTAATCATATTCAGTGTTTTCCATCTGTATCTGCTGCCCTGCATTTTTCCCTTCTTAAATCACTGTTCAAATAACTGTATTGTTCATATAGCTGCGCTTTTCAAGAAATTGTGGAACTAGACTCAAATAACTGTATTTCTCTTACAATTTCACTATTCAATAAATTGTGGTACCCGAGCCTACATTGCCCTATATACAACTAGAATTAATTACAGTATTACACTTTTTTTATTTGGACACACAAATTTGTGGTGAATGTGCCTATATTGCTCATTCATTCATATTTCATTTATTTATTTATAATATTTGGGAACCGGGTATGTGGAGTGCTCTGGTCCAAGTGACCTTTTCAGTCACAACCAGAGCCAGAGAGGCCAGGCAAAACAACTAAACATAAAACAGAATGTAAAACTATTTACATAAACATTTAAACAGGCATTGCAATTATATAGTAGTGTATATATTATATTGAATTTTCATTCAGGAGCAGATCTTTTTTCAGGTAGGCATTGTTTATTATTAACAGAGAAAATTAGTTTACAGTTCAATTCAAAGAGGCATTTTGATTGCTAAGATAAGGGCTGAATTAGTATTAAGCCAGTAGTTGGGATATATAATTGCTCCTTGCCTTAAAGATGCTTTCTAGTCACATTTCTGAAGCACATACATGCATTCTGATTTATCAGATATTTTTTTTCTAGTTGTAATTTGACGCTTGCTCATCCATAGCTCTGTTAAACTAGTAAATGGCATCCACGGAGCCATTGCTCAGCTGTTCTACTGCTAAAGTTAATTATAGCATCCAAGCCTGAATTGACTGGCTATAATGTAGTGTTATAACTATAGTGCTGTGCATCACTTATTTATATATCACAGTGCACTTATCATACTGTTGTTTCTACTCCGTGCCAGGAGACATAACAAAAGGTGCCTGCATTTCACGCTGTCTTGTGACAACTATTCTCTGTCTATTGTCACCTACTTAGAGGTAATCTCTGCTCAACTTACAAGGCCATGTCTGACCCAGCTCTGTTAGAAATGCTACATCTGAAGAAATCCCAATCCCTCTGCACCACATGCTCCAGAGACCTCTACCTCATTACCACAATCAACAGAACATGCTGGAGGGACAGGTTCATAACCCAGAGACTGCCCATGGTATGGAATAGACTTCCCATACATGTCAGGCAGAGCACCTCGCTGACCCTCTTCAAGAGAAATCTTGATGAGTGGATGAGAAATAGAAACTTCACCCTGGGGATCACTCCAGTGGCTCTACTCGACTGAGGCACTGGGAACTAAGGTTGGGTGGCATGATGCCAGGGAAATCCTATTGGCTAGGCTTGTAAAGGCTCCAGGGCCATTAGCCTAGTACACACCTACGAGCCTATGAACCTATGACCACATACATATACCTGTAGTAAAAGAGACTTGGTTTCATGCACTGAAAGCCACTCAACTATTCCTGTGTTTAGCACCAATCATGCATTCAGACCTAAGGGCAACTAGGGGAATGGAAATCTTTGTCAGAGACTTCTTGACATTAAAGCAGATTTCTTCTGACCTCTAATTTTGAAATTTTGAAAATCCATGACAATACAAACAAAATCAATTGCCAATTATTAGCCAATTATACACCTCTCTGCATGTTACTCACAAGAACCCAAATGCATTTATTTTAGGTGGCTTTGATTACCCATTGATAAAACATATTACCGAGTACACTACAAATGGAAAGAATGCTCAATACATCCTTGACTTTGTAAATCCGAACTAGCTAGAACTGATGGCAAACAACCCAAATATAGGATTCAGTATCCTTGATATTGCCTTTTATAATACACTCCTTTTTATACAATTCTATAGGAATCACCCCCATTTTTAAATCAGACCACAGATCAGTGATTTGCTCTTATAAGGCTGACTGTACACCCCAAACAAATAAATCAGTTTGCAAAGACTTCCCAAAAGCAATGAACCTATTACAGTGACTTAGTGGCCTAAATAATTTTCACTGCATCCCTTCCCAGAATGATTCTATAAATAACGATAAGGCCTTTACCTCCGAGTTCTAGTCTCCCTTAATCAGCTGTATAGATTAAGCAGTACCTGCCAATACTAGATATGTGGGGAGATTTAAAGAGAAATCTTTGTGGTGGAATTCTCATATAAATAAATATTACAAAAAAAGAAAGAACATGCTAATTTCATAAAAGAGGTCACATACTCCCCATCTTTAGAAGGCACTCAAACATGATAGTGAGGTACGCAGGCAACAGGCAGTAAATATAGATCTGATTATGAACTTAAAATGGGCACCGATTTCAAAAGTAATTAGAAATCTTTCTTTAACTACATTGGAAAGTTACAATTGTCAGTAAGAGTTGTGGATTAAAGCTATTGGCTGTTAGCAAGTTGCGCTTGTAGCCCAGGGCTTAATTCACTCAGTCTACTGGATGACTTAGACCAAGTCGCTTAACCAGACAGTGGTTTGGGAAATTGGACAAGGCTCATAAATGTTCTAACAACCTATAAAGCTAAGAAGCAAAATCTATGTGTGTTCTGAATAGGTCCATAATGATTTCACCCATTCAAATCATGCGCACACACACACACACACACACACACACACACACACACACACACACACACACACACACACAGAAAAGCTAATATCCTAGGAACAAATGTAGTGTCAACTTCAGCTCACCCCATCATAATTGCCACCCTAAGTCCTTTGTTTCTGATACCCTTTGAATGGCCACATTGGAACAAGTCTTAGCAACCCTAACTGACACAATAAAACATGGCACCCCATGGACCCTGATAATATACATGGAAAAGTAATAATTAGCCCCAAGTATAGCTCATCATCACCTCTCTTTGATTTTGCAGTAGGCTATGTCCCTGATACCTGGAGATCAGCCATTATGATGCCACTACATAAAGAAGATCCAACCAAGATTATTTACTCATCAGTCTTAACAGTCTTGTATAAAGTCTAGTGGATTACATAATTTCTGACCAAATAAATCTAGGCATTGATAATCGCTCAGTCCTAGATCTATATCAATTTGGCTTTCTCAAAGATCCTGCCCTCTTAAGCATGTAAATATCTTCAAAAGGGTAATTCAAGCAATTGATGGTGGTTATTCGGTTATATGTCATACTTGGACCTGGCCAAGGCATTCGGTGCTATTCTCCTTTCTGGAATAGCTGGCCTATTAGTGAACCTAAATGTCAATTCATATGTAGTGAGGTGGATAGAAAACTGATTGTCTTACAGAAATAGCATAGTTAGAGTTTCAGTAGCCACCTCAGAAAGTAAAAATGTCTGGAACAGGGCACCTCAAGGCTCAGTACCAGATTTTGTTCTATTTGACATTTGTTTCCCTGATCTACAAACCAATATTTCAGTTCTCTTGTTTACAAACTTTGCTGATGACTATACACTAGGGGTTATTATTTCAGCACTCACCAATATAAAAGTTATCCAAAAGGAGCTAGACTATTCAAACACTGAGGCAAGGACAGTGGCCGTAAACTTCATGCCAAAAGGTGCATATAATCCATTTTAGTTATAGATGACACACGCACACACCCCCTTAAGACTCGAATTGTCATTGGAGATAAAGGCACTCTTATGGCTGCCTCTGTATCCTTTAATAATCATGTTCCCACTGTACTTAGAAATTCTTTCTATCTGGCCCAACTAATAATCAATGGCATCTCATTCAGAATCAAGATATAGCTAGTCTACCCCATTACTGAATATAATACCCACCTTGGTATATACCTAATAAAACATATGATTCAACTGGAGATATCCCAAAGGTTCTTAACCAAAAAAGTCAAAGGCATCATGGTCCTTAGTTCTCCAGACAAACTACCTGCCTTCCTTCTGTATTCTGCTTCCCACTAACGTAACAAGGATGTGGCAAAGGTGGCAATTTCCCTTGGTGCAAAGTGTTAGGGGGTGCCATTGAGAGGCTAGCACTTACTTGTTTCTTCACCAAAATTCCAGTGCATCAAAAGGCTTCCTACAGTAATCCAGAGATCATAAGGATTTTTTTTTTTTTTTTTATCAGCACTTGAAGAACTCTAAGGTGGGTGCTACTTTGTGGGACCAGTGCAGGGTGTTAGATGAGCCAACTATGCCTACACTGCTTTCTGTAGACTTCTCCATGGTATGTTTGACCTTTTGGGCAATGAAGGACCTCGCTCTCCTAGTCCCATTATGACTTTATAGAACTAATGGTTCGTCAAATACACATACAAATTACCTTAATTTATATCAGCAAATTAACAGGACACATTACAAGGACAGGATCCTATCCCAGAATATTTGCCCCTTATGGAATAAACTACCATTGGATATTAAGCAAAGTAGTAGACTTGCTGCATTCAAAATTAAGCTAGACCTCTTGGCGGGCAATCACAAACTCTCCCTGGGCCTGCCTTCTGTGTCCTCCCCCATTGAGGTATAAGGTAACATTTGATGTTCTGGCTATACCAAAACTTTTCTGAAGACTGGCTATCTAGCATTTTCTTGTGCACCTACCTAAATAACATCAGTTTACAGTGGCTACAGCTGTGGCTATGATGGAGGTGGTTTAGTCATTTTTTTTGTTTTAATGTAATATGCTTTATTCAACAAATCTGACGTAAAAACATTAAAAGATACTGCAACAATCAACAGATAATAATAAACAGGTTGACATGCAGAGTGTTGCAAAATTATGTACACATTTTTTATGCTCCCAAATATTAGGGCAAATATAAAAAAACATAACACATCTATTTAAATGATAATAATAGTAATAAAAGAAAAAGCAACATGACACAGACATTTCAGAAGTCCACACCCTGGTCTCCATGACAGCAAAAACATCTGAAATGCACAAACTCAAAAATAAAGCAAGACACCGAAAAACATGCAAAGGGAAGAGACTGTTCACCATAATAAAGGCACTATGCAAGCAATAATACTACGCAGTGAGATCATCACATGGAAATAATAGACTTCCAGTATGCTGTGAGGTCCACTACCACAGCAGAAGGGGCTGCCAACCCACATAAGGTCCTATTTTCTGTAATGTGTACTCTGGACAGCATTGATACACTTAGAAAATGTTTTGCATTTTTATAAGTACACACACACACACACACACACATATATATATATATATATATATATATATATATATATATATATGGGTCTATATTAGAACATCGAAGTTTCACAACTTCGAATGTTCTAATATCGACCCCTATTCAGTGAACGCTAAAAATAGCGAAGCTGCGGAACACCAAATTTCTTCCTAGGGAAGGAATTCGGTTGGCCGTTCCTGTTGCTTTGGTATGTTCAGCACTGTGGTGGAATGTTACGGGTCAGGATCAGGTAAGTGTGCGATTGTGTGGATGTTAGGTTTAGGGCGTGGGGTAGGTGAGTTAGGATTAGGGTGCAAGTCAGGTTGTGGATGTGAGGGTTAGGGCGGGGTAGGTGAGTTAGGGTTAGGGCATGGGTGAGGTGAGTATGCGATAGTGATGGACCTTAGGATTAGGGTTTGGGCTAAGGTAAGTTAGGTTCATAGGTTAGGTTCATAGGTTAGTACTAGGCTAATTGCCCTTGTGAGCCATTTTAAGCCTAGCCAATTACCCCATGTGATAATCAAACCCTGGCCCTTGTGTTTGTAAGTTAAAACCTTAACCATTATGCCACCCTTGTGGTGTGTGTGTACAGTTTAGTGTAGGGTTAGATGTAGGATTTTAGGTGCATGTGTGTGAATTGCTGTTTGTTTGGTGTGTTTGTGTTGTGTGTATGTGTGTCAGAACAGCGAATTTTTTCCAAGGGAAAAAATTTGCTGTTCTGCATGTTCAGTGTTGTCAGCGTTCGCTGAATAGGGGTCGATATTAGAACATTCGAAGTTTTAAAAAGTCGATGTTCTAATATAGACCCTATATATATATATATATATATATATATATATATATATATATATATATATATATATATATATATATATACATATGTGTGTGTGTATTTGATTGGTCACAGCACACATTCATCGTGTGGAGTAATTTGTGGTAAATTTTGTTAGCAGTTGGAGTGGTCGAATTATATTACAGTCAAATTATATTAGTTTTACTGTAATATAATTTCTGAAGTTGTCCCCTTTCTTCACAGTTGTGCAGCCAGAAAGTTAGTATATTTAATTTTCAGGGGTGTGGGGGTGTAGGGGGTGAAGCTCCCACATAAAAGAAAAGTTTCTGGTTCTTATTTAGGTGATCAAAAATAATAAGCTCATAGGATCATAGGAAGTTACTAGGCTATTGGCCCTGAGACCCTCACAAGCCTAGCCAAGAATTAGCTCATGTTCTGACAAGTCAGCAACTAATGCCTCTGTCCATCAGGGACACAGGAGGAATCCCAGGGGTGTATTTTCTGTTCCCCATCTAGTTATCCAGGTCGCACTTAAAAAGAGCTAATGAGGTACTCTCCTTGACATGAAGAGGGAGTCTATTCCACAGAAGGGGGAGTCTCTAGGAAACAAATCTGTCCCGCCAACAAGTCCTATTGATATCACAGACCAGGTTAAGATCCTGTGTACTCAAGTGGAGCGTAACTTGCGGATATGCAGCAGTCACATGAAGGTGAGGTCTTAGATTGATTTGTATGCCAGACAGAGGCCACTTCTGAGGAGTCTGTAAGAGACTGAGTAGAGGTACAGGGCTTTTAACCTATCTGTGTAGGGTAGATGTTTGAGGCCCTGGATTCTCCTGGTGAAGAACCTCTGTAGTCTCTCCAGCTGCTGCATGTGCTTTGTGAGGTACATGCCAAAAGAGGCATAGTACTCAGTAATGGATCTTATAAGGGAAGAATGCAGGGATGTTATGACCTTCTTGTTCCTGGATAAGATACCCTTCTTAATAAGATGGGCCATGTAGAAAGCTTTCTGTACAACGGAGGCAATATGGTGGTCAAAAGTCAGTTTGCTATCAACCTGGGTGCCCATGTCCCTCAAGACTGATTGCATGCTTAAGACCTTGTTATTAATGTGATAATTTGTGGGGATGCCACTCTCCCCAAAGGAGATGATGATGCATTTTTTGGCATTTGGTTTAGGCAATATTTCTGGCACCAGACATTTGTTTGGATGAGACCCTCTTGGAGGATGTCCAAATCACTAGGGAAATGGATGACAGCACCCAGCTTGCAATCATCTGCAAACTTGATCATCCATAGCCCAATGGTTTTGGCCTGCACTTCAGAAAAGTATATCGCAAACAACAAAGGCCCCATGACCGATCCCTGCAAGGCACCGCCTGTTATAGTTGTACTGCCTGAAGTGTTCCCCCAATTTTGACTAGGTGGGTTCTATCAGTGATCTAGTTTGTTAGCCATCTTTTAACATATGGATTGATGCCTAGTTGACAGAGTTTATCTATTACACCTCAGTGGGGAATAATATTGATGGCTTTGGCTAGGTCAAGGTAGGCAGTGTGCACTGTCTGCCCCTTGTCCATACTTTTGGTGACTGTCTCAAAGAAGTCAACCAAGTTTAACAGGCATAACCTCCCCTTGACGAAACCAGTTATTAGAAAATGTAAACCAAATCTAAACCAACCGTAGCTGAAGTACTGAATATTATAACGAGAGATAAAAGAAAAAGAACTGGTATCCTTAGTAAAAGAAAGAGCAAATTATTTAGAAGGAAATGGAATCTCTGAAAACAATCCATGCATATGGCATTTAGGAGAAAGTAGGAATTGAATGAGCTATGTAATATTAGCATGAATGAATGTTAAAAGTTAACATATGTGTATAGTGCATGAATAAATGTAGCTATTTTTTATATAAATGTGTTTGTACCTATATCACTATTTTTGTTGTGATTTAAACACAGTGCATTTTCAAATGTGTGTTTTTAACAATAATCATACTAGAAAGTGGAACATACTGATGGGTTTACAGTTCTTTGAGGTACATAGTTGTGATAAGGATATTTTTATTGAAACTCCTCCAAAACATTCATAGCTTTTAGTCCTGCATCTCACTGATGCCCATGGTGCTACTGTGTGATGTGTTTTACTTTGGATTTTAATTTGTAGATGTATTTTCTTTATGGTTGTTTCCTACCAGTTTTAGGTTTTCAGACTTCTTTTTTGACATTTCTTTTCCTACCTCCTGGGTTCAGTTAGTAATTCATGACAAACCTGATAAACCAGTTAAAATGCAAGTTTCTAGTGCTTCCAAGAACCCAGCTGTGCTCTGAGGATGTGCAGTTTCCAGTAACAAACTGTTACTCAAACTCCTTTGTGATATTTCTCTTTTTTTTGCCTTACTGTTAAACTTTGGAAACATTAGTGAAAGGAATAAAATCTTTCTTTTTTTCATCAATGCTATCTCTTAAATTATTGCAGTATGCCCTTAAAGGATCGTGCTGTCTATAGTCAGTGAGTCAGAAAGACATGGCAGTTGAGGAAAACTTTATGGCTCAAAGATTTGTGGCTGTAAGTAGGCACACTTGTTTCTCATTAGGCTACTCATGTACCTTAGCTTACCCTTTTAAAATGCTGAGTGTCTACTGGGGGGGGGGGTGCTGCTGCTTTAAAAGCCCCTTTATAGGTTCATAGGTAGGTACTAGGCTATCAGCCCCGGGTCCTATACAAGCCCAGCCAAAAAGGTACCCTGGCTTTTGCCACCCAAGAAAATTATTTTCCTGTGCCACTGTTGAGCAGAGCCACAGAGGTGATCCCCGGGGTGAATTTCCTATTTTCCATCCAATCCTCAAGATTTTTCTTGAAGAGTGCTAATGAGCTTTGTTTGATATAGATAGGTAGTTTATTTCAAAGTATGGGAAGTCTCTGGGACAGGAATCTATCCCTCCGGCATGTTATGTTTATTGTGGTGACAAGGTTTAGGTCCCTAGAGCATGTAGCTCGGAGGGATTGGGATTTCTTTAAGTGGAGCATGTCCAACAGCTCTGGGTTTGACATAGCTTTGTATGTTGGGCAGAGATCACCTCTGAGTAGGCGATATGCAATGGAGTAAAGCTGGAGTTTTTTGAGATAGTCTGCATAGGGCATCTGTTTGAGGCCAGTAATCCTCTTTGTGAGGTACTTCTGAGGCCTTTCCAGTTGTTGTAGATGTCTTGTGAGGTACATACCAAAAGGGGCATTGTACTCTATAATGGGTCTAATGAGTGATGAGTTGAGGGGAATGATGACCTCTGTTTTTCCGGATAAGAAACCTTTTGTGATGAGGTGTGCCACGTAGAAGGATTTCCTGACTACTGTGGCGATGTGATTATCAAAGGAGAGACTACTGTCCACCTGTGCCCAAAGGTCTCTTATCACACTTTCGGTGTTAAGTATACTGCCACCTATGTTGTAGTTCATGGGTACAGAGTTTTTACCAAAGGGGATGACAATGCACTTTGTGGCATTGAACTTGAGGCCATGGCTTTGACACCAGGCATCTGTCTCAGTGAGGCCCTTTTGTAGGATGTCCACATCGTTAGGAGTTTCGATTATGGCTCCTAGTTTGAAGTCATCTGTGAACTTCATTAGCCAAAGACCTTTTGTGTTAGCCTGTACTTTAGAGAAGTAGATACCAAACAGGAGAGGACCCAGGACTGAACCCTGTGGTACTCCACTTGTCACTGGTCTGAAGTCAGATTTGGAGTCTGCTACTTTCACAGTGTGGGTTCTGTCAGTGAGCCAGTTGGCAACCCATCTTGTAACATAGGGATTTATACCTAGTTTAGTGAGTTTATCTATAATTCCAGAGTGTGGGATGGTGTTGAAAGCCTTGGCAAGATCTAGATAGGCTGTGTGAACCACCTTACCCTTGTCTATGGCTTTGGTGACTGCTTCAAAGAGGTCCATCAGGTTTAGGAGACATGATCTGCCTTTTACAAACCCAAACTGGGTGGAGTCCAGAGTTTGGAGATTACCAATGTCTTTGTTTATTAGTTCCATGATGATACGTTCCATGGCCTTGCAGACCAGGCTCATCAGGCTAATGGGGCAGTAGTTCCTGGGGTCCATGGTGGCTCCCCCCTTGTGGAGTGGGATAAACATTGCTGTGCACCATTCAGCAGGCACAAAGCCTGAGGTGAGGCTATGATTGAACATGGTACTTAGGTGGGGTGCCATTTTGTTCTGTACTTCATGTAGAACGCAGCCTGGGATGTTGTCTGGTCCCATGGATGCTGTGTTCTTGGCTTTGGAGAGTGTGGTTTTTACCTGTGCAGCCGTGATTACAGGAACTTTGCATTCTTCTGGTATAGAGATGGGCTCTTTAGGGGGTGAGAGTAAAGTTAGCACTGAACCTATCTGCCAGGATGTTGGCAATATCAGTTGGGTCTGTATATTTGGTGCCATTGTGCTGTAACTCAGAGCAGATCTGAGTGTTGACATTGAGATTCTTGACATAGCTATAGAATGCTTTGTGGTTGTCTTTCGAATCAGTGACAATTTTGTTTTTGTAACTAGCTTTGGAGGATTTTATCAGGGATCGCAGCTTCTTACTGAGGCTGACCATAGAGCTCCTCCACCCATGGGATTTTACTCTCTTTTGCAACAGTTTCTTCCTTCTGTTGTACAGTTTGTTTATGGTAGGGGACCACCAGATTAGCTTCCTTTTTTTGGAGGATAGCATCTTGGTTCTGTTTGGGATAGCACGATCCATGCACTCATGTAAGTGCTTATAAAGTGCAATTGTGTAGGATTCAGTAGTCGTAACTGTATTGTCCATCTGCATGGGTGTCATGAAGTTCACCACTTCTGTCTTAAGAAGCAAGAAGTTGGCTTTGGAGACATTTTTTACCATGATTTCCTTGATGGGGAGTGGGGTGCAGGATGTGGATACCTAGGGTAATTAGCTTATGGTCGGATCGAACCAATGAGGCATTGACTTCAGGTGTGGAACACCGGTCACCCATGTTGGTAATGACTAGATCTAGGATATTGTTTCCCCTGGTGGGGGTGTGGATAAGTTGATCCAGGGCATTGGAGTTTATGAATTCCAGAAAGCGTTGAGCAAAGGAGTTGGTACATGAGTAGTTTTCCTAGTTAATGGGGAGATAGTTGAAATCGCCCATTATTAGGGTGTTTGGTTGAACCCTAATATTTTCCAGTACATCAAGAAAAGAGGAATGGGAATCCTGGGGCATGGTGGGTAATCTGTAGCAAGCTACAATTTGGATTGCAGTTTTTCCCAGAGTTATTTACACTTGGATAACCTCGGCTGCATTATGCTGAGCAACTAGCCTGGAGGTGTGGATATCCTTAATGAATATGGACACACCTCTGCCTTTGGTGTTTCGGTCCAGGTTACATGGCCAAAACGTGTGGTATGAGTTATAGCCTGGTAGTGCAGGGGTGCTCTCTGAAGCCTTGAACCAGGTCTCAGTCACTGCACAGATATTGATGTTCTCCATTTTAAGGAGTGCCTCGAGTGAGTGCATTTTGAGATTTAGACTTCTAGCATTGAGTAGCATCACCCTCAGTTTTTGCTTGCCTGTTCCTGTTACGGTGGTGAATTTGACATTTGAACCTTGCCTAAAAAAGGCACTATAGGGGTGGCAAGAACCTTAGCCAGTATCTGGAATCTCAGGGGTGACAGGTGCAGGCCATCTCTGGCAGAGCATCATGGTCTGTTGACCACGTCATCCCAGGCAGACAGATACTGGATCCCTTTAGAATAACACCAGAAGCTTAGCCAATTGTTGAAGTCAATAATTTTGTCCTTGTACTGCGGCATCATTCTGGGTGATGGCAGAATGCTACTCAGGGCTAGGGTCATACCTGCCTGGGCTACAAGATCGGAGAGGTCTTCTATGTCTCTTTTCATGTAGTCCAGGGAGGTATGTCTCAGGTCATTCACACCAACATGGACAATGACAGAATCATATTTGTACTTGTTGTGGAGTGACCTGAGTGCATGGGTTATGTGGCGGATCCTGGCACCCAACAGGCAGCTGACAGTAACCTTCTCCTTGTTTAGCCTGGTGAGTGGGACATCAGTGTGCCTGACTATAGTCACCTATGACTAGTGTGTTGGGTACATTGTTTTGCCTTATTGGTTATGGTTGAG
Organism: Protopterus annectens; assembly: GCF_019279795.1. Lineage (NCBI taxonomy): Eukaryota > Metazoa > Chordata > Ceratodontiformes > Protopteridae > Protopterus > Protopterus annectens. The sequence goes on from NC_056746.1 coordinate 387,785,737, forward strand.
TGGCACACTGAGTCTGCGGACTATGTGTCATTTGGGTTGTGTTGGGGGGGTGGAGTTTGCTTGCATTTCTTCTTTGGAGGTCTCTGTTGCTTGAGCAGATTATTACTGAGAGCCTCTGTGAATGTTTTTGTGTTTCTATGTGTGGATTTTGGTGGTGTAGATTTAGTGAGACTATGTGATGAGTGTGGTGTGGTGCAAGTGTTTACGTTCTCCTCTTAACTGTCAAGTTCAGTCTTGATTGGAGAGAGTGTTACCTCCAGTTTGGCTAGATAAGTGCATCTCTCACAGGTTGTAGTGTTGGGTGGTAGAAGGAGAGGGTTGTCTGTGTACATGAGGAAATTTCTACATTGCCCCAAGATGCCCAGATTCATCAGATAGACAGGAGAGAACACTGGGAGCTGACCCTTGGACATGCCTGAATAAAAAACTATTTTCCTCTAGAAAAGTGAGGAAAGTGAGTACAAGAGCTGTTTTTCTCTAAGCAAGTGAGGAAAGTAAGTACCCAAACTGTTTTCCTCTAGGTAATGAGCAAGGTTGAGTGCTGTAGTAATTAGTAGGTTATTTAGTGCTTACAAGTTACAAGGATAACCACATCTCTTCTCTCTTGCCTGTTTCCATTGGCGTTCCTCAAGGCTCTATCCTTGGCCCACTTCTCTTCTCCCTCTTCATTAATGATCTTCAAACAATAATCCCTCAAGCAACCTGCATTCAATACGCGGACGACTCTACACTCATCTGCTCAGCTCCGTCTACCCCAGAACTTATCTCTCTCACCCAAAAAGTGTTCAGTACAGTAGAAACATGGTTCTCTAGTTGTTTCCTCTTACTAAATACCAAAAAAAACAAACTTCTTCTTTTTACTCCCACATCTAGAACCTCCCCCTTCCATTTCTCCATCTCTTCAAACAGCGCCACTGTTATCTTACCCGACACATCAACTAAATTGTTAGGTATTACAATTGACAATAATCTCTCATTCGACCTACACATTAACAACTCCATAAAACTAGTTAACAGAAAGATAGGATCCTTATATCGAATTAGACCATTTCTTACACCATCTACTAGAACAAGGATTGCTCACTCTCATCTTATTTCAACTCTTCTATTTGTTGCGCCTATCTTCACTAACCTCAAAAAAACCAGCCTTAACAAACTGGCAACCTGCTATAATAACATTGCCCGCTTTGCTACTGGTAATCCCTATAAAACTCATCACTGTCTTAACTTAAAACTTCTAGGCTGGCCAGAGTTTCAGAACTATCTTTTAATCCATCAACTCTGTATTGCCCATAAAATACTATACCAACCTAATAATACCCCCATACTCTCACAACTCATAATCCCCTATAAAAATCTCAACTCTCTCCGCTCTTCCAGTAAACTTCTGACAAGTTCAATAAAATCAAATAATAATGCTGGTGACTCTCTATTTACCAATGCTATAGGGACAAAATGGAATTTGTTACCCACTAGCATAACAAAGATAACTTCATTGCCTCTTTTCAAACAAAATATTAAAGTGCATTTCCAAAATCACTGGCTTTGTTCCTGTAATAAACCTGATTAGTTTTTCACTATTACTACCTAAATAAAACCATCTCTCTTCTCCTTTTTACTCTTTGTACTATTTGTCTTTCTTTTCTCCTCCCACTACTTCTCTACCTGTTATTCTGCATTACTTGCTCTTTTATTTTCTCCACTTTCTATTCCTATCTTTTTCCTTTACTCTCTTTTCACTTTATTCTCCATACCTTCACTCCTTTGTCTATTTTATTCCAATTAGTATTTTCAACTGGTTAATTGTGAGTTTGACTGTATTGAGTGTTATAGTAACTAACTCTTGTAGTAGTTTTTTATTTACATTGAAGAGTTTACTGTCTTTTATTTTATTTTTTGCTTGCAAACTCTATTACTAACTCTAATATCTCATTATAATGATTATTGTTATTACATTTTTGTATGATAGTTTTTTTCTGAATGTATCTTACTCTGTGGAGCTTTTCTCCCCGGGCCTCTACTGAAAATGGAAATTTCTCCAGCTAGACTAGCCCGGTCAACAAATGTAAAATAAAATAAAATAAAATAAATAAAGTTCTGAACAAGTGCTGATCACGAATAAGCAAATTCAAGTGCTAAAACTAAGAATCTGTATCTGGACTAAACTAGTTACAGGAAAGGGGGGAAACAAGTGCAGATGTGGGCTTTAAATCAGAAAGTTGAGAGAGATGGAAAAACTGCCCAAACGGCCATTAACTACAATTTCTGGTCCAGAACCACTCCTTATGTGGTAGATAGGTTACCTAGTGCTTACCACTCCCACTGATAAGCTAGAAGGCTTCCCTCCAACACAGAAAGCTTGGGGGGGGGGGGGCTCAGAAGCTTACATACAGTCCTGGATACAGCAAATCTGAAACTGAACTACACTAGTTACAGGAAAGGTATATATATATGTATATATATATATATATATATATATATATATATATATATATATATATATATTATGAACACAGTCTCCCAATAGCAGCAAGCAACGTATTAAATCACTGTTTATAGATAAATCCAAGAATATCAGCCAGGGATGTTGCTGAAAAATGTAGTTTAATACAATATAAAACTAAAAACACGTAAGCGCTTTCACGGTCCAAGCCGCTTCATCAGACGTAACAATCAAGTAAAGCATTATTGTCTAATTTATAAAAAATTCAAAATCCTTAATTAATTGCTTAACTATTAATTAATTAAAATGATTAAAAATTGTTATAAAAACATATGCAATACATATTCTATTTCATTTTGTCAGCTTATGATACCTTAAAACGCCTAACATATTGAAATAAAAAGTGAAAAATTAGCACGATGTATAATATATTTACAACTTTAAACTACTATGTAATATGGATGTAACTATCTACTTAATCATCTCAGTGGTCTCTGTTTTAACAAAGGCTTCATTGAAACACTGTCATTAAGACCACTCCCCCTATGCGCTCCTAATCGAAAAATCCATTCTAACTCTGCGCATTCAGTGTCATCTTCGACTAGGGGCGCACAGGGGGAGTGGTCTCAATGACAGTGTTTCACTGAAGCCTTCGTTAAAACAGAGACCACTGAGATGACTAAGTAGATAGTTACATCCATACTACATACTAGTTTAAAGTTGTAAATATATTATATACATTTTTCACTGTTTATTTTAATATGTTTTAAGGTATCACAAGCTGATAGAATGAAATAGATTATGCATTGCATATGTTTTATATACAACTTTCAATTATTTTAATTAATTAATAGTTAAGCAATTAATTAAGGATTTTGAATTATTTATAAATTAGACATTAACGCTTTACTTGATTGTTACGTCTGATGAAGCGGCTTGGACCGTGAAAGCGCTTACGTGTTTTTTAGTTTTATATTGTATTAAACTACATTTTCAGCAACGTCCCTGGCTGATATTCTTGGATTTATCTATAAACAGTGATTTAATACGTTGCTTGCTGCTATTGGGAGACTGTGTTCATAATATCTATTTTGGGTCGCTGTGTTTGAATTATATATATATATATATATATATATATATATATATATATATATATACAGAAAAGTAGCTAAAACAGCAGTCAAAACAATTCAAATGCAGTGCAAGCTAGCACACTTGAGTATGTAGCAATGTTAGACCAAACAGTTTAAAAATGCAATTAAATTAAAAATAACTAAAAACAAGTGCAGGAGGAGTCTATTATGTAGAATGAGGTAAAGAGATGGGACTGGGGGGAGTGTCCCAGATCAAATCTACAGTGGGGGCGGGCAACTGCAAAAGCCTCCAAATTTAAACAACAGCACAGGAATATGGAGGGTGGGTTTGGGAAAACCAACACCTTCAGCAGAGATATGAAAAACTATACAGTGAAGCAAAAATAACAGTGCACAATTCTGAAGTCAGCCAGTAATGATATAAAATTAGTCAAACAACAATTACCAGTGCACAACTCTGAAGTGCCAGAAAAATATACTCAGCTCTGTATATCTCCAGGTAGTTTGAAGAGCACTCTGTCAGGACACAGAAAGGCTCCAGCAATGATATGCAGTATTAGTAAAATAAATTGCATCAGGGTAAAGCTGTTTCTGACTTTGGTATATGTCCACTGGACAACTGTCTCTGGAGGTTTAATACTGGTGTATTGTTATGATTAGACTGTTTATTATTGAATCATATCATGTTCTGTCTGACAAACCTCATGATTATGCATTTAGTGATGACAAAGGTGAAGTTGTTGTACTACATCTTGTGTGGATTTTTTGTAAAGCATCTTGTATAACTTCTACAGCTTTCATTGAAGCACTTATGTTATCAGAATTGCAGTATTTCACATATTTGGCTATTCCCAGTTAATTTTCCAGTTCTATAGCTAAGAGTAGTGGTCCAAAAAGAAGCATATCCAGCTTAGATCCCTGTGGAATACCAGTTTTAACCCCACTAATATACACACATAATCATCAAGTATTGCTTGTACCCTTTCAAGGAATGCCACAAGGATTTAATCCTCAGGCCAGAGTCAGAGTTTTCCTTTCCTGTTCAGTTGTAAAACTGAAAAATCAGGATCTCCCCTTAACATTCTCACCCTGCACCACAAATATCAGATGTGGGTTTCCTTTTTAATTCTGGATAACTTCCCTATAACCTTTGTTGTGATTTTCACAAAGTGGCAGTCAGTTTGACGAGTCTAAAATTGTCTGGCTCTACATGTATGTGTTGTAAAATAGTGTGGTGTTTCCTGTTCTGCGATATATCCAAATATTATAAATGTGATGTGAAATAACATGAATCGCAGCTGCTGTAAATAGAGTATTGTTGAAAGTAGTGCAAACAGCCGTGTCTCTTTCAGATAGATGACTACAATTCTATTAGCTAATCAGATTTCCTACAGGAACTGTTATTAATGAGCAATTATACTGTTAAAATAGTGCATAAAATCGGCTTCTTATTGCAAAGGGAATTTGTGGATGGAAAAACTGTTCTGGGGAATACACTGCAGTGAAGGAGAAGTCCAACTTAACTGTACATCAATTACCAAACTCCTACCCCTCCCCAATAATTGGGACATACTTATCTCACAACTTCAACTTCACCCTGAAAAGTCATCACCTTAATTGTGGTCTATATTCCACCTGGTAATACACCTGCTAGCCTTGAAGACTTCTTATCCTGGTGTTCTTCCACATACTCACAATAAACCCTTATACTGTGGGATTTCAACCTAGATTGGTTTGCCTGCGTATCAGAACCACCAAGTAATCTAATAAATCTCCATAGCTACCAGCAGCTAGTCCAAATTCTAACTAGATGTGATAAAAAACCTAAAAGGGAATCCATCCTGGACTGGGTCCTAACTAACAACCCCACATTGTACCCCCATGCAGGCAGTCTCCCAAACACTTTAAGTGACCACAACATAATATATTTTATATGTAGTAGAACAAGCATATGCAAAACCACTAACTATATATCCACTAGAAACACACAAAATTTCTCTCCTGAGGTCCTCAGTACTTTACTCTGTAACTGTGACTGGACCCCACTAAAAACTCTCCCACTTGACCAGGCTGTAGCATATTTCAACAAAACATTTCTATAACACCTAGACACTGTCACTCCATTGTGCAAAATCAAGGTTAGAACCTCTACAAACCCCTGGCTCAGTAAAGAAACCAAACAAATCCTCAAGTCCAGAGACACTGCCTGGCTTTACTATCAAAAAAACAAAGAAACACAAAGCCTAAGTACCAAGAACTGCACAACCATGCAAAAAAATGCATTAGGTTGGACAAAAAAATCCTACTACATGACATTACAAACTAAATACCAACACAACCCCCAAAAGATTTGGAAAAATGTAAACCAGCTACTAAAACCCACCCAAAAGGCTACCCCCAAACCAACCACCCCTGACACTAAAGTTCCCATCAAAACACAATTCAACTCCCACTTTGTGAACTCAATTCTATCCTTAGTATCACAGGACAGTTCCTTCCTCACTATCCCCCCAACACAAATAACACTAATACAAGCTTTACCCTCAAAACAGTTTCCACCACTTCAATCAAAAGCATGCTCTCCAAACTAAAAACCTCATCAACAGCAGCCAACCTACTCCCCAGCTACTTCTTGAAACTCACAGCAGATGCTTTAGCTATCCCAATCTCCACTCTCGTAAACAGATCAATTGTTGAAAACTATGTGCCCAAACTCTGGAAAATATCCTATGTTACACCCATACATAAAGGTGGGACCTCCACTGAAGTTAATAACTACAGACTCATTGGTTCACTCTCCTCCATGGTCAAAATCCTAGAAAAATGCATCCAGACCCAGATGATAAAATATCTCCTAGACAGCAACATCCTGTTACCTACTCAGCATGGTTTCAGACCTGCCGATAGTACCATTGCAGCCCTCCTCTGTTTCACAGACACAGTAAACTGTCTCAAAAATGAAGGTCTGCACGTGTCAGCCTATCAAATTCCACTCTTACCTGGTTGCAAAGCTACTTAACTGACAGGTACCAAGCTGTGAAATGGGAAAATTCTCTCTCTCCTCAGCTGCCCCTAACTATAGGAGTCCCACACGGTTCTATCTTGGGACCACTACTATTCACAGTCTTCACAAATTACCTCCATACCTCCACACAGCATGCATCTATCATTCAGTATGCAGATGACACTACCTTAATCTGTGCTGCATAAAACATTCCCAAACCTCCTGCAAACAACTCAACTAGCATTCTCTGACATTGAAAACTACCTTACCAAAGCCCAACTTATCCTCAATCCAAAGAAAACTCAGCTTATGATTATAACCAGTTCTAACAAAAACACTGATAACAGTCACTTCACTATCTACTCCACAAATGTTACTCCAATCGCTGCAGTGGCACAGGCTAAACTATTGGGAATAACCATAGACTCCCACCTAAAATTTGATAGTCATCTCAACTTAACTATTAAAAAAATACATGCCAGACTGGGATCATTCTACCGTATCAAACCATTTCTTACCAGCAACTCAAGATCAGCCATTGCTCACTCCCAACTTCTATCCACCTTACTCTATGCATCTCCCATTCTGACTAATCTCAACAAAACTGAACTAAGCAAAATGGAAGCCTGCTATAACAGAATTGCCCACTTTGCTGCAAATTGCTCATATAGAACTCATCACTGTACTGCTTTGAGACAGCTCCTCTGGCTTGAACTGCCCAACCTCCTAACCTATAATCAGCTCTGCCTCTGTCATTCTATCTATTACCTCCCCAATAAATGTCCTGCCCTCAAAAACCTAGTACAACATCACTCAGCCAAAAGGCCTCTTAGATCATCAAGCAAACTACTACTAGAAGTCACCAACAGCTACAATAGCTTTGGAGATGCACTATATAGTAGTTCAGTGGCTAAAAATGGAACTGTGTCCCCACTAACATTCAAAACACATCATCCAAAGCCTCCTTTAAAGACCTCATCAGGCAACATCTCAAGCAAAGTTGGAAGTGCAATGACTGTTCCCCAGGCTAGTGAAAGTGGATAAGGTACACATACTAAACCTAGAGTACTTGAAAATAGTTTTCAATCTTACTCACAAACACTGGCTAATCTACAATGTATGTACTATACCTGTGTACTATGTATGTATTCTACCTACGTTCCAAATTTCAGCTGTACACCACAAATCTATTAATTACCTTTATTTTTAAATTAATATTTTTTTGTTTGTTCTCTCCACTGTAAATGTTGGTATGCTGCATACCACTGTAAAAATGTCTTTTGTAATTTGTGTGTATATTGATCATGTCTAAATATCTAAATGTATCTGTAATTTTTCTATGTGGAGCTTTTCTCCCCAGGCCTCTGCTGAAAAAGGGCCTTTTTGGCTCAGTCAGACACCCCCGGTTAACAAATGTAAAATAAATAAATAAATAAGGAGAAGGCATTACAGAATAACCTGAAGAAGGCTGAAGACTTCCCACAACATAAACTAGGAGCTCGGACAGAAGGAAGATATTTGAAAGCATCGTAGTCTGTGTTAAAACGGATATGCTGCTCTTTTTCTTTGTGGAGTTAACAGAAAAGGTCCTTGATAAAGCTTGAGTTGCTTCACTTGTATGCATAAGAAGAGTTTGCATCAGTACTTTCTCCTGTTCAATAAACCATTTTCATAATGACTGGTTGTTTTTGCCGTATTAGTTTATACTACATTGGCAGGTGTAGTGGCAATACAGGCAGCTAGTAAGGTTTTCTTGGCCAAAGTTAGTGAAAGCTGAGAATGTCCCTGCTGGATGCCCTGAATGCCAGAAGGAAGCCTTTGACCAAGGTCTCAAAAATCCTTTGACTTCAATACCTACCATAGATGTGCCATATCGATGTATTACTATGAACATTGTTAGGGCATTGGTAAAACACAGCAGTGCGTTCAAATGCATCTTTATTTTAGTCTACACAGATTAAGTATGTTTTATTTATTATTTATTTATTTTATTTTACATTTGTTTACAGGGATAGTCCGACTGGATATATGTCCATTTTCAGCAGAGGCCCTGCGAGAAAAGCTCCAATAGACAATAATTACAAAGATTACACATCAAGTTAGTTACATAGAAAATATAAGACAAAGAGTTATATACAATGTTTTAGTATTGTTCCCAAAGAGACTCACAGTTTACATGGTCAGACACTTTAAAGCAGAACTCATCAGACTGGTACAGTACATAGTTGAGTTAAGGTATTATGCAGATATGTTTTCATTTTATAGCTTAATCAGGGTTGGTACATGGACAAAGCCAGTTCACTTTGAAATACTGTTTGATGCTTTTTTTGAAGAGACTTATGGAGGATTGCAGGGTTAAATGGTTTGGTAGAGAATTCCAGGTTTTGCCAACAAAGTTGGCAAACAGGGATTACCCAGCTGAATTAATAGCCTTGTAAGTTTGTAAGTTTGTAAAACCCGCAAACAGATTACTACGTAAATGGAAACTGTGAAAACACCTATAAGTGCCCAAAGAATAGTTCAAAACGTTGACCCAAACGAACACCGACCAAAGTAAAAGTGTAAATACCACTGATTTTATTAAGGCACGAACAAAACCACAATACGAACGAAACAAAAATGAAAGTGAGTTAAGCGCTTTCACCCATTGCCACAGGGTTTCATCAGAACTCTCTGAACAATTACCCTCAGACGCTTAAATGCCTTTTTAGGCGCCAACATAATTTCAAATCTTTAAAGTCATACCACAGCAATATCACATAAAACATAAAAAATATAAGTATATCAAATTTCATAAAATACAAGTATACAATGAAAATGTATACCTATACTAAATGTAAAAAATGTTTGCAGTTAAAAATTCAATAATAATATGCATTTAAAATACGAATAATGTACAAATAATATACATCCTTCGTCTCTAGAGCTGACACAACCATAATACATATTACTTCCTATGTACGAGTATGTAGATAAATAAATATAAAATGTTGACAGTTAAAACATGTTCATTCCTATGAGTACATGTGAATAAATATGCAAATAAATACACTACCATTATATAAATAAATAAATCAATGAATAAATACTGTTCTTGTAAGAACAGGGTGACTAAATTTGACAACAATAAACACATTTCACATAAAGCCTAATAATATTGCATAAGTACAGGAAAACTGTACATACACAGAATTATATGAAAGTATAAATATGAGTATGAAAATGAAAATAAAAATAACAATGTATATATAATATATTAATTTTGATATTAACATTAAATGAAATTATTGAATGAGTGAATTGTCCCCATACACATAGATGTTAAAAATTTTATTAAATCATAAATAAGAAATCTATATAAAAGTTATTAAAATCTATAATGTCTATGTAAAAGCAATGTAATCTGTATAATATCTATATAAAATCCAGTTTCATAAGGGAGCCATGACACTACTGAATAAGCATAAAAAATGTTAAAAATGTTGTAATATTACAGTTAATAGATTGTGGGATACAATAGAGGCTTAATTGATATGTGGTCATTTAAACCTGGGGGGTGGTGGCATCCAAATAAATTTGCCACCATACTTCTCTATAGCTTAACAAACTTTTTATGTCTCCTCCCATAGGGCTAGGTTTTAATACTTCTAAAATAATAAATTTAAAATTATAATCTTCTCCTTCATAAAAAAATGTGCTTATATAGTGCATTATTCATGTCTTTAGTTTTAATACTGTAAGTATGGTCATAAATTCTTTTTCTTAAATTTCTCTCGGTCTTACCAACATAAAAACTAAAACATTTTTGACATATACTTAAATAAATGACCAATTTACTATTGCAATTACCTGATTTACTATAAACACAACTTTTTAATTCATTGTTTAAATTAATAATAAATTTGTCTGACATATATTTACATTGTTTGCATGACCCACATTTTAAACTTCTATTTGTCACTTTGTTTTTGTCTGTCTTTCCTTCTTTCTTGTGTTCCACCATATTTTTGATGTTACTACCCATCTTAAAAATAAAATTGGGTTTTGTACCTATTACTTTCGTGATTTGAACATCATTAAATATTAGATGCCATGAGTCACTTATAATATGTTTAATGTAACTAGCTGCCATATTGTACTGAATCACGCATGATTTTTTGTACCTATTACTAGAAATCAAATTATTTATTTATTTATTTTTATTATTTATAATATATTTATTATTATTTATTTATTTTATTTTACATTTGTTTACAGGGATAGTCCGACTGGATATATGTCCATTTTCAGCAGAGGCCCTGCGAGAAAAGCTCCAATAGACAATAATTACAAAGATTACACATCAAGTTAGTTACATAGAAAATATAAGACAAAGAGTTATATACAATGTTTTAGTATTGTTCCCAAAGAGACTCACAGTTTACATGGTCAGACACTTTAAAGCAGAACTCATCAGACTGGTACAGTACATAGTTGAGTTAAGGTATTATGCAGATATGTTTTCATTTTATAGCTTAATCAGGGTTGGTACATGGACAAAGCCAGTTCACTTTGAAATACTGTTTGATGCTTTTTTTGAAGAGACTTATGGAGGATTGCAGGGTTAAATGGTTTGGTAGAGAATTCCAGGTTTTGCCAACAAAGTTGGCAAACAGGGATTACCCAGCTGAATTAATAGCCTTGTAAGTTTGTAAGTTTGGACCAATAGTTTGTTGGCAGATTGTAGTGACCTCAAGTTATTGTATGGCTTTATAATATTTATGAGTGAGGGGATAACCTCAGGGTGGTAAAGAATTTTGTGGGCTATTAAGAGTTGATTTAGTTGAATTAAGCTGGGAAGTTCTAGCCACTCTAGTTGTTTCAGGTTCTGGCAGTGATGGGTTCTATAGGTGGAGCCTGTTTCAAATCTGGCAATATGGTTATAGCTATGGGAGAGCTTATTCAGTTCAGTCTTATTTAGGTTTGAGAGTACAAGAGAGGCATAAATAAGAGTAGAGAGTAGGTGTGACCAGACGATTGCAATTCTAGCCATTGTGGTTAAAAATGACTTGTTTCTGTACAGAGATTATTGATGGTCTGTATGATTTTGCTGACTTGTAGGTCAAATTTAAGATTATTATCTATAACAACCCCCTAGAAGCTTTGTTTGGGCATCTGGGGAGACAGTGGTACCATTGAGGCATGTAACAGTGAATGAAAATGGGGTGGATCTATTAGTGGGGGTGAAGAACAGAAGTTTAGTTTTATTGGGGTTCAGCAGTAGATGTTGGTTGGAGAGCCAGTTTTCAATAGTGTTAAATGTATTTTGGGTTAAGATATGCAGGTCAATTGGGGAGGTGGCTGAACAGATGAGACTGGAATCATCTGCGTATTGAATGCAGGTTGCTTTAGAGATAACAGTGTGGAGGTTATTGATGAAAACAGAGAAGAGTGGTGGTCCTAGTATGGAGCCTTGTGGGACGCCAGGAGTGAGAGGTAGCTGGCTGGATAATTTGCTCTGACATGATACTGCCTGTTGTCTACCAATAAGGTAAGATTGGAACCATTGGATTGCGTGTTTGTTCAGAGAAATAGAGTTTAGAGAGAGAATGAGGAGTTCATGATTGACCATATCAAAAGCTTTTGATAGGTCAAGAAAGAGGGCAGAGGATATCCTATTGCCATTCTTGTTTTGGTTTATGGCGTTAGTAAAGGAAAGAAGGGCAGAGGTGGTGCTGTGATGTGGCCTGAAACCATGCTGGGAGTTGGACAGTAGGTCATTCTGTATAAGGTATTGCATTAGTTGCTTGTGTACGCATTTCTCCATTATTTTGGCTACTGGGGAAAGAATGGTGATTGGTCTATAGTTGGATAATTCTGTGGAACTTCCACTTTTATGGAGTGGGATGACATGGAATATTTTCCATAGGGAGGGGATAGTATCTTCAGACAAGGTTCTACTGATCAGTATAGAAATGGATATGCAATGGTCTCTGCAGCTATTTGTAGGTACTCTGCAGGGAGGAGGTCAGCAGAGATGGTAGTAAGTTTTAGTTTTTTTAACAGTGTTTTGATAAAGGTGGTGGAGATGGGTTGGAAGCTAAACTGAGGATCGTTTCTGGGTGGATTGGAGCTGGGGTTGATATTTGTGGTGGTTAGTTGGTTTGCTAGGGATTGGATTATTTCTGTGAAAAAGCTATTATAGGTGCCTGCTATGGTGCCTGGGGAACTATAGGTGAGGTTAGCAGGGGTTGGGGTGGTAGACTGACCTGAATGAAGAAGCTGATTTAAGCCTGCCCAGAACTTTTGAGGGTTGTTTTGATGATTGTTTAGGAGGTTTTGGTAGTAGCTTTTTTATCTAGTATGATAGATTTTTTTGTTTCATTCCTAAGTTGGCGGTATTTTGAGGCTATTCCCCTATGTAAGAATAATTCTAAATCAGTAGCTACTGAATAAAGTTAGAAAGTAAAAAGAATGGATAACTAGATCATAACTCCATAAATTCTGTCAATCTAAAGCAGAAGCTAGGGCACCTAAGAAAATAATCAGCTACAAAGGGACTCCATTTATGTTTGTAATAATGCACAAACTGTGCCAATGCAAGGACAAGAAATTAAAAATCTCAGTGTTCCATCTCCGGACAAATGTGTTAGTGGAGCATTTTACACAAACAGTAAAATCCATGCTTAGAAAAGTTATTTGGGAAAATGGTAAATGCTAGGATGAGTTAATACCATACCTCCTGTTTCCCATTAGAAAAATAACACCACTCCCACAAGAGGGGAAAACATACTGGACCTGATCATCACCAACATGGGGACTCTATGCTCCAGACCAGAAGTGTATCCCTCATTGGTAAGATCAGACCATAAACTAATCTCACTGGATATTCACATCCCGACTCCACCCCCTGCCCTGAAAACCACAGTGAAAAACTTCTCTAAAGCAAATTTCACACTCCTCAAAACCGAGGTGGAATACTTCAAAGCCCCCGGGCCTGTGGAAAATATGGCCCAGACCGCAGAATCCTTTATAAACGCATTCTATGAACACCTTCAGGAATGCATGGATCATGCAATCCCAAATAAAACCAAGACTCATTCCTCCAAAGGCAGACATCCTGTCTGGTGGACCCCAGCCATAAACAAACTATATAATAGAAGGAGGAAGCTACTACATGATAGAGCAAAATCCCAAAAAGGGAAGGCATCTCTGATCAGTATTTGTAAAAAACTACAGGCACTCATAAAATCGTCTAAGGCCAGCTTCGAGAGAAAAATTGCACAGGACACTAAGGATAATCACAAGGCTTTCTTTAGTTATGTTAGGAACCTGGGTGGGAATTCCCAGATATGCTCAGAATTAGTCCAAAATGACAAAAAATACACCAAACCCACAGACATTGCCAACATCCTAGCTGACAGGTTCAGCGCAAACTTCTCCCCCCCTCCCCACCAAAAGGGCAAATATCTATCCCAGCAGAGTGCTGCCCCCCTGACATCTCAGATGCTCAGGTAAGAGCTGCCCTCTCCAAAGCAAAAAACACAGCATCAATGGGACCAGACGGTGTCCCGGGCTGTGTCCTACATGAACTCCAAGAAGAGCTAAACCCAAACATAAAACTACTGTTCAATCCCAGCCTTACTACAGGATATGTACCCAAAGAGTGGCGTACAGCAACAGTGGTCCCTCTCCACATAGGTGGTGCCTCAATGGATCCTGGAAACTACCGCCCCATAAGCCTGACTAGCTTGGTCTGCAAAGCTATGGAAAGGATCATCATGGACCTCATAAATAAAGATATTGGGGACCTACAGACACTGGATCCTACCCAGTTCAGCTTTGTTAAGGGCAGATCCTGCCTCTTAAACCTGGTTGATTTCTTTGAAACAGTCACCAAGGCCATTGACGAGGGGAAGGTGGTCCACACAGCCTACCTGGACCTCGCAAAAGCCTTCGATACAATACCCCACTCGGGCATTATAGATAAGTTCACCAGCTTAAATATAAACTCCTATGTCACTAGATGGGTTGCAAACTGGCTCAAGGACAGAACCCGCATGGTTAGAATTGCTGGAGCCATGTCAGACTCCACACCAGTTACAAGTGGCGTCCCACAGGGCTCAGTCCTGGGACCTCTCTTGTTCGGTATATATTTCTCTGAGGTACAGGCCAACACGGAAGGACTGTGGCTGACCAAGTTCGCAGATTACTGCAAACTGGGCGCCATAATCGACTCTCCAGCCGACACAAGCATCTTCCAAAAGGGCCTCATAGAAACAGGCAATTGGTGCCAGAGCCATGGCCACAAGCTAAACGCCAAAAAGTGTATAGTCATCCCCTTTGGCAAAAACAAAGTGCCCACAAATTACCACATAGGTGGTAATCCATTAAGTTCAGAAGAAGTAGGGACCTGGGGACCCAAGCTGATAGCAATCTCTCATGTGACAACCACGTGGCCAAAGTGGTTAGAAAAACATTTTATATAGCCCACCTAATCATGAAGGGATTCACATCTAGATCAGGAGTGGTCATCGTGCCTCTTTACTCATCCCTCATCAGGCCCATAATTGAGTACAATGCCCCTTTTGGGATGTACCTTACCAGATACCTGCAGCAACTGGAAAGACCCCAAAAGTACCTCACCAAGGGGATCAAAGGGCTCAAACAGATGCCATATGCTGCCCGGTTAAAGAAACTCCAGCTCTACTCAGTGGCATACCACCTGCTCAGAGGCGATCTGTGCCTGACATATAAAGCCATATCCAACCCGGAATTAATGGACATGCTGCACCTCAGAAAATCCAAATCCCATCGAGCTACGTGCTCGAGAGACTTGAACCTCAGCACTGAAATAAATAGGACATGCTGGAGGTACAGATTCATAACCCAGAGGCTCCCTTCACTCTGGAATAAAATCCCAGTCCAGGTTAGGCAGAGTCCCTCATTGACTCTCTTCAAGAGGAATCTTGATGAGTGGATGGGAGATCTTAGGTTTATCCTGGGTATCACTTCTGTGTCACTGTTAGACAGAGGCACAGTATACTAACCTCGAAAAAGGGCATAGCAAAATTAATTTAAAATGGGTGGCGAAAGCAAAACACACTCTGGCTAGGCTTATAAATGCCCTAGGGCAGATAGCCTAGTATGAACCTATGAACCTATGAATGTCTCAGTGCTTTAGAGTTATTATATGGCAGGCAGTGTCATGGACCATTAGATATTGCCAGACAAAGTTGGAAAGAACACTATGATCTTACAGGAGAAGCTAAAAGTGGCGATGTGTATCAGATAGGAACATAAGAACCAGGCTACATAACAAAGGGTGTATAACATAAATGAAAGAATGAGGGAATTCAAGGTTGGAGATCAGTTGTTAGATAACACTTCTGCAGAAAACACGTTTTTGATTAAATGGCAGGGTCCATTTAAAACGGTGAAACAATTAAATGATGTAAACTACAAAGTTAGACACGTTAAGAGAAGGCCTGAACAGATATGCAATATCAATGTTCTGAATGTAGGAAAAGAAATGCATACCTCTGTAGTTAACTTAATAGGAAAAAGTGATGGACATAGCAAAAAAAGAAAACTGACCTGTGTGTCTGCTGTGCAGGTAGATTGTGTACTATCTAAACTAAGAAAATAAGAGAAAAAATAATTTCTGTAAAAAAGCATTTTCAGAACTGTGTTGTAGAACAAATCTTACCATCATGTTTAAAATGTTCAGTTGAAAAAGTTAATTTAAACCCTTGCAGAATACCAGAATAATGGAGAAACTCTGTTGGTCATTATAAGAGGTAGAAGAAAATTCTTAAGGTGGGGGTTACAGAAAAGTTAGAAACACGTGGAACAGTATCATTGTCTTAGTCCCAAAAACTGGTGAAAAAAATTAGGTTTTGTAATGAATTTGTGAAGCTAAATACCCTTTTACATTTGACCGCTACCAAATGCCTAGAGCAGATACGCTCTCAGAAAGATTAGGGAGGGTAAGATTCCTCACTGCAGTAAATCTAACAGTGGACTCAAAACACCACTATGCACATGGCCTATCTGAAGTTCACACCCCCATCTAGTGGAGCTGAAACTGACAGCGTCAATCTATAGGGTCAAATGAAATATAGTTTTGTGGGTCCTTCCCTCTGATGCATAAACTGAACTTGTAATAATGTAAATAACCAACTGTAGTAAAGAGAGTATTTTTGTATATAGTGCAAATAGTACTGTCTCTTAATATACATAGCTATGTTTTTGTATTAGACAGAGAGATTTCCCACAAGCATTGTCGTTAATGGGCAATTATTCCGTTAAAATTAGGTATAAAAGGAGGGATATTTGCAGCAAAGAGAGAAGACATTCCAAAATAACCAGAAGAAACCTGGGCATATTCCAAGAGGAATCCAGAGAGAAGGAAACAAGTTTAAAGCATCTTTGGACAGTGTTAGAACAGGTGTGAGACACTGATTTTCTTTCTTTGTGGGACTAAATGAAAATGTTATTAATGTACTTTCTTCCTGCTTTACCTATAAACATGAGGCAGGTTTGCAGCATTATTTTCCTTCTATTTAATAGATCTTCATCATTTTATGTGCTGGTGATCTTTTCTGTGTAATATTATACCACAGTATGTATAACAGAGATATCTCTTTAAATTGGTAAAATGTATGCAGGAAATTATGTCACGTTTTATTTATTTAACATTTAAGTCCAACTAGAACAGAGCTTATTTTCAGTGGAGACCCTGGAGAAATGCTCCAGACACATGTCTTTGGATTGTGGGAGGAAAACGGAGTACACAGAGGAAACCCATGTGAACGCAAGGAGGACATGCAGACTCCACATAGAAAGCATCCCAGCTTAGAATCAAACTGTGAATCTCTTGCTGTGAGGCATCAGCACTGTAGGGGCAGCATAAAGCAGTGCTGATAGGAGATACGCATGTGCAGCAGATTTTCAGACAATTAAAAATGGTTTGGCTCTGTATAGAGTTCCAAAGATTAGGTGAGTTTTCTTTAAGACATCATGACAGTTTTATGACAGTTATTGTATGTTCAAGAAATGCATGTCAAGAAATTGACACTGAGAGCATTTCAAGAACATATGATGTTGGTTATGATTAGAGAAATCTGATCCTAATTCTTTTCTCGGTGCATAGTGATTAACGTTTTACATGTACTTCCAGCTACAGAGAAGGAAGCAAAGGCAGGAAAAAGTGTTTCACACCATTGAAAACTGTAGCTCACTCGGTGCTTTCAGATATGTCTTTGTATTAAATGGAACTTTAGCTTCTTCAATGTACTACAAAACAAAGAACAATGAATAGGAACACAAAGTGTTACTTTATTGCTGCCTCGCAGAGAGAGGCTAGAAGCAAAGTGCATCTCTGAACTTGTGACACCTTTAGAAGCTCTCATACATCTTATGCTACAGCAGAAAGAAAACCATGTAGCAGTTTGATGTGTTTTCGCTGGTTTTGAGTTTCCCACCACAGTTCTAATTTGGTTGTAGTTTATACTCTAGCATGTGATTAGAGTTCAGCAGCACTGAAAGGTGCTTAACAAAATGTTCAGAAGCACCTTTCTAAGTCAGAAAGTTGCCTAATGAAGCAGTCTTTTATCGCAAGTTGTAAGTGTAATCATCATGCTACATTCATATATATGTGTGTGTGTGCCTGTGTGTGTATGTATATATATATATATATATATATATATATATATATATATATATATATATATATATATATATATATATATATATAATATACACACACACTGTCATTTGGGTGACTGGGAAGAGTAGATTGATTGTAGAGAAAAAAGCCAATAGATGCTGTCATTAAAAGTGAACTGACTACATATTATCTATTTTTTCTCTGTGAGATTGCAGAACATGGGGGTCATAGTGAATCTGCTATTTCCCCACTATCGTGCAATCTCTGTGTCAGTATATATAATTATCGGGTGGTGTGGGGGTGCAGGGCAGCTCGCCACCTTCAAAAAATAGTGTTTTTTTTCATTTATTTGTGTTTTAGCAGTTTTGCTCAATATTTTATATATATATATATATATATATATATATATATATATATATATATATATATATATATATATATATATATATATATATATATATATATATATATATATATATATATATATATATGTGTGTGTGTGTGTGTGTGTGTGTGTGTGTGTGTTAGCTCTTTTTCAATCAGGAAACTGACCTGCAAACCCCCGGAGGGACTGCATTGCACTCCTCTTGACCCAATACATTAACAGTGGGGTTATTGAACCTTAGCAGTAAGTTAATACTCCCTTAATGCAAGGCTTAGCAAACTCAACATTATAATTGTGATAATTCATATTATTATTACACTTATTTATTTATTTATTTTTTTTATGTAGCAACACATGAACAAAGTGCTGTGTAACTAGCTATGGGCTCCAGACAATATTAGCCTTTACCTAGGACTACAGAAGGATGGTTATTTTGAAAGTAATTTAGCAGTATGCTTATGGAAGTGCTACCTATTTATATCATATTCCAACAGGCACAGTTATTTAGCAGTATGCTCACACTAAATACCATATATTTATACCATGTTCATACTTGTGTTGACTTTAAAGCATGTAACACCACTGACTGTCTAGAGGGTATGTTATAACACATTGAGGCACACAGATACACCCATCATGACATCACCTATTCTGTGAATCACTTCCAAATGATTTTGGATACTTGATGATTAAATAGTCTGTCAGGCTAATATGTTCCATAAACCTCCCGAGGGGCACTAATGCTTTCATTGCTATTAATTTCCCATGTTATCATCTTATCTTTTCTTCCCTTTTGCAGTTCAGTATCCAGTTCACAAATGCAGACGAATGTGTACAATTGAACCAAAGCCAGAAATATGTACATACAACATGTTAACTTTAATTGTACTCCAGCATTAAAGAAAGGATTTTGCTGAACACAAATCTGTACACCCAAATGCTTATAACTGTCTTTCTCATGCCTGTATGCAGTATGCTGGCATGGCATTAGAACACTACAATGTCACAAAGGGGCAGGACACATCAGTCTAAATGACAGTATTATGACATACTTGTTTCTAATGTACCAATGACTGTAATGGTACATATAAATGTATCTAAATGGTTGCCCCACCCAGTACAGTAAATTAACTGAGCCATGTACGTGTCAGTGTTTCAGGACGTAGTATGGTCATCTCTGATACTAGGAAGATTTGAGTGTGATGAGTTATACTCCTAAGTGCTTGCATTCACTTTCTCAGGGAAATTTCCCTGATGCTCCAGCCATATTTTCCTTATGGGTATGTATGAATACCCCTCAGACCTCCCCTGAAAATAGGCCATACCTAGTGAAGAAAATCCAGTCAGTGGAAGCAAATAAGTCACAGCTCTGTCAATAAGTGTTTCTGAAAATTTTAACAATGTATCTCTCTCTCTCTTTATATATATATATATATATATATATATATATATATATATATATATATTGTTAAAATGGTATTTATATACAATTATGACAATCATTTTAAATGCTGTAAATCTGTAAAACTAGATGTTTAAGAACTATGGCTGAAGGAGAATCTGGGAAACAAATAGTTAAATCTCATTTATGTTACAGGCACATAATTTTGATAACAAAATTAGTTATGTTTTATGAAACAATGCAAAAGAATTGATGCAGATAGTTGTTTGGAGCTGATTACAGAATTTCATTTACTTTATATAAATTAGTCACAGCTTAAAGGATTAAGCCATTGTGAAAATGACTTCGCTGGTTGCATTTTAAGCAAAGGAGTTCAGCAGGTGGTGAAGAGATTATACTAGATCTAATAAAATGTTAAATGTGATATTAATGATCACAGAAAACAGGATGGTTATGACTGAAATAAATCAGCTATTGGACAGTAGTGATCATAAGATGGACATCACCAAAGAAGGACAGTATGTTCAAAATGCAAGGGCTTTACTCCGTAAAATTGTTATTTTAGAATAGACTGTAATTTGGTTAGAGGTTGCATGAGCAAACAGAACTAAAAATGAGAGCATGCAACAAAGTATCAAGTACATGCCATAAGTTACTAATTAATAAAGCACAGTAAACCACTAGGCTATTCAACAAAATAACTGAAGGACATAAACATAATTCCTAAATAGTCCAGGTACAGGACTGAAATGCAAATTTTGAAATATGAAAAAGGACGCTGAAGGCCTCACAGAGAGGAGTACAGGGTGAATGTCATTAGCAGCTCATACTTTTAACCTGCTGTACTTGTCAGACTGTATATGTGTTAAATGTGCATAAGGTCTGCAAGCTTCAATCTGCGATCTTGATTTACTGAACCTCAAATCACTGTGGCTACACCAAATGAAGAAAGGTGGTTGCATTTTCAGACTGTCAACACAAGGGAAATTTTTTTTTTTTTTTTTAGGTGACGATCACCTGCACTCCCCAAGCTGGGAGTGAACTCCCTTACTTACTAACTCCATAATCACACAATTGCAGCAAAAAACAAAACGCCCAGACAAATGGAATCTCTGCAGATGCACTTACTGAAAGTACACAGGCTGTGGTTTACTGCATAGAAAACTAATCAGGTGGTTGCAAATGAATGATTTTAAAGTTGTTTAATCAACACTGAATGATATCCTTCAGATCATGGGTCCATTCAAGTGTCAACATTTGAGTGTACTTAGCTACTTTTTCCTGGCACGGGCAATGCGTGCTCATATCACTCTTGGCGCGGGTAACGCGTGCTTATATCACTCTTGGCGCAGGTAACGCGTGCTTATATCACTCTTGGCGTGGGTAACGCCTGCTTATATCACTGGGGGCTTAGATTTTCTCCAGCTTAAACAATTAAGCTAATGATCTTGCTATTGTTCTGGTGTGAAGGGTAAATTTGTCACTGCTAAAGTAAACATCCCAATAGAACTTATTGAATGACTTCAGCACCTTTTATTTCAGCATTGAAGCGCACATACAATCCCATGCCTAGGATGTGCTTTAAATTAACTTGTCCAAAGACTCAGAAGAAACTGAATAAGAAACAACAGTCCCTACAATTTTCAGTAATATTAAAAGTTTACTTCTGCCTCTTCTAATTCACATTTATAGTACTTAGGCAGTAACTGAAACACATGAAAAAGTGATTTAATTGTAAATTATTCTGTGTTACCTGTTATTCCCTATGCTATTCAGTGAAAGATTTGAAAACCACCAAAATGTTGCACATCCAACTCCAAAATTACTGGAATGTTATACAGCTGAGTTAAGCTTCCAAAGGTGAAAGCCCCAAGTAACTGTATCCCCAGGTAACTGTATAAGTTATTCAGTCATGGATCACAAGTTAGATGTCCCCTATGGTATATATATATATATATATATATATATATATATATATATATATATATATATTCATCAAGCTCAATAATTTAACCATCTTTTTCTTATTTACTAGCTTGAAACTGTAAGTTACATATAAAGATTTTGCATATTCTATATATAAAATATAGGTGAGATGCATAAAAAGATTTTGCATAGTCTATATATAGATCTGTATATATATATATATATATATATATATATATATATATATATATATATATATGTAGATTCATAGGTAGTTACTAGGCTATCGGCCATAGGGCTATAAAAGCCTAGCCTAAAAGGTACCCTGGCTTTCGCCACCGAAGAAAATTATTTTCCTGTGCCCCCAGTCGAGCAGAGGCACAGAGGTGATCCCTGGGATGAATTTCCTATTTCCCATCCAATCATCAAGATTTTTCTTGAAGACTGCTAATGAGGAGCTTTGTTTGATATAGATAGGTAGTTGGGATATATATATATATATATATATATATATATATATATATATATATATAAGGGATCGAGACACATGCTCAACTAGCATATGTCCAAATCACAAAACATCGAACGCACATACACGAAAGAGCTTAACATCGACAAGCGCTTCCATGTATCTGTGTCTGTTTCGTAGATCAGACTACAGTGCGGGTAAGGGAAAATTCCCTTTTCCCCACTGTAGTGCGATCTTGAAGTGAGAATAATAAAGTATGGGGGGTGTGGGGGGTGCAGGGGGGCAAAGCCTCCCTGCAGAAACATAGATTTTTTTTTTTGAACTACACATACACGGAAGTGCTTTTCGATGTTAAATGCTTCCGTGTATGTATGTTCAATGTTTTGTGATTCGGAGGACATATGCTAGTCAAGTATGTCTCCTAGACCCATATATATATATATATATATATATATATATATATATATATATATATATATATATATATATATAAGTTACATAAAAAATTTTGCATAGTCTATATATAGATTCATGCAGAGTGTATGTATATATATATATATATATATATATATATATATATATATATATATATATATACACACTATGCAAAATCTTTTTATGTAACTTACAGTTTTAAGCTATTAAATAAGAAGAGAGATGGTTACATTATTGCTCTTGATGAATGCACCCAGGCTGATGGCTATAGAGATTGCAGTCCTGCTTAGCTCTGTATCCCCTTGAGAAGCTGATCTTGTTGAATATACCCAGACTGATGGCTGCAAGTGCATACATTTAATTCTTGCTTAGCTCTGTTCCCCCTGAGAAGTGCATTAGTTTTAAGGGATTAACCTAACTGTTGGATTGGAATGTTTTCCCTCCCTAAATCATGCAAGGTGCTGATCCTTGTCACATCATCTTCACTGATTGAACCCTCTAGGTACCTATTCTCACATCCACGCCTGATATTACTGCATTATTTAATGAGAAATAGCCGGGCTAGGCCTGTTAGGAACATTCTAAAAGTGATACTGCTATGCGTGTGACCCTGTTACAAGCATCTTCTTTAGGCACTTTGACCTAAGCTTTTTTTGTGCACTTGGATGCCACATTACTACTGAACAGAAAAGAATGGGTTGAGACGTAGTGCAAAAATGGGCCGTAAACAGAAGTAATTGATGTATACTCATTTATGGGTTATGTGCAGAGTAGCTAGCCTTATTTCTCAATAGCCCTATTTAAATTTTGAGGACTACTAGCAGGGATTGCATAATGGCCCTCCGCTGTCTGCTCCTTATCTGGATCCCCTGGCAGAATCAGACATGATGACTTTAGAAAGTCTGCAACCATAAAAACTGTCCTACACAAAATTGACCTTAGGCAGGTGATGACCTTTGACTTTGGTAGAGCCTACGGCTTCCTTCTTTGTTCTCTGATCTGTCCTTTCTTAGACTGGACACATATCAGGGCAAGTGCTGAACTGTGAAAGAATAGAGGTCTTATTAAATTGCTGTGACCTAGCTACGGTTCTTGTTATTTGAAAGATTTACAGTAAGCAAATCAGCCCGTGTTTGGATGACATGAGACTGGAAAACTTGTGTCCTGCAAATCCCCAGAATTGATCAAAATCTGTGGGTGTCTAATGAAGAGGTAGGCATGTTAGTCATCAGCTAATAAAACCTTCCACTGACCTCCAAGGGCAGCCAGCGACTGATATATGCAAGCAAGCTCCAAAATGTATGAAGATCTCCCTCTGGTTTCCTTAGTCAGTGATTTGTAAGCAACTGACTTATGCTCGGATGACAGACTATTTGGCAGAAGTAGTGTTTTTTATGTAGACTATATCAGTAACTGGCTGTTGGGGAGGTGGGAATCTAACTACCAACTCTTTCATTGTACTGTAAATTGCTGCTTTCCTGCTAGTATGGTGCAGCCTTGCCTTGGAAGAGATTATTTTAAGCTTTAGGAAAGGGGCATTGAAGTCAGCAAGTTACTTGCTAATAAATTAATATATAACCTCCACTGATTTCTACATTATCGCTTTATTTTCTTAATTGTCTTTAGAATAATATTCACTCAAGTCATAATACAAATAATGCTATAATTAAATGAGATGATATTACCAGTCAGTCTGAAGAGTTTTTTTCATCACAATGTATGCAAGTCTATTTTTAATTTTGGGATGTAGTCACCCTATTATTACATAAAGTTACCCATGGACTATTGTATCAACTCTTCACTGTAACAATAGCCCCATCACAGTATTGCGCTGAATCATGTTATTAAAAAATGCATAAAGCATATCTGTCGATTAATAATGATTAGGCTCATGCTGCATGAGTGTGTGTGTCAGGGGGGAATATATGATTTTGTGCGACTGCTTTATCACATGTTTCACGGGTGTGATAGTACTCCTGTTTAATAAACAGGTACTGAGGAAACCACAAGGTAAGAGACAAAATGCTAGTGTCACTCATTTGGATATAAAACATGAGATTACCCTTGGGAATAATGCATGGAAAATGTGGAAAACTGATGCAAATTCACCAAATCTAATGAATTTTAGAAAACTGTGAAAGTTTGTGAAAAAGATGGTGCCAAAAGATAAAGCTAATTACACTTTTACTCTACAAGAAACTCAAAAAGAATCCAAAACTATTTCCATGCTCCAAAACAACCTACCCAAACCAGGTAAACAATAGTAAATGTCTGCTTATCCAAAGGACTCTTAACTAAAACATAGCCCGTATATTAAATTCTCTTAATGTACAGACTTCAACTTCCTTATTAAAAAAAGTCCAGCTCTCTTAATAAAGACATGAAATTATGGTATAGACTTTCACTTTTTTGGGAACTTCTGTGTAAAAAGTATATCATGAAGGATGGAAGTAATGTAGAAAACAAGCGAGTCGTGCAGGAGAACAGGTCACTGAAATGGAAACAATGGGAGGAATGAGCTATCGCCATTTGAGTGATTAATATCAAATATACACGATAGGCTTATTACCAAGGTCAGCATGCCATGTGACTAAGGCAGGTTGGAAGTTCAGCAGGCAGTGTTTAAACGATGCAAATACAGGGAGGAAGAGGATGTTATTAGGCATTGTTGATATTAAAACCTACAACAAAAACTATAGATTGCACTGAAAATGTAGTCTGAAGAAGGAACAAGAGAAGCGATAGTTGCTGTTTACATGGATTTAAAACCAGCTGTGGTACCAGTTGTGCCCTTCTAGACCAAGCACTGTATAACTGAAAGGACTTGACCAAGGGAAATTTTTGGGAAGGTATGTTTTTGACCACTTTAAAGCTTTTGATATGATTTCCCATACCACACAGAATTTCTTAGATTTGTCCTTCTGGATCAATTTAGAGATTTTGATAAGAGATTCCAAAACCAAGCTAATGGCGGAGATAGAAGGTTATGGGTTCGGTCTGTTCTCAGAAATTATATCTAATATAACACACGCGGTTTGAAATGGAATCATGTTATTTCCCTCTCCTTACTGGTTAATGTAGGTGTATCTAAGGTTTGATACTTTACCCATTGCTGGTCATTATTTGCACGAATTGTATAACCAGTATGGAGTTTCCAAAGCTAATTGAGTATGCTCATGAATTCGATTAACTGCAGTTTTAGCAATCGTAACAATTTCAAATCACTAAATCACTTGACCAGAAGGTTGAAAGATGAGAATACTAACTCCCACTTGTTATAATACCTGGACTTGCCACCCCCACCTTCTGGACCCACATTAGCACTTGTTTCTGTGTCCGCACAGGTCAGGAGATTTGATGTTCAACATTGTTTGAACAAGTTGACATTACTATTCTCATCTTGTGACCTTCTGGTCATGTGATTTAGTGACTCAACATTGTTACAATTGTTAAAACCCTAGTAAACCAATGAAGTCTCAACTACCGGTGAGTTTTAATATCAAACTTAAAACATCATTTCATTTTATAGCATCCCAGTTGGCCCTAGTTAGTCTCTGTCAGTATAAACCTTGGTGCATCAAAAAACAAGTCACTGCTCTTCCCACCAACTCCCACACCTCTCTTAATTCTTCATAGACCTAAATTAACCATTAAACCCCTTAACACAACCATCATATAGGAAGTTACTTTATATAAGCTGAATACATTACTTTACTGATTATTAATTAAAATTTTGCCACCAGGTAAAGAACGCCATCACCATGACCAGTATAAAACAAGCAAAACTTTAAGCAAAATGAAATTTTCTTAACTGATAGTGCTAGGTTACCCATTGTAACATCTATGTTCCTTTCCTGTGTACTATTCTCAGTACTTGACTTCTGTTTCCTTGCTGTTTTTATCAACTTGAGCAGGCTTATAACAACGATTATTTACTCGGCTCAGAGCAGCGCAAATAATGTCAGTATCTCTAATCTGTACAGACTGTACTAGCTCAGACTCTGTAATCACCTGCCTGTCACTCAGTTATGCTTTGCTCAAAAACTATTATATTCCAACAACTGTCTTTCATTAGATGAGACTATCTTTTGTTGGAGAGCTCTGCAAAATCTAAGAGCTTAACTCTGCCACATTGCATTCACCTCAGTTCCTAAAAATGGTTGCATTGTTGATGTTTGCAGATATGAGTTTCCTCCTTGGCCCAAATGACTTTGATCTCTAGCATACAAGGTAGTAGTTAAGTTCTAATGGTGAAAAGGATGAGATGAAAATAATAACTTAAAATTAAGACATCCTGATTGAATGGCCTGCTCTCTGCAATTGAGGTGAGGCAACTACTGCAAGTAGAGGAGTCTAAGTACCCTGGATTCTTGCTCATTGATGAAGAACAGAAGCTCATAGTATTGATAAGAAGATATGTGTAGGAAGACCTGCAGTACTGCAGGCCTTGTACTAGACTGCAGTGGTAAAGGGAGACATGAGTTATAGAACAATCATCTCAATTTATATGTCCCATCATCACCTATGGTCACAGCATTTGAACGGTGATTGAAACGATCACATTGCAGATATAAGCAGCACAAATGAGATTTTCTGTAAGAACTCTGCTTCTTCATGAAACTGTGAAGAGGTCTACAAATCAGGAGGATCATGGAGTACAGCCGCTGCTCCTCTACATTGAAAACAGGCAGCTGTGCTGGCATGGGCACCTGGTAATTATGCCTCCTGGGAACCTCCATTCAGAGATACATCTGACATGACCCATTGTGGGAAGCCCAGAGTAAATCCAGGTCATACTGCAGTTTGGCTGATAACAGCTTGGAATCCTGCTCGATGAGTTGGGAACTACTGCTGAAGACAGTAAAGATTTTTTTTTCTCTGTTTAGTTTGTTACAGTCTTGACCCTCACCAGGGTAAATGGAATAGGGAATGGATGCACTGCTGATTTTAAGTTTATAATATAAATCTGCATGGTCAGCTGACAATGATATATTTCTGAGGATCCTCTAAATGGCTTCACGTTCCTCAACATTATTTAGGCTTTTTAACTCCTGCCATTACTAACTGAAATGTGCAGTCAGCTTTCATACAAGTCACTCACTTAGTAACAAAAAAAAAAACTCACTGCAACACATGTAGGACATGTGGCTTAAGATTCTACAAAAGCAGAGACATTTAAAAAATGGATTCCAAAAAATATGATCATCAGTGTTATTCATAACCATTATATTTCTGCCTTACAAACCTATAAAAAATGCAGATAAATGGGTGTTGCGTAACAGGGTCTGTAAGCCCTTTCTGACTTTCTGCACAATCATAAGATGAAAATACACCAGGACTTGCTTCACATTAGTGAATTGGAATGAAGTTTTCAGCATAAAAGGAAAAATCCACCTTAGAACTAAAAAAATTATTTTTTTCAGTCTATTTTGTTTTCTGAGCTATTCTAACACCTCGTAATCACTCTGACTGCATATTGTATAATTTTAATATGTCTTCTGTGAAATGGCTGCCAATGGGTCTTGACATGCCAATGTGATCTTGTTTTCTTCACGCCTTTCTCTTTCCCATAATCCAATTCAAGTCTGCTTTATATAAGTCATGCATAAGAGAGTAGTGGTGTATTCCCATTCCATTGACATATAATGGGATTAGTATCAGTCACTGTCATCATATACACCTTCTGTAACAGGAATACTTATTTTATTTCTTGAATGATCCTCATTTCTCTGTGTCTCAGAGCTTGTTTTATAATATACTAAGGAGTTATACAGCTGCAACAAAAAGTAGCTAAATTTGAGGTCTTTGTTCAACGTATCTTTTTGAAATTCAAGATTATTTAACAGTCCCCTCCCCCACACTTTGGTAAATGTGTTGTTACATTACAAGAATTATGAGAAAAAAATATTTTCTGCTTTTCTGTAAATGCACAGACATCTTTGATATTACATTTAAGTCATCTTAAAATGTAAAGTAGTATAAACAACAAACATTTAAAGTTTAAAGTTTAACATTTCAACACTGTGATGTTGCTTATGTAAATTTGTCAAATGTGGTAACAACTGCCTTTGAACCATCAACCGATCTAATTGCTTTATTTTGCTCTGAAATGTATGGCTACATCAGAAGCAGTTATGAACCAATGCTAAGTTGTCTTCCTGTCTGCAGTAAATACAGTGGAAAACCTTTTCATACCGCTTTGTCTTTTTTTTACAGCAGCTGCTGAGCTCCTAACATCAGCAGGATTAATAACCTGTAAAAGACTGTCAGCAGTACCTGACTACAAAATTCTCTGGGTCCTGTGATATGTCATGTATATATAGACAAATTCCTCTGTGAATTATGTGAGACGCTAAGCTTAAAAAAATGTCTGGTCTTTCTCTTCCTTAGATTCTAAGGCAGGGAAATGAAAGTTTTATAAAGTATGTGCAAGTTTCTGGTATCTACACAACACAAAACATTAGAACTATATTGTAGGGACAAAAGGAACCTAAGAGCTGAGTTAAACTGTGTGAAAATATGGAGTTTTCCTTTAAGGAAATTGTAAAGTTCTTTGCAATTGCATAGCAAATATTATGCACACTAGGGTTTCTATAATGTATTATCCAATATAGTGTGTTATTGCTCTACCATATATGTAAGTAAAGTGCATCATACTTTTCAACCCTCAAGCAAGAACCCGGATAGGCCCACATGGTCCACTGATATAAAAATAAATAAATAAATGGCTCCCACTTGTACAGTAGATTGAGCTCTCAAAACCTTCAGCAGAGATTCCTTGGAGAACTAAGAGGTCAAAAAGATTCTAAGAGTGTTAAAACAAACACTCAAATCTAAATCAGAAGTAAAACAAGTGAATAAAAAATGAAAACAATATAAAATGCATCTTCTGTTCATTACAATGTAAAAATGTAACTGCTCATTTCTCATACAAAATATACAAAATAAATAAATGCAACCCAAAAACTACATTGTCCAGTTAAATCCTTAGATTTTAAGTTTGTAATTTTAAAATGGAGGGAGTTTGGCATAATGGTTAAGGTGTTTACTTTACAGACACAAGGTGCAGGGTTTGATTCTCATGTGAGGTAATTAGCTAGGCTTAAAATGGCCTGCAGGGGCATTTAGCCTAGTACCAACCTATGTAATTCATTAACAAAATAAAACAAATAAAAAAAGGAAATAAAATAAACCATTGAACACAACTATCTGCTTGGATAACAACATTACCAGTAAAATAGACTTGGTTCAAACTTTCTAAACGTATCAAAATTTAAATTAATAATGGAAAATTTGAAACTAAACAAATTCTGCTATAACCCTATTACATTACTAAAACAGATAAAAAAATTACACAAAGAATGTTTTAAAGGCACCTCATAGTTAAGAGTATATAACTTCACATGATTCATTCCATTCCTAAAAACCTTCAAAAACTATTTAAATCGCTGTTTGACAGGCAATTTACACAGTTACCAGAGCCCAGTGAAATCAAAGGGAAAAGGTAATTCAAATGTAAAGAAACAGTGCATAGGGATCTGATTCATGAGTCATGTAATATATTTCATTCTAAAACTAGCAGACTCACTCTCATGACTCATGGCTTTGTCACTTATCACAAAACAATCCTAATTTTACAGTGTAGAAATTTCATGTATCTTCTGACTGACACCTGCACATTCCATGTGTGTGTGTGTACATGTTTACATATGTGTGTATGCATTTGCATGTGTAGGTGAGCACATGTGTGTATGTATGTGGTTATATACACTTTACATTTGTATTCAGGAACTATATTAGACAAAATATTTAATCTGAAAGAAAACAAGTGTTTGAAGCTTATTTATATCAAGTTCAAAAGGTCTCTACAGTTATGTTTAGGGCATTTAGCATTATAAAACATATATAAAAGCAGTAACTGATGCACACTGATTCTTTGATTTAACAATTTCTGAAATATAATGTAACCCTACATCCCTGGAAGTAATACAACAGCATTAACATGGAAAAAAAGAATAACTGTCATAATCTTCAATTTCAGGAATATAATTTTCTTACTCTGCTACCCGGATGCTAAACCAAATGGATTACTAATGGAAGACCTTCATAAGAAATTAAGCAAAATGAATCAGAACAGATTGTCATTTGACATTTGAAAACACCTCAAAGAAGTTGTGCTTTGCTTACTGAAAAAGAGTTTTGAGTATTTTTCAGATTTTTCATTAAGTTTTTAAAATGCAGAATAAGATATGTGTTATGTGTCATTTCTACTGATACTGTTAGTTAATTTAAGGAATTAATAGCTCTGAAAATTATTAAATTATATTAAATTAATCTTTGAGATATGTGGTAAGTCTATAAAGACATATGTTTCCAGAATTAAATATTTTACTATAAAACTAGTTCAGTCATGAAGGGAATCTGCAGCTAGCTCTGGCCCAGTTTTGCTATTCAGCAAGGTACTTATGCTAATTGTTACATTATACATGCAGAGTGCATCTGTCCTATTTGCATCTCATTCCAATAATGTAATCAGTTCATTTGCATTTTAGAAAGGTGACAGCAACAGCACGCTAACTATTCTGATAAGGAAGTAATGAATGTTGCCGTTCGAGCTCTTTTTGTGTACTTCCAGGTTCTAAAGTTAAATTCATTGCTATACAAAATAATAGTGAAACAATCTCACATGGCATTTGTTTCTCTGTGTCAAGCCTTTAGATAAGGCAAAAAGACAAAAACAGGAAAAAAACAGCTGTGTAACACAGGAGGTGAAGTCTCGTATTTTAAACATCTCAGCTCTGTGTGTAAACATTGATATGTTTTAGTGGGAGATGTACATGTGTCTCAAACTGCATACACTGAAAATAGGTAAAAAGGCCATTGAAAAGTAGGTACATACAATAAATAAATACATAAATATGGGCATCTAATTATAAAATTTGTATACCAAATAGCACATAACTCTTCCTGCTTCCAGTAAGAATTTAGGAGATACTACACTATATATGTTTAAAAAACAGAAACTAACAAAAAATATGGAAAATATAAGCAGATTATCAGAGATAATGCTAAAATCTGTAGACTTCAATGACCTGCATCACAAAATTATACCATACAAGTTCATTCATTTTTGCTTCTGAAAAAGGGAGATGTAAGATGTGTGCCCTCTTTCTTTAAATTATAGGTGCCACTAGCATATTGGTTATGTAGAGTGGTTCTCTGTACTGGAGAGCTTCAACAATCATGTATGATAAGAGAGATTCTGAAAATTGTGTGGAGGTGTAAATCAAGCCTGAAAATAAGGACATAACTCCAAAAATATATGGGTCTACTGTTTTTGGTCGAAGTTTCAGTACTTCGAACTTCACTTGTATAAACCCACTTGTTCGAAGTACTGAAACTTCTAAAACTGAGTATGGAGATCACAATACAGCGCAGAATGGGAATATTCCTTTTTCCTTGCTGTAGTGTGAACTCGGAGTTGATATATTTATGTAGGGGGGTGTGGGGGGTGCAGGGGGGCTCCCCCCTGCCCCTGCAAAAGCATGTTTTTTTTTTATTTGTGAGTTGATTGGGTGCCTAGACTTCAGCGAAAGTGCACTTTCGCTGAAGTGGGGTTTGACTTTTCATTTTCGGTTAAATGACAATTCATTGTAAAGTAGTAGACCTATGGATAAATGTACTTACCTCAAATACCCATATCACTGATCTACAAAACATGAAGCCTAAAACATCAGACAACATTTACACAAACAAAAAATGTAAAAGCAAGCCCCCTGTGTCCCCTATCCAACAAGTTATACATGCCAACTTCAAGGTTATACAACAGAAAGGAAAGGGCAAATTCACCCTCCCAAATGTACTATGATCACTCTAAAATAAAGGCCAACATTTTTGAACATGCAAGATTTCAATCCTACAAACAAGAAATAAAAACTCTGAACAATTCTGAACATTTGAGCATTTGTGAAAAGGAATGTACATATATATATATATATATATATATATATATATATATATATATATATATATTTGTGTGTGTGTGTGTGTGTGTATCTTTATACACTAATATAGGATGAAACCAAGTAAAGATAAGATAGTTGTAATAGCAACAAATAGGGGAAATCAGAAGAAGCTGGAAAGTGAGATAGAAAAGAAAGTAGTTATACAGTTTAACAGCTTTAAGTATCTGGTAAGGATGGCTAAGGAGAAGCTAGGTTTGACTGAGGAAGGCAAAGTTAGAGTCAGAGCGGATGCAGCAAACTGTCACAGACTGTCAGGGATAGTTTGCAACAAAAGAGTGCCAAACAAGCTGACAAGTAAGGTGTATAAAAGAGTGGTGCAGTCAGTACTACTGCGTAGTAGAACAGTGAAGTCAGAACAGTTAAGGAAGCTAAAGATGATGGACACAAAGTGCCTGGTACAGGTAGTACAATGGACACCGTGGGACAGATGAAAAAATGAGGACAGTGGAGCTGAAGCTCAAGCAGCTCCAACTATAGAGAAGATTAAAGAGAACAGATTATGGTGGTTTGGGCACATTTCTTCGAAAGCAGAAGACAATCTAATGAAATAGATTTGGGACAGACAGGAAGAAGATAAGAGGAGATGAGGGCATCCAGTTGTCCTACTAGTAGATTAAACTTGCACTCTCGAGCTTCAGCTCACTGACAATTGGAATTCCTCCATAGCAAATCACTTTTGGTGAGCTGTGCAAGATGTGATTTTCTTTTTGGGGAAAGTTCCTGCCTTTTTGAGTAACTGCAACCTCAGAGTTCTTATATATAACTTCAGGGTGGGAGGGGCTTGCTCTTCTGCAAAAACACTTTAAAAATGTGGGTTTTTGCAAGATATTTTCAGCAAATGCAGTTCAGGGATTCCACTCATGGCTGCATTCACTTTTATCCACTCATAATGGAAGCTGCGCATCCAGCAAAGATATGGATGGATTGTGTGAAAAGAAGATCCGCAACCGTCAGGCATGATTATTGAATAAAGTAGAAGAGTGGCATTAAATCCAGACAGATTAGAAAAATGGGAAAAAGGGGGTTGATGATCTGTATATACACACACACACACACACACACACACACACACACACACACACACACACATATATATATATATATATATATATATATATATAAAACAAATCCAAAAACTTCCAGCACTATTCAGGAGACGTAGGCAGCATGGTGAATCAAAATGGCTTTATTGTGAACACAATCCCCTCCAGACCGGTTTCGCTCAACAGAGCGTCATCAGTGATATATATATATATGTGTGTGTGTGTGTGTGTGTGTGTGTGTGTGTGTGTGTGTGTGTGTGTGTGTGTGTGTGTGTTACAGTTCAGCACACTGTAAAAAACTAGTGTAGGCCATCCATATCTCACATTCTGTTACAGATCCCTATTCTCTCTCAGATTTCAAAATCCAACAAAGTGCTACACTATCTTGAAAAAATAATTTAGCATTTAAATATTTTTCAAACAAAAATACATGAAAACAAAAAATGAATAAGTAAAAAAAAAATAGCAACAACACCATGAATTCCCCCAAATATAGAATAATACTGGAATCAAGATTGTAACACAACTTAAAATGTCCTATATAAACACCTATATATATATATATATATATATATATATATATATATATATATATATATATATATATATCCATAGATTCAGTCATTCAAGAACAGATCAAATCAAGATCCTCACGAAAAAAATAAGCCACCCTGGTGGACATACATCATAAATAGGTTGTACAATAAGAGAAAGAAACTGCTGTCAAAAGACAAGAGGGAATGGTCCCAGCAAAGGAAAAACTCCCTCCAACGCATAAACAAGCAGATTAGACAACTTGTAAAGTCCTCTAAAACTAATTATGAAACTAAATTAGCATCCCTAACTAAGGTGAATCACAAAGCATTGTTTAGCTACATCCAAAATCAAAAGGGAAGGTTCTGCTTTGTGCCAAACTTACTGTGGACAGTGCCGCTTATACTGAACCTAAGGACATTGCCAACCTGCTAGCATATACAGGTTTTGTAAAAACTTCACCCCCTGTCTCCACCAGTCATACGCTATTACACACTTGTTACCAGTCCCCTGCCTAGTATCTCCAGACAGCAGGTCATAGCCACATTCTACAAGGCCAAAAACGCAGCCTCTGGGGACTGGACAACATTCCAGGCTTCCTATTAAATGGTCTAAAACAGGAGTTAATGGAACCACTGAGCATGCTCTTCAGTCTCAGGCTAAGCACTAGCTTTGTCCCAGCTGAGTGGAAAACAGCAAATGTAATCCCCTTGCATAAAGGGGATCCCTCAACTGACCCTGGGAACTATAGTCCCATAAGTCTAACTAGCCTTATCTGCAAGGCCATGGAGAGAATCTTCATGGATCTTATCAACTAGGATATAAGTGACCTTCAGACTCTTGACCCAACCCAGTTTGGCTTTGTTAAGTGCAGATCTTGCCTGCTAAACCTGGTGGACTTCTTTGAGACTGTCACCAAGGCCCTGAATGAAGACAAAACTGGTCACACTGCCTATATTGACTCAGCCAAGGCCTTTGACACAATCCCTCACTCAAGCATCACTGAGAAACTCACCCAGCTGGGGATTAACCCTCACGTCACTAGATGGGTTGCCAACTGGCTTACAAACAGAACACAGTCAAAATTGGAGATGCGAACTCTACTAGCAAATCTGTTACCAATGGTTTTCCTCAGGGGTCTGTGCTAGACCCCCTACTGTTTGTATCTATTTTTCAGAGGTTCAGGCAAAAATAGATGGCCTATGGCTTATCAGGTTTGCTGGTGACTGCAAACTGGGTGCAATCATTGAATCCCCCAAAGATATCTACATACTACAAAATGTGTTTATACAGACAAATGATTGGTGTCAAAGCCATAGACTTAAACTAAATGCAAAAAATGCATTATCACCCCCTTCAGCAATGGAGGAATCCCCCTGCTAATTACAACATTAATAACATCCCCATAAGTTCAAACCTAGTGGTGAGAGGTTAAGGAACACAATTTGATAGCAGCCTTAATTTTGATCATCAGGTATCCATAGTAGTAATGAAGGCCTTCTACACTGCACACATCATAATCAAGGGTACAGCATTCAAAGCTAAGGAGGTTATAACTTCACTGTACTCGGCTCTCATTAGACCAATAATAGAGTATAATGCTCCCTTCTGTATGTACCTCACCAGACATCTGCAGCAACTGGAGAGACCTCAGAGGTTTCTCACCAAGAAAATTCAGGGCTTACAGCACATGACCTACATGGACAGACTGATGGTCCTATCACTTTACTCAGTATCATATAGACTGCTTAGAGGTGACTTGTGGCTGGCCTACAGAGCAGTCTCAGACCCATAGCTGGCCTTAGGCATAGGCCAACTAGGCAGTTGCCTAGGTCACTGCTCTAGCAGGGGCGCTTTTCCAGTATTTATTTGGTGTAGGTAGACCAGGATGGGGGCACTGGGTGGTGTGGTGGGGGCACCCTGGAGCCATTTTGCCTAGAGCACCGGTTGACCAAGGCTGCTCCTGCTCAGACCCTGCCTTGATGAAGCTGCTGCACATCCACAAATTAAACGGGACAAGATTCACTCACTCTAGGATCTTAACCTAGCCTGCGATATTAACAGGACATACTGGAGAGACAGATATGTCTCCCAGAGGTTGCCACTCCTCTGGAACAAACTCCCAATTCATGTAAAACAGAGCTCCTCAATGACCTTATTTAAGCCTAACCTGGACAATTGGATGGAAAACCATAAATTTACAATGGGAGTTTTACCGATGTCCCTCTATGACAGTGGCAGCTGGTGCTGGTCTGAGATTTGTAAGCAATTGTCCTTTCCACTTATCTGCCGCTCTCAAACAATTACTAAAGGTTCACCCAGTTTACAAACTAATGTAAATATTGTACCATTATACTCTATTTATTAGAATGTACATATACAATCTAATCTGAACTACTTGTGTTATTGTTTACAAATCTGTCTTTTTTACTTATAGAATGTTTTGAATCTCAACCAGGCTTATCCTAAACTCGGTCAGTGCAGATGAGTGCAGTGTCCAGTAAACAAACATTTCAAACACACACACACACACACACACACACACACACACACACACACACACACACACACACACACACATACATACACACACACACACACACACACATGCACACACACACACACACACACACACACACACACACACACACACACACACACACACACACACACACACACACAAAATGTGTGTGTGTGCGTGTGTGTGTGTGTGTATTATATATATTTTATATAGGGCCTATAATAAATCAAGTTGTACCCAAAACTCCAAACAGATTATAGATTTCATACAAAATACTAAACAAGATACCATACAAGCAACAACACAGCGTTACCTCAGCATTGCATTATTACAGTGAACTATAATCTGCAAAATAAAATGTACAAAACATAAAGAACACCTAAATTAGACCAGTAACAAAAACCTTAACAGGCACTAGTTTATGCAAAAGCTGCAACCATGGTTCAGTCCGCCACCTGACTGACAAGTAAGTGGTTATATCAAGTGATTAACACACTCAGTGTTACACTAAAGAGATACACAATGGGTTATGAAGCTGCTGATGGAGGTGTAAACAAACAGCATAAAGCATGTGCATACATTTACAAAATTAACAAAGGCACAGCAGAAATCAAAAGCCTAGCCAGTTGACATCATTGATGAGGAATGCAGTTAAGCCATCACTTTCATGGGATTAAAAAACATAATTTTAGTGAATTTCGCTGCTTTGTGAAAGCAGCTTGTAGACTTAGCTTTTCTACTTAATTACATATGATTTTGTCTCAATATGCATTGTATAACAAAGTCTAAGAAATAAATAATGCTGCTGGCCTACTGACCAACATGCTACCAGTCATCACACTGAAATACCCAACAGTATCGATTCATAGGTTCATAGGTTGGTACTAGGCTATTGACCCTAGGGGTCTATACAAACCTAGCCATAACAATTCCCTGGATATTTCTTCCCACAATATTTATTTCCCTGGACCCCTGTCTAGCTGGGCGACTGACATGATCCCCGGGGTGAATTTCCTTTCTCCCATCCAATCGTCAAGGTTCCTTTTGAAGAGGGCCAAGGAGGTACTCTGCTTGACATGTATAGGCAGTCTATTCCAGAGTATGGGGAGTCTCTGGGTCAGGAACTTATCCCTCCAGAATGTTTTGTTCATTGTGATGACAAGGTTTAGATCCCTGGAGTGTGTGGCTCTCAGGGATTGGGATTTCTTTAAGTGGAGCATGCCCAACAACTCAGGGTTTGACATGGCATTGTATGTTAAGCAGAGATCACCTCTGAGTAGACAATATGCCACAGAGTATAGCTGGAGTTTTTTCAGATGCTCAGCATTGGGCATCTGCTTTAGGCCTGTGATTCTTTTAGTGAGGTATTTCTGTGGCCTTTCCAGCTGTTGCAGATGTCTTGTGAGGTACATACCAAATGGGGCATTGTACTCTATAATGGGTCTAATGAGGGATAAGTACAGTGGGACAATGACCTCCTTTTTTCTGGATGAAAAGCCCTTAGTGATGAAGTGTGCCACATATAAGGATTTCCTGACTTTGTGGCGATGTGGTTATCGAAGGTGAGACCACTGTCCACCTGTGTCCCTAAGTCTCTCATCACACTTTCAGTGTTTAGTGTACTGTCACCTCTGTGGTAATTCATGGGTACATGGTTTTTCCCAAAGGGGATAACTATACATTTCTTGGCATTAAGCTTGAGCCCATAGCTCTAGCACCAAGCATCTGTTTCTGTAAGGCCCTTTTATAGAATATCCACATAATTTGGGGATTCAATAATGGCTCCCAGTTTGCAGTCATCTGCGAACTTTGTTAGCCAGAGTCCCCTAGTGTTGGTCTGTACTTCAGAGAAGTAGATGCCAAACAAGAGCCATCCCAGGACTGATCCCTGAGGTACTACACTTGTCACTTGTCTGGAGCTGGATTTGGAGTCGGCTACTTTTACAGTCTGGGTTCTGTCAGTAAGCCAGTTGTCAACCCATCGAGGGACGTAGGGGATTTATGCTCAGCTTAGTAAGTTTATTTATGATTCCAGAGTGGGGGATGGTGTTGAAGGCCTTAGCAAGGTCCATATAGGCTGTGTGGACCGCCTTACTTTCGTCCACAGCTCTGGAGACTGATTCAAAGAAGTAAATCAGGTTCAGGAGACAAGATCGGCCCTTCAGAAGCCCAAACTAGGTGTGGGGTCCAATGTTTGAAGGTTGCCAATGTCTTTGTTTATAAGTTCCATGATAATGCATTCCATGCCCTTGCAGATCAGGCTCATTAGACTGATGGGTTGGTAGTTCCTGGGATCCACCCTGGGATCGAAGCTGGATCCCCCCTTGTGGAGTGGGATAACTGTAGCTGTGTTCTACTCAGTGGGCATAAAGCCTGAGGTGAGGCTATGATTAAACATGACACTTAGGTGAGGTGCCAGTTCATTTTGTAGTTCATGTAGTACACAGCCTGGGATGTCATCTGGTTCCATGGATGCTGTATTCTTAGCTTTGGAGAGTGCAGTTTCTACTTGTGTGGCCGTGATTAATGGAATTTGGCAATCTTTTGGTATTGAGATGGGCTCTTTAGGGGGTGAGAGGGGGGTGAAGTTGGCACTAAATCGATCTGCCAGGATATTGGCAATATCCTTGGGATCAGTATATTTAATGCCATTCTGTTGTAGCTCAGAGCAGATCTGAGCATTGCCATTTAGATTCTTGACATAACTGTAGAATGCCTTGAGGTTCTTTTTGGAATCTTTGGCAATTTTATTTTTGCAACTAGCTTTGGAGGATTTTATGAGGGATCTCAGCTTCTTACTGAGGCTGGTAAGGGAGTTTTTTGCATCCTGGGATTTTCCTCTTTTCTGCAACAGTTTCTTCCTAATGTTGTATAGTTTGCTTATGGCAGGGGACCACCAGACTGGCTTCCTTTTTTTTGGAGGAGAGCATCTTGGTTCTATTTGGGATGGCACGATTCATGCACGAGTGGATGTGCTCGTACAGTACCTTAGTGCAGGATTCAGCAATCAAACTTTCAGCTCCTGTCTGCATGGGTGTCATGAAGTTTGTCACTTCTGACTTGAGTAGCATGAAGTTGGCTTTGGAGAAGTTTTTTACGGAGGTTTCCTTACTGGGAACTCAATGTTGTATAAGTGCAACCCAATTCATAACTAGAAACACTACTAGAGAAGGATGAACAGCCATTCATAACATTTTCTTATTAAAAAAATGAAGAAGAGAGGCAGCATAACTTCCACAGCAACAAAAACATATTACTTTTTACAAAAATCCAGACAGGTAAATGTGAAATGGTACCTTAGGCTAAGGGTTGCATGACACCTATCCCCATTCCACTGCTCCTCTCCCATACACATCCCACAGTGCTCTTACCCCTGGTACCAGGGTTCCATGATATCTAACCCCATGCTTCCCACTGCTCCTCTCCCATACACATCCCACAGTGCCCTCACCCCTGGTACCAGGCTTCCATGACACCTAATTTCATGCTTCCCACTGCTCCTCTCCCGAACACATCCCACAGTGCCCTCACCCCTGATTCCTCCTCACAGCCTCCCCATATAACCCACATTATTATTATTTTTTAACCTTTTTTTGACATTTTTTTATTATTCTTCAGATGCATGGATATAAACCTGGATGTCTTTATAATAAACAACTTGCTTTAAGAAACACCAGTGGTGGTATCTTGGAATTCAAAAGGGAAGACAATAAACATATTTACATAAATACAATACATAGTAATAAATGAGACAGATTTATAAAGAGGAATGAAAAACGGAAGTGACGGTAATCAGAAACAAAACAGTGAATGCATACTGAGTTACAATGTGTGAAAAATAAATTAGAAAAAAATGCTTTGCTGGTTTAAGAAAATTACTGCAGACAACATGGATAAAGGCAAAGAAGCAAATTACAGGGAGCAAATACAGGCAACAGTACAATAAGATGCAACTGTCCCAAAACCATACATTTTAAATGCCCCTGGTTTTGAAAATGCTTATGATTTTTTTAATTTTACATTTGGCTATTCCCTCATAACTTCTCATGTAATCAATAGTGATTACTGTTAAGTCAATAATGTGACAGTTTACACTTGCATTACTCTTGTTTAGAAAATGCATGTTGATGTAAAAAGTCTTATATTAAGTACATCATAGTGATATATAAAAAACAAAAATGTTTTATTTTTACAGCCTTTAAGACACATTTATTTAAGAATTTTGCTGTCTCAGGAATTCCTGAAAAATGAAGATGGAAGGTTTGCCAAACAATGTGTTACCAATTGGAAGGTAGTAATAATTAAAGTTTGAGGACAGAAAGAGGCTATGGTGCAGCACAAATTGGTGTGCCACAGTAAGCAGGTGG
Source organism: Protopterus annectens (assembly GCF_019279795.1). NCBI lineage: Eukaryota > Metazoa > Chordata > Ceratodontiformes > Protopteridae > Protopterus > Protopterus annectens. The sequence continues at coordinate 387,827,035 of NC_056746.1, forward strand.
ATAGTACTGTGATGTCCCCTCTCTGGACCAGTAATCAAGGAGCCTGAATCCTCTCCTCTGACACTGGAGAGGGACATTCACTTAGAACAAAAATGGATACACCCAGTACTTTCAGATGCTGCTCTCTGCATCAACCACAATTTCCCTTAAGAGCACACAGGGAAAACACTCATTCCAGGGTCTGGGTTTCTCTATCTCTCTCCCCAGTGCCCAATAAGAATCCCCACTGGCACAGCTGTAGAGTTGAGTCCTCAGCTAATTGTCCAAACCAAGTCCTCCAGCACCCTGTCTGTGAAACCAGTGTTTCATGTTCCTGTTTCAAGCAGTAGACACACACACACACACACACACACACACACACACACACACACACACACACACACACACACACACACACACAAACACCTGGGAAAGGTTGGCACATATTTACTAGCTATGCCCCCTTCTGCCCAGACTATAAGGCATTTATGCTGCCAACAGATACTCCGAAGCCAGCTATTCTAAGGCTCTTACAAGGGTATCCAGTTATACTGAGTAAAATTAATATTAATACAAATGACAGTGTTTGATCAATGCAGTAAGGTTTCCAGGAGTAGTCACAGAATCACCAAATGAATATAAGTACTCTTGAAAGTTAAAATATTCTCTAAAGGACCAGTCACAATGAAAAGTTTAAATAAATGCAATAATAAACATTAAAGGAACATAAAAATAAAGAATATCTATTTACAATAAACACCAGAGTTTCAGCCGCAGGAAATATTAAAATAACACAGTTGAATAGATTCATACAGATACCAAAAAAACAGTTCTTAACCAGTCTCACTATATTTCCTGACTGATCTAAAGAATTACTATTTCCTGGGCACTTACTAGAGCGGCTCAAGATGAAATAGGTGAGGGGTTCTTCTTTGTCAGGTTCCAAAAACAGAGTGCCTAGAGACTTCAGTCTTATCTAGTACTAAAACATAATTTCACTGATGGATTACAGAATGACATGACACACATCTTGTCATCTGACCTCTGGTTCCCATACTAGTCTCATTACTGGAAACTGAACCAGAATCTCACCTGTATGTGTTACCTGTATGTGTTACCATGCACTCACACACAGATAGAGCTTTGCTAAGATCTGTTGCAGCTTCTGGAAGTCATAAACCATTTCAACACTTTCACCCTTCCAGGGTAGCAATTAGTTCATGCTAAGGACAATACAACAAGGATTCCTAGTCCTTGTTTTCATAGACATTTCCTCTCTGTCTGCAATCAGAACTGTAAGATACAATTGTAAAGGCCTACCATGTAATTTAATTTCAAACTATTTTTCAAAGATGTTCATAACTAATCCCCTCCTCTCTGTTTTTATAGCCCTAGTGGATTTTCCCTGTGGTTTTCTCCTGCCCACAATACAGGCAACACAGGTTTGAGGACCTTAACAGATACCCTGCAACTCTAACCATCAGTCCAGAAGCCACCATTTTAAGCTTAAAATAATACCTCTGAAGTATGTGTCCCAGTGAATAACTACTACATGATAAGCTAATATTTTAATTAATGCTAGAATTTATAAGCACAACAGGAATTTACAGTGTTTATTTTTTGCTTTTTGCCACGAAAAGCAGACACCAGCAGCTCCTATCCTTTCTATTTGGTTACCAACTATCCTCATACTGTTTCTGTGTATATTCTCCTGTTCTGTACTTTACCCTTCCCTGAAATTCATTTCTAGCCTCACTCATAACTGCCTTTGTTAGTGCACCTGCCCTATTTTACTGTCTTCAGACTCTTACATATTAATATTTTTTTTTATTTTTGTCCTGCTTTTAGTTGCTAGTAAGACCTCTTCCCCCCCTCCAAAGCCCCTCTCTATTGTAGCTTATTTTAACCATACAGCACTGGGTTTGCTTCAAGTAAATCTACTTGTGTAGCTTGAGGCCAGTGTCCTTTTGTAAGCATACTTCTTCTCATATTTTATTTCTTTTTTATTTATTTCTGGTGATTATACCTTTAGAAACTTTATATCCTTGTCTCTCAAGCTAGTTTTTCACTATCTTTTTCTGATTGTTTCTCTGACTTCACCTTGACCAGGGTGCTAGCCCCGCTCCGTTTGCCCTCGCTACTCTTGGGCTCACTTCACTCCCCTTCCCTACCCCCATTCCCACACACACCCATTACAATTACCTTTATACCTATCGCTCCCCTTCCTGTCCCATTAGCCACTACAATTCCACTTCCTGCCTATTGTCACAACCACCTTACTAATCTGTCAATATTGTCAACACCACTTCCTCTATAGCACTGCCTCTACCTACTCTATCTGACCATATTTTATTCCAACATGTATTATTTTCTAATATCTTCTACACTACTCCTAATTCTCTCTGTCTCCACCTCTTACCACTCCAATCTCTCTGACCCACTTCTATGTTCACCAGCTTCTCACTCATACAACATATATCCAACTACTTCATCTTTTACTATCTCCCCTAATCTCTTTACTACCTCTACCTCAAGTCTATTTAAACTATCCATAATACAGGTTTTTAAACTTTCCCACAAAACTAAGTCAAAACTATACAAACTCCATCTAGCATCTACTACACACTCTCTCCTCACTAAAAACCTACTTTGTTCTGGAGATATCCATCCCAGCCTTGGCCCCTCTTCTTCTCTCCCCACCCTCACTCTCCCCAAAACTACCTCTACACTGGCCCCATCTTACTCTTCTAACATTCACCAACTAACCTCAGTCACAACAATCATCTCCATCCAAATACTTAACTATTTACTGATTAAATATTCAGAAACTAGCAAATAAAGTTACTGAGCTGCACTCATGAATAGCTCTCAATACCCCTCACATCCTCTCCCTATCTGACACCTGGCTCAAGTCACAAATCTCAAATAGTGAAATACTCTCAACAGGTTATAATATCTTCTGATCTGATAGACCTGTAAAAAAAGGGGGCGGCGTGGCCATCCTCTACTCAAACAACCTTAACCTCTCACCTTACCCTTCCCCAATTCCTGAATTTCCTCCCAGTTGAAATCATCATCCTTAACTGCTATCTGAATCCGCACAAAAAACTTGCAATTGCCTCTATCTACCTTCCTCCTGGTAACAATCTGCCCATTCTTGAAAACATCCTATCCTGGTTCTCCCACAACATACCATATGAGACACTTATCCTTGGTGATGTCAACATTGATTGGTCCAAACTCACAACTGACTCCCCCCAACTCAGTATCCATCTACACGTCTTCCACCAACTTATAACATCTCCCACTTGCTTCCATAAAAATTTCACCTCCAGCTCCATCATAGACTGGATCCTTATCAATTCCCCCCACCAATACCACAATCCCACCACCTTACCTGGCTCCCTCAGTGATCATCTCCCTACCGCCATCTTAAGACACTACTCCCATATTCCTAAACCCCACCTTATCAAAGACTGTTGAAAACTATCGACTTTCAATTCATCCCAGTTTAACTCCATTCTCCACAACATAGATTGGTCCATCCTAAAACACCTCCCCCTAAATGATGCTGTAAGCACTTTCAATAGCATCTGCATGAGTACTCTAAACTCCTTAGCTCCCTCTAGGAAGATCAGAGTAAAATCAAATCATGCTCCTTGACTCTCCAAGGAGACTAGGTCCCTTATGAAACAAAGAGATAGTGCTTGGAAAACCTGGACTAAAACTAAACAACCACCTCTTCTTCAAAAATACAGGCAACTGAGGAACCTTGCAAAAAACATACAACTAATGACAAAATGTTATACTATAGCTCTGTTCAGCTTAACAATGGATCCAATCCTCGAAAATTTTGGTCAACTCTCAACAGCATCCTCTATCCTGGAAAGCCCTCTAATCCCTCCCCATACCCTAACTCTTCCTCTCAGGAAATAGCTACCCTCCTGAATAAACACTTTATCTCTTCCATCCAAAATCTAGTAACCTCTAAGCCAAACTCTACTTTGACACCCACCCCTGCAAGTCCCACTAACACAACTTTGTTTTCATTTGAGCCAGTTCCCATTACTTACATCAAATCTCTACTACTCAAGCTAAAATCTTGCTCTCCTTCCACTGACAATCTATCTCCTACATTCCTCAAACTTGCTGCTGACTCAATTGCCCATCCTATATCTATACTAATTAATCAATCTATTCTGGAATCAACTGCCCCCACCCTTTGGAAATCTTTCTTTACTATCCCTCTTCATAAAGGTGGAAACTCCAATGACCCCTCAAACTACGGACCCATTGCCATTCTGTCCCCCCTCTCCAAGATATTAGAAAAGTGTATTCACTCAAAGCATCTCAATCACCTCCTCATGCACCACTTACTTACCTCTACCCAACATGGATTTCGTCCTCACCACAGCACCACCACTGCCCTCCTCTCCTTCACTCATACAATTGCAGAGGCCCTAGACAACAATAAACTAATTTCCTGTCTCTTCCTAGATCTCTCCAAAACCTTTGATACTGTCTCTCATCCTCTACTACTGTCCAAACTCGCAAATCTCCACCTATCCCCCTCCGCACTTGCCTGGTTTAATAGTTACCTATATGGCAGGGAACAATCTGTTAAATGGCTCTCATCCTCCTCACCTTTCCTTCCCATCTCCACTGGTGATCCCCAAGGCTCCATCTTGGGACCCCCTTTTGTTTAAAATCTTCACCAATGATCTTCACACCTCATGCAAAAAATCCTCCTTTATTCAGTATGCCGATGACTCTACACATATATCCATCTCAAATAACATCCCTGAACTACACTCCTTGACCCAACAAGCCCTACTATCCACTGAACAATGACTCTCTCACAACCTACTGATCCTAAATCCCAAAAAAGACCAAACTCCTACTTTTCCTTCCCTGTTGTCTTTCTCATCACAAAACCTCCTTTTTTATTAAATCTTCTAACAATACAACTATACAACCTGACACCCACACAAAACTTTTAGGGGTCATTATCGATGATGAACTAAAGTTCAACCTACACATACTTCAGTGTATAAAAAAAAACAAACCAAAAGCTAGGTCTGCTATATCGGAATAAAAAATTCCTAACCTCTGAATTTAGACTTGTCCTGGGCTAGGCACTCCTCCTCCCCTCCCTCTTATACGCCACCCCAGTTCTTACCAATATCCAGGCCTCCACTCCAAACAAACTCCAACAGACTTACCATAAAATAGCCAGATTCATTACTAACTCCCCATACAACTCACACCACTGCATTTCTTTAAACTCTCTAAAATGGCTTGAACTTCCCCAATTTCTGCTAACTTATCAATTTCATATGCTACACTCTATTCTTTATAAAACCTCCTTCTGTCCATCTCTATCTTCTTTAGTCTCCATCTACATCCCATCCTGGACCCTCCATACATCTAACCAACAATTACTTGATGTCTACTACCCAAAAAGGTCAGTAGACAGCTTATTTTCAGGACCCTACCCTTGCCCTACCCACCCCCCCTTCACCCCCACCTAAAATCCTTATAGGACCATACCTTACTTAGTACCTCACCTCTCTCTCTCTCCAGTGAGTCTACTATGCATTTGCATAATTTGTTACTATCTTTGCACTTTTTCTTTTTGCATGTAACCCAACATATCTTTTTTCTTTAACTGCGATATCAATATTGTTTAAAATTTATTTCTTTCGTTAAAATGTACTGGAGCTTTTTCTCCTCGTGCTCCACTAAAAAAATGGGCACAAGCTTTCCTTACCGGGTTAGGGGTCACTACAGAACAGTCCGGTCCATGTGATTGGCAGATTTTTTACACATGCAAGTTGGCCCTGGCCGCACAACCTTCAATGAAGGTATGCCCATTCATGCATGTCTCCACTTAGAAGACGCTCTAGCTGAGAATCGAACAGGACAACGTCTTACTGCGAGGTGACAATGCTACCGCAGCACCAAAATAAATAAAAAATCTGACTGACTAAAAGAAAGCATGGTATATGTAAAAACACATATGAAGTCAATCCATTGACAGGAGCTTAGGGGCTATGATGTATATTTTAAAGCAAAATACTGCATTGTGGGATACCTAGAGGTAGACTAAAATAAAAATGAAATGATGGACCCCATATGGGCAGACACTGGAATTATATTTAAAAATATAAAAAGTATAGATAGTCTAAAAGTGGTGTTACAATGTAGGAAACATCAAGACATGATGAAATAAACAAGTTTTTTCAGTCTGTGGGTGCGGTTCTTTTAAGGTTATGAGCTGCTAGTGAGCTGTTTCCTGGAGTAGTGTATTGGAGCCTATCTACTTCTGTTTGCCTAACTGTATGACTCTGAGAATGTCACTTAACCAGAAATGCTCCAAGACTAAGTATGAAAAAGGTTCATGTGAATCTGTCCTCCTCCTTGGTTAATAAATAAAATGGGTGGTTGAGCTATTTTATATCAAAATACAATACAAAACATATAAATGTCTTACTTAAACTAATAAATATACAGTAAAATTTTAAAAAAATACAGATGCACATATTATAAGTGCAATAAATCATACTGGGGTATACCGTAATATGTTTAATGCCCAGTCAGGGATGGCAGGTTGTGTGTAGATCTGTATAACGTTATGTCATTTAATTTAACTGCAATTTATTGAAACATAGCTCATAAAAAATGTGCAAACACAATTTGTTGCATCTCCAGAATAGAATTCACAATGAGTCCTGCAAATCCATTACTCTGCATGCAATCTGTTGAGCTTGAGGAATTGTCCTTGATAATTTGGAGTACAATCCAGCTCTTTCAGAAACTTTAGCTTAATATGTTAATGGGGGATGGGGCAGATAAAGAATGAAACTTTAAGCAGGTAAAAAATAAGCAGAATAGAAGCTTGGAAGAGCTTTTTTAATGGAATATTCACAGCAATGAAAATTGCTTTTATACCTATACATATGTATATATATATATATATATATATATATATATATATATATAGAGAGAGAGAGAGAGAGGTATAGGTGTGTGTGTGTGTGTGTGTGTGTGTGTGTGTGTGTGTGTGTGTGTGTGTGTGTGTGTGTGTGTGTGTGTGTGTTATACTAGATCTTGTGAAAAATTCACGTGACAAAACAAGACATTCTTTAAGACAGAGCTGGATCTAGCACTAAGCAACATAGGTAGTTTGCTCTCTTGGGGTGCCCACTGTCTGGGGGGCTGCCACAAAATTTACATTTGCTCTTTAAGGATGTACCCAGAGTACATCTGTAGTAGCATCAATGCACTTTTGATCAAATGATCGTGGAGAGTTGCTGTCCTGTTCATTCCTTGTAGCATATGTACATGCAGTTATGGAGAGTTGCAGTGGCCACATTTGACATTCGATTTGAAAAAGACTATGGAGAATTAAAACCGGTGGCCAGATTAGTGGTTTGTGAGTAAGAGAGAGATGCTTCAGTTAGGGATGACAGGTTGGTTAACTTATTCAGGCTTAAACCCTGTACCTTGATTACAGGATACTAGAGCCTAAATCCTGTACACCAACTACCAAACTGTCATCAGCATGAGCATTTTCAAGAACTGTTGAGTTTTAATGCATTTTCAAAGAATGTTTGTGTATTTTCAAAGAATATTGCCTTTCTGTGCATTTTCAAGGACTGTTGAGTTTCAGTACATTTTCAAGGAATGTTGAGTTTCAAAGGAAGAGAAGTTTACTGTTGCTCCTTGTGCTAAGTCTGTTTTCAATGTGTAACTGTTTTGTTTTGCAAATGACCATTATCAGTGTTTGTGCTCTCAATTTTGAAAGGATTGTTAGCAGTATAACAGGTAGCATACTTGTCTTTGGTGCAGAAGGCTTTGGGTTCTACTCCCACACCATATAGATGGAGTACTGATATTGCAGTGCCCTTTAAGTATGGATGTGGGTGCTGCACCCTGAATGTGCCCTCCTTTAGATGATATACCTAGTAACTATGAACTTGTTGCTGGTCTGACAGCCATTCCCTGCTGCAATATTACCAGCTTACCAATTTTTTTAATGTAACATGGGCAGTTTATTCTTCAAGTGCAGCAGGCACTGAATTTCTACGTGAAACACTGAAATGCAAAGTTGTTTGCCAGTAGCAACCTCTTCATTAGTTATAGCTCTCTTTAATGTAGAATTATTCAGGTGACTTTTACCTCAGCAGTAACTGCGTATATTAACTGATATTGGTGCATTGCGATAACAGAAGTTTGAGTAGCTTTATGTGGTTAAAATGCTCTGTAATGGGTAGTTTTGTCATTACTGGTTCATATGCTTATTTCATTGTTTACTGGAAAAATGTTCAAACCTACAAATTTAAAATATACTCTGACAAGTGGTGCTGTACAATACAAGGGATATAATTTAATACAATCAGCATAGTGCATCCAAGAACACATGCATGTATGTATGACCCTAAAAAATGTGCAAGGGGCCTATGGTTTGAAAACACCCCAAAGGTAAACTTAATCCACCACTGGTCAGATGCATTTTCTTTGAATGAGGGTTTCAATGCGGTTTCAATGAATATGAGTTTCAAGTACAGAAAATGTGTTCACCAGTGGGAGTGGGGAGCACTGAGCAGCCTATTTGTCCCTAGAGCAGTGGTTCCAGCCAGAAACTTGTAGTCTATTGGCCATTTTGGGTCAATTCCTAGCTCTTTTCAACCCCCTGCTATAAAGCCCTCTTTAGCTCGCTTTTGTGTGATTTAGCGCGGAGTTGCCCATAGAGCACCATCGGGCAGCGCCGGTTAAACTAGGTTAAACTATTTCTGGCTCCGTAAAGTCTGCTCTTCAATTTTTCCCTTAGAACTTCTCTACTTGCAATCTAAACAGTCTATTCTCTATCTCAAAAGCTCAGCAGTTGCTCCTAAAGCATTTTTATATAGGTAAAGTACTTATATACTAAACAAAGTACTTCATTAGCCTAGAATCCCCTTGAGTACCCATTTCCCTATAGGTCCCTTCTGACTCAGTTACACAGCAAACTTTTTCACTTTTTCTAGCATGTCGAAGGGTCAGTTGCTAGCGTCCTCTCCTGTTCAGCTGGTGAATCTGGGCATCTTGAGGCAGTGTTACAATTGCCTCATGTACACAAACAACCAACTCCTTCTCCCACAAAACACAAATACATGTGAGAGATGCAACTATATAGCCAAACTGGAGGCTGAGCTCTCTCAACTCAGGACTGGCAAGACCAGACAGGAGGAGAAGGAAACCACACACCACAAACCCAGTTTCACATAGAACTATCACAACTGCAAAACAAACACATAAACACACAAAGACATACTCAGAGGCACTGATCAAAAATCTACCAAAACTACAGAGGCCTCCAAAGCAGACACCCTAGCAACTGCCACCTCAAGACATAAGACATGCAACACATAGTTCTCAAAGTCAGTGTGCTAAACAGTCACAGCCCTTAAGGCCAAACACAATGCCAGACACACTTGTTATAGGTGACTCCATAGTCAGACACACTGACGTCCCACTCACCAGACTGAACAAGGAAAAGATCACAGTAAGCTGCCTGTCAGGCGCTAGAATCCGCCACATAACACAAGCACTAAGGTCACTCCACAGCAAGTACAAGTATGACTCAGTCATTGTCCATGCCGGTGTGAACGACCTGAGACGTACCTCCCTGGACTACATGAAAAGAGACATAGAGGAGCTCTCAGATTATGTAGCCCAGGCTGGTATGACCCTGACCCTGAGCAGTATCCTACCCTCACCAAGAATGATGTCACAATACAGAGACAAAATGATCAGCTTTAATAATTGGCTTAATTACTGGTGTCATTCTAAGGGGATCCAATGTCTGTCTGCCTGGGATGACATGCTTGACAAGCCACGCTGCTTCAAGGGACGGCTTGCACCTGTCACCCTGGGCTTCCGGATATTGGCAAAGGCTCTTGCCACCCCATAGTGCCTTTTTAGGCAAGGCTCAAATGATAAACCTACCGCCCTAGAAAACAAAAATGGAGAAAAACTAAGGGTAATACTGCTCAATGCCAGAAGTTTAAACCTCAAGATGCACACCCTCGAAGCCCTCCTCAGTATGGAGAACATCGATGTCTGTGCTGTGACTGAAACCTGGTTCAAGGCTCCTGAGAGCACCCCAGCACTATCAGGTTATACCTCATATCATGCGTTCCGGCCCCAAAATCCAGACCGAACCACAAAAGGAGGGGGAGTATCCATATTCATAAAGGATACCCACACCTCCAGGTTAGTGGCAATGCACAAAGCATCGGAGACCATCCAGGTGCAATTAAACATAGGTAAAACTGCCCTACAGTTTGTAGCATGTTACAGACCACCTTCTCAAACTCAGGAAACCCACACAGCCTTCCTGAAGACACTGCAGAGTATGAATGTCTCTCCAAACACCATCATATTGGGTGACTTTAACTACCCAAACATAGACTGGGAACATTACTCAAGCCCCAACACCCTAGCCCAAAGGTTCCTGGAGTTCATAAACTCAAATGCTATGGAACAACTAGTCACCATTCCCACAAGAGGAGAAAATATACTAGACCTGATCATCACAAACATGGGGACAAAATGCTCCACACCAGAAGTATATCCCTCATTGGTGAGATCAGACCATAAATTAATCTCATTGGAGATCCACATCCCGCCCCCACCCCCAGCAAAAAAGACCACAGTGAAGAACTTCTCAAAAGAAAACTTCACACTTCTTAAGACTGGAGTGGTATCCTTCAAGGCCCCGGACCCAGTGGAAACCACAACCCACACTGCTGAAACCCTTACAAATGCCTTCTATGAGCACCTCCAGGAATGTATGGATCAAGCAATCCCTAATAAAATCAAGACCTTTACACCAAAGGCAGGTGCCCGGTCTGGTGGACCCCAGCCATAAACAAACTCTACAACAAGAGGAGAAAGCTACTACATGACAGAGCAAAATCCCTGAAAGGGAAGGCATCTCTGATCAATACTAGCAAAAAACTACGATCACTCATAAAATCATCCAAGGCCAACTTTGAGAGAAAAATCGCTAATGACACAAAAGACAATCATAAGGCCTTCTTTAGCTATGTTAGAAACCTGGGTGGAAACTCCCAGATATGCTCAGAATTAGTCCAAAATGATAAAAAATCACTGAACCCACAGACATTGCCAACATACTGGCAGACAGGTTAGTGCAAATTTCTCCCTCCCACCCCAAAAGGAGAAATATCTATCCCACCAGAGTCTAGCCTCCCAAACATCTCAGATGCACAGGTGAGAGCTGCTCTCTCTAAAGCAAAAAACACAGCATCAATGGGACCGGACGGTGTCCCTGGCTGTGTGCTACATGAACTCAATGAGGAACTAAACCCACACATAAGGCTGCTGTTTAATCTTAGCCTTACTACAGGATACGTACCCAAAGAATGGCGTACGGCAACTGTGGTCCCACTCCACAAAGGCGGTGCTTCTACAGACCCTGGAAATTACAGCCCCATAAGCTTGACGAGCCTCGTCTGCAAAGCTATGGAGAGGATCATAATGGAACTCATAAATAAAGACATTGGGGACCTACAGACACTGGATCCTACCCAATTTGGCTTTGTCAAGGGCAGATCCTGCCTCTTGAACTTGGTCGACTTTTTCGAAACAGTCACTAAGGCCATTGATGAGGGTAAGGCAGTTCATACAGCCTACCTTGACCTAGCAAAAGCGTTCGACACAATACCCCACTCGGGCATCATAGAAAAGCTCACCAGCTTAGATGTAAACCCATATGTCACAAGATGGGTTGCAAACTGGCTCAAGGACAGAACACACAGGGTTAGAGTTGCTGGTGCCATGTCAGACTCTAAGCCGGTCACGAGCGGTGTCCCACAGGACTCAGTCCTGGGCCCCATCTTGTTCGGCATTTATTTTTCTGAAGTGCAGGCAAACATAGGGGATTGTGGCTGACAAAATTTGCAGATGACTGCAAACTGGGCACCATAATTGACACTCCATCAGACACAGACATCCTCCAGAGAGGTCTCATAGAAATGAATAATGGTGCCAGAGCCATGGCCTTAAGCTAAATGCCAAAAATGTATAGTCATACCCTTTGGGAAAAACAAGGTAACCCCTAATTACCACATAGGTGGTAATCCATTAAACACGGAAGAAGTTATCAGGGACCTGGGGACCCAAGTTGACAGTAACCTCTCTTTTGACACTCACATTGCCAAAGTGGTTAGGAAGACCTTCTACATTGCCCACCTGATCATGAAGGGATTCACATCCAGATCAGGAGAGGTCATTGTACCCCTGTACTCTTCACTTATCAGACCAATGATTGAGTACAATGCCCCATTCGGAATGTACCTTACCCGACACCTGCAGCAGTTGGAAAGACCCCAAAAGTTCCTCACCAAAAGGATAAAGGCTCAAACATATGTCATACGATGCCCGACTGAAGAAACTCCAGCTCTATTCAGTCGCATACCGTCTGCTCAGAGGTGATCTGTGCCTGACATACAAGGCCATGTCCAACCCAGAATTAATGGACATGCTCCACCTTAAAAAATCCAAATCCACCAGAGCCACGAGAGCAAGAGACTTAAACCTCAACACGGATATAAATAGGATGTGCTGGAGGGACAGATTCATCACCCAGAGACTCCCTACACTATGTAACAGAATCCCAGTCCATGTGAGGCAGAGCCCCTCACTGACTCTGTTCAAGAGAAATCTTGACGAGTGGATGGGAGATCGTAGGTTTACCCCGGGAATCATCTCTGTGTCACTGCTGGACAGAGGCACAGCAAACTAATGGGTATAGTATTCTCATCCTAAGGGGTGGTGAAAGCCACACACACTCTGGCTAGGCTTATAAATGCCCTAGGGCAGATAGCCTAGTATGAACCTATGAACCTATGAACCTATGAAAAGCTTACCATTCATCCTAAGTCTGTTTTCATTGTTAGACTGTATTGTTTTGTTTAGCAAATGGCTATCAGTGTTTGTGCTATAAAATTTAAAATAAAAGTTTTAAATATTTCTAATCATTGTAGAAGTAAAGAAGAAGGGTGTCCGCTGTGGTGCACCGGTTAGCATTGTTGCCTCACAGCAAGAGGTTCTCTGGTTCATTCCTCGGCTGGGGTGCCCTCTGTGCAGAGTCTGCATGTCCTCCCTGTGGCCACGTGGGTTTCCTCCGGGTGCTCCGCTTTCCTCCCACATCCCAAAGACAATGCTCTATGTGGATTGGACACTCTAAATTGGCCCTAGGTGTGAGTGCATGCATGTGTGTGTGCCTTCTGTGGAAGGCTGGGCACCGGGCTGGCAACTCAACACCGTAAAACTCCACTGCCAATCATGAGCGGACAGGTGATCCGCTGTGGTGACCCCTAACTGGGAAAAGCCGAAAGAAGAAGAAGTAGTAGAAGTAAAGAAGAAAATGGTGTGCACAATGATAGGTTTGAACAGTGTTTATGGTAACCGGGGAGAAATAGCCAAGTAATGGGGGTGTTGTGGGTCAGGCCCTGAGCCATCACCCTATCTAGGGCCCCATTTCACAATGATCCAGCTCTACTTAAAGAAACAAAATAAAAAGAAAACAAAGGAAAAGGCAGTAGCAATGACAGAACTTTGAAACAACAAGAAATTCACAAGATAATTCAACATTAAAATATCAATGGGGAATAAAGAAAAAAGTAATAAATAGCAAATAAATGTGTTTATAACTCTTCATTTAACCCTGATGTTCTCAGCACCCCCAGGTTTAAGATCCATTTTTCTTGCTTTCCCTTTTTTGTTTAGAATACTATGTTTCTGAGTACTAGTCAAACTGTTCAAACACTCCAGAATGTAATAAGAGATGTCTGTACAATGCATTACATAGGTGTTGACAGTTAGTGTCACTCAAATGTATGGATAGCATGTGTTCCCCATGGCTGTGAGGTTTGGCCAACATAAAAGGCACCGCAGGAGCATACTGCCTTGTAACTCAACCAGTCTATACTGCAATCAGTGAAGCGCTTAATATTGTATGCATGAGAGGTGTTCCCTGACAAAAATAATTTGTGCAAAAGATGTCAAATTCCATGGTGCAGCATACAGTTTAAAGAGCTAAGCAATGGAAATTCATTTCTGAAAGAGTAGAAGACTCAAAGAGTTAAATAGTTTAAACACAGACAGACACACAAGCATGCCTGTGCATATTAGCATTTGTACTGATATGCACTGCTCAGCACATGACAGCGGAATGTTCTATAGGTGGACAGGACTGGCATCCTCTTGAATGTACTCTCATACTTTAAATGTAAAGATATTTATAGTGACAGTGTACTAATAACAATAGGTGGACTGTGCTCTGTTCCGGTCTGCCCATCCAACCTTCCCCAATGGTTCATATAAAATAAGCAAGCAGACATCACTAGACTGTATTTAAATTAACAGTTTACTGACAACTCCCTACTCTACATATTTTACAAGGCACAATCACTGCAGTCGATGTTATTATCATTGTTATAAAAAATATGGTAGTACTGGTTGGGAGTGATATGTGACAATGGATACAACAGTAACCTATGACTCAAAATTGATATGGTCTTTCTCAAAGGGAAATATGATGTGACAGTTTGCTTGTTGCAGTTTATATCAGCTAAGGATGCATAAAGACATACATCATTGATTCTTGAAAGTGACGTAAACTAAAATGTTTATGTCTGGATATAACAAAAAACATAATCATATACCAAATGCAGTTTCCCAGTTCTACCAACATTCACACCTGCTTTTAATAAAACTGGGGAATGTTCATATCCCTTGTGTATTAATAACAATAGGTGCCAAACCTACTTGTTTCAGCCTGTAATGTAAAAAAATCGTCTGTGCATATAATATAAGTTCATTTGTCCCATAATCTGAAAAAAATATGCCCTTTGTCTACCCTTTATTTTTTACCAATATTTATACCCAGACATTTATAGTGACACTGAGGACAAAGTGATAAAACCCATTCTTGGAGATTCACAAAGTATATTTAACTTGATGCCTATTTATTCAACTGGCAGTTCCTACAGTTAAAAACAACCTTTGTATTTATCTATAGGGACTTCAGTTAAAAACATATTTTAACTAAACTTATTTTAACTTAAATGTTTTGAAAAGAACATTTTCCTTGTAATTCACAAGCGATATAACTTTCAAAATCTTCCTCAGTACTTTTACTCACCAGTACTCGGTAGTCTCCACCCCTTAACTGCCTAGAGAAACATTTTCACCCCGCAAGAGTTGACAATTTACTGAAGTAAGCACACGTGGTTCATTTCTAGGGGCTTACTGTTTCACTGTCTTCTACAGGGGTTTCAATATATAGTAGTAAGTGAAAAAAATCTTAACATTTTACACATTTTTAAAAAAATGTCATCCATAGGACATAATTTATATGCCATTAATATTAAGACACATTGTTCTGAAAGGATGTTTTGTACAGTGAACATGAATCCAGCCTTCAGGACAGAAAGAAGCAACTGCAGTGTTATCTGAATACAAGATGCAGTATCAAATACTTCAGTGATGTGCAATAACCTCACTTCCTCCAGAAGACGTTTTTCCTTCCCATTTTTATCTGATATTCCTGTTGTGGTTAATCAACTTAAGTATGCAACAACAATGATGTTTATATTAAAAGTTCCATAGTTTCCCACTTTGTTCTCTTCCAACAAACATACGTAAGATCATTCCATATTACTACTTTATAAAGTCTCTCATTGTTTCTTTCTTTCACCCAGCCTTACTGCCTGCTAATATTAATGAATATCTGTCTATATAATCTCAAATTATTGCTTATAGTTTTGATAACCTTTGCCTTTGCATTGCAAACTTTTTATTTGTTTCAAGCCATTATAAGAAAAAGACTGCTTGAACAAGTTAAGTTATCCAGTCAAAAATGAAATAAATAGTTAAACAAATAAATAAATAGCATATGCTATAGTTCATGAGACTGGGCTTTAACAAGGGATAGGTCCAGAATAATTAATTTTTAATAATATTTTTGACCACCAACCCCTGCAATCATCAAGCCCCTATACCCTATTATTAGTTTTATTCCTCCTACCCTAGCATCCTAAGACACTGGGAGATGGAGACAAGATCTGAAGATCATGGCTGCTATTCAGTGGGGTTGTAAAATAATAATTATATGCTTACCTACTCCTATGCACACTCTGATTAGAAAGTGCTATACAATGCCTGTTATGAAGGACACAGCCAAGAGTATATATAGATATGCCAGCAATTTCCATCTAAAGTATATGCACACCTCTTGGTAGGCATGTGCTTCCCTGAGCCTGTGATAACAAGTGCTATAATTAAGCAATAACCCATGCCTGGGTGTTGGTAAAGCTGGATTTATCCACAGTTGGTGTGGTTTGGTCACAAGGGCGAAGCCCGAGTGGCCAAACAAAGACAACTGTGGGTAAATCCAGCATTACCCACACACAGAAGTGGGTTACTGCTATTATACAATGACATTATTTAAGGAAAAAAATACTTAGTTTTCTTAAATAATGGCATTGTATAATGCCTCCTTGCTGCCCTTCCGCAACTGTCGGTATTCTGAGGCAGTTCTGATGCACTGCACATGTGTATGCTTACGCAATACATCAGAGCTGTGGGTGGAAGCAACGGAGAAAGTAAGATCTCCATTGCTTTTTAGAAAGTGTCTCTCTATGTTAAAGGAGTTTAATAGGTTCATAGGTTCATACTAGGCTATCTGCCCTGGGGCAATTATAAGCCTAGCCCGATTCTGTATGGCTTACGCCACCCCTTGATTTGAGTATACTGTGCCCTTTTTAAGGTTTAGTTTACTGTGCCTCTGTTTAATAGTGACACAGGAGTAATCCATGGGACATACCTACGATCCCCCATCCACTTATCGATATTCTTCTTGAAGAGATTCAGTGAGGTGCTCTGCCTCACATGAACTGGAATTCTATTCCAGAGTGAAGGGAGTCTCTGGGTTATGAACCTGTCCCTCCAGCAAGTTCTATTTATTTCTGTGCTGAGGTTCAAGTCCCTCAAGCATGTGGCTCTAAGGGATTTAGATTTACTGAGGTGGAGCATGTCCATTAATTCTGGATTTGACATAGCTTTGTATGTCAGGCATAGATCGCCTCGAAGTAGGCGGTATGCAACTGAGTAGAGCTGGAGTTTTTTTAACCGAGCAGTATATGGCATCTGTTTGAGACCCTTGATCCTCTTGGTGAGATACTTTTGGGGTCCTTCTAATTGCTGCAGGTGTCGGGTAAGGTACATCCCAAAAGAGGCATTGTATTCTATGATGGGCCTGATGAGGGATGAATAAAGGGGCACGATTACCTCTCTTGATCTAGATGTGAAACCCTTCGTGATGATGTGGGCTATGTAGAAGGTCTTTCTAACCACTTTGGCAATGTGGTTTTCAAAGGAGAGATTGCTATCAACTTGGGTCCCCAGGTCCCTAATAACTTTCTCTGTACTTAATGGGTTTCCGCCTATGTGGTAATTTGTGGGCACATTGTTTTTGCCAAAGGGTATGATTATACATTTTTTGGCATTTAGCTTTAAACCATGGCGCTGGCACCAGTTATCTGTCTCTGTGAGACCTTTTTGAAGGATGTTTGTGTCAGCTGGAGAGTTGATTATGGCGCCCAGTTTGCAGTCGTCTGCGAACTTGGTGAGCCATAGTCCTCCCACATTTGCCTGTAAAGTATATACCAAACAAGAGTGGTCCCAGGACAGAACCCTATGGGACGCCACTTGTGACCGGTTTCGAGTCTGACATGGCTCCAGCATCTCTCACTCTGTGGGTTCTGTCTTTGAGCCAGTTTGTGACCCATCTTGTGACATAGGGGTTTATATTTAAGCTGGATAGCTTATCTATGATGCCCGAGTGGGGTATTGTGTCAAATGCCTTTGCAAGGTCCAGATAGGCTGTGTGGACTACCTTCCCTTCATCTATGGCTTTGGTGACTGTTTCAAAGAAGTCAACCAGGTTCAAAAGGCAGGATCTGCCCTTGACAAAGCCGAACTGGGTAGGATCTAGTGTCTGTAGGTCCCCAATGTCTTTGTTTATGAGCTCCATGATGATCCTCTCCATAGCCTTGCAGACTAAGCTAGTCAGGCTTATGGGGCGATAGTTTCCAGGGTCCGTAGAGGCTCCACCTTTGTGGAGTGGGACCACTGTTGCTGTATGCCATTCTGTGGGCACATATCCTGTAGTGAGGCTGAGATTGTATAGCTGTTTTATTTGAGGGATTAGTTCCTCTTGTAGTTCATGTAGGATGCAACCTAGGACGCCATCTGGTCCCATGGAAGCAGTGTTTTTTGCTTTGGAGAGGGCAGCCTTCACCGGAGCATCTGAGATGTTTGGGAGGCAGCCCTCTGCCGGGATAGATACTTGCTCTTTTGGGGGGGAGGGGTGGAGAAGTTTGCACTGAACCTGTCTGCCAGGATATTGGTGATGTCTGTGGGTTCAGTGTATTTTTTGTCGTTTAGAATCAACTCAGAACAAGTCTGGGAGTTGCATCCCAGGTTTCTAACATAACTGAAAAAAGCCTTATGATTATCTTTGGTGTCCTGTGCAATTTTTCTCTCGAAGCTGGCCTTGGAGGATTTTATGAGGGATCGTAATTTTTGCTAGTACTGATCAGAGATGCCTTCCCTATTAGGGATTTTGCTCTATCATGTAGTAGCTTCCTCCTTTCTGTTGTACAGTTTATTTATGGCAGGGGTCCACCAGACTGGACACCTGCCTTTGGATGATTGGGTCTTGGTTTTGTTTGGGATAGCATGATCCATGCATTCCTGGAGATGTCCGTAGAATGCATTTATATAGGATTCTGCAGTTTGGGCTGTAGTTTCCACTGGCCCTGGGGCCTTGAAGGATTCCACTTCAGTTTTGAGAAGTGAGAAGTTCGCTTTTGAGAAGTTTTTCACCGTGGTTTTCTGGGCTGGGGGTGAGGTCGGGATGTGGACATCCAGTGAAATTAATTTATGGTCTGATCTTACCAATGAGGGATATACTTCTGGTGTGGAGCATAGAGTCCCCATGTTGGTAATGATCAGGTCTAGTATGTTGTCCCCTCTTGTGGGAGTGGTGACTAGTTGTTCCATAGCATTTAAGTTTATAATTTCCAGGAATCTTTGGGCTAAGGTGCTGGGGCTTGAGTAGTGCTTCCAGTCAATGTTTGGGTAGTTGAAGTCGCCCAATATAATGGTGTTCGGAGAGATCTTCATGTTCTCCAATGTTTTCAGGAAAGCCGAATGGGATTCCTGACTTTGAGAGGGTGGCCTGTAGGATGCTATAAATTGAAAAGCAGTCTTGCCCATTGTTAGTTGCACATGGATGGTCTCCGATACTTCATGCAATGCCACTAACCTGGAAGTGTGGATATCCTTGATAAATATGGAAACTCCCCCTCCTTTTGTGGTTCGGTCCGGGTTTTGGGGCCGAAAAGCATGATATAATGTATAGCCTGGTAGTGCTGGGGTGCTCTCTGGAGCCTTGAACCAGGTTTCTGTCACTGCACAGATATCGATGTTCACCATACTGAGGAGAGCTTCGAGTGCGTGCATCTTGAGGTTAAGACTTCTGGTGTTTAGCAGCATTACCCTTAGTTTCTTGTTCCTTGTGCTGTCTATGGGGGTGGGTTTGACTTTTGAGCCTTGCCTAAAAAAGGCACTATGGGGGTGGCAAGAGTCTTTGCCAATATCCGAAAGCCCAGTGGTGACAGGTGCAAGCCGTCCTTAGCGAAGCAACGTGGCTTGTCGAGCTTGTCATCCCAGGCTGACAGACACTGGATCCCCTTTGAATGACACCAAAATTTTAGCCAATTGTTAAAATCGATCATTTTATCTTTGTACTGTGGCATCATTCTAGGTAAGGGTAAGATGCTGCTCAAGGTCAGGGTCATACCAGCCTGGGCTACATGATCAGAGAGCTCCTCTATGTCTCTTTTCATGTAGTCCAGGGAGGTACGTCTCAGGTCATTCACACCAGCATGTACAATGACTGAGTCATATTTGTATTTGCTTTAACATAGCAAGACAGCTTTAAAAAAAGCAACGGAAAAAGTTCCGTTGCTTCTTTTAACGCTGTTTCGCTATATTAAACTCCTTTAACATAGCAAAACACTTTCTAAAAAGCAACAGAGATCTTGCTTTCTCCGTTGCTTTAGAAAGTGTTTCGCTATGTTAAAGGAGTTTAACACAGCGAGACAGCTTTAAAAAAAGCAACAGAGATCTTCCTTTCTCCGTTGTTTTTTTTAAAGCTGTCTCGCTATGTTAAACTCCTTTAACATAGCAAGACACTTTCTAAAAAGGAACGGAGATCTTGCTTTCTCCATTGCTGTAAGAAAAAAAAAAGACTTGTACTAATGGAAAAAGTCCGGGCGACAGGACCTTTTTCCATTAGTATAAGTCTGATTTACAACGTGCACGCTGACCAATCAGTGTGCACGTTTTGGAATATTAATGGGGGGGTCATTGTATAATTATTGTTTTTCATCCAGTGAAGCTCTGGCATAGTGAGATTCTAGAAAACAAAAACACACACACACACACACACACACACACACACACACACACACACACATACACTGGAATAGTCAGTTCCTAGTTTGCAATTGCTCTTATATATTTGCTTCCTACAATATTTTATACAGTCTGTAAAATTGTTTGTAGAAGTAAAAAGAAATAAGTGAGATAACAGCTTTTTTAAAAATGAAATGTAAGTTTCAGATCCTGTCAACCTCCAGCCCTCCTTCCCTGAAACAGCAAGTGTATTATATTTCCTGGCAGTAAAGCTTATATATTAGTGAAGTTCTGTCTGTGATTAATCAGAGTTCTTCATATTCAGACTGCCAAAGGATGACTAGAGTTATGGTCGAAGTGGAGGGAAGAATTCAACTATAAATAACGGTACATAGTAAAACCACTGTGACCATTTAGCCTGCACATCTGCATGACCCCAGTCAGTGTGAAATAAATAAGGAGCTATAGGTACCTTGCTAAATATATTTTCCCTTGTAAGAAATATTCAAATGCAATAGGTGATCAGATATAATAGCAAAGGAGACACATTCCTAAATAAAATATAATGAAATGTTCAGCCCCAGCTTGTTGTGCAATAAGGAAACTGACTAGGATAGAAATGCTATAGAAGGGAAAACTGCTATCTCGTGCCTTTGTTTAATGCAGATGCATGGAGATCATTTTGTAGAGAAGAAAATATTCTCTGGGGAAAGAAAATATTGGGTTTGGGTCATAGTTGTCCTTTAAACTAAGTGAGACTATATTTAAGAAAAAAAAAACCTCACAATGTGTTATCCGTATTAATACAAAGATATCTGGGAATGAAAAACAACTTTAATTCAATTAAAGGTTGCTATGAAAATAATCATAATAGCCTAGTGACAAGCATTTGGTATCAAATTTACTTTGTGTTTTAAGGGTACTTGCACACAGAACGGAATGCCAAGACTATTATCAGCTGAGCAAGGAAAAAAAAAAAAAACTTTTTTTCATATTTTTGTACATGGAATTGGGGTATTACTTTAACAGTGATAATCATATGTATAATATATATATATATATATATATATATATATATATATATATATAAATATATATATATATATATATATATAAAATAAATGCCCATTATCGTTAAGACATAAATATGCAGTACCAAATCTAGGGTATTTTAGGATGTCTTCAATCTATCCTAGAGCCTTTAACAAGCTGGTATTTGCAGTCTGAAGAAACGGAACAAGCAGGTGCTATGAATATTTTGACTCCCCCTTATCACATGTGATTTTTGAAGCTCCATAGTATATAGAAAACCATACCACATAACCAACATTCTAGTGGCAATAATAATTTAAATAAAAAGGACACATCTTTTACAACTCCCTCTTTCTGAAGCAAAAATAAATGTAGCATTTTGAGAGACACTTCATCAGAAGTGTTGCTCATTCAACCAGAGCCCTAGGTAAATGTAGCATTTTGAGAGACACTTCATCAGAAGTGTTGCTCATTCAACCAGAGCCCTAGGCAGTACTGTGAACCAATGCTCCACCCTCTCCACTCTTCAAGTGAAGAGCAAAACAAAAGCACTTCACTGTAATGAGCTGATCCATACAATGTAAGTGATCGGCTTATTACAGTTAAATCTATGACCTCCGCACCCAGCTCATCCATTGAAAAGCGCAAAAAAAAAAAAAATTGGATGTTCCTTATATTGGCACACCAACCAGGTGGTCAGATGCACAACACACACCCTTCCACATAACTTGCTTGTATTTTTCCATAATTTTTGTCATGCTCTGTTTTTTAAACATGTTTTTTTTCTGAGTAGCATCCCACATTTGTACAGGAAGTGGGAAGAGTTATGCACTATGTGGTATTCAAATTTTAAGTTAAGTAGATGTCCATATTTTTGCTGGCTGTTTCTATTTTCATGGGCCTTTGTTCCTATTTTCAATGTTTGCAGGTTGAGGGATATGCTCAGCAATCCCTCAAGATGAACTAGTCCCCATTATGGGAGTCTTCCACATAGTCTGCTTCCTACCAATTATCCTTAATGTAGCAGATGGCACACATGCATAGCTACACATAAACCAGCTAGAAATGATACACATACATACTTCTGTAGGTATATTTAATACACATTGGAACAGTAGGTGGTATGTGACCACAGAAACCACAACATAAATGCATCTGCCAGCAATTCAAGGGACAATAATGACAACAATATGAAGCATCATTGTGCCGCTTAGAAAAGGTGCCTATATTAATAACCACAGTACAGTAGTAGTGTGATATAGTATATAATGTAGTAAACCAGATGATACAGTTGAGCAGAAGTGACATATACAGTACGTAATTATCATGAAGGGTTCAGGGTATAGTGTCATCATTAGCTAAGCTATTCTGATATGTTGTAACCTGCAGCAATAACCACAGGCACACAGTGGTTAGTACATCGTGGTCTCCCAAATGAAGTAACAACACCTGAGCTTCTACTCTGACCTTCGTGGGAGGCAAAAGGCCCTAAGAAAGTTAACCTTCCTCCGTGATATTAACATGCATGTATGGTAACTCCGTGTTAGACTGACCCAGGCTGTGTAGCCTGACAGATAGGTGTCCATGGCATCACATCCAGGCAGCTGGGGAGAGGTTATTACACAGTAGGTGTGCTCAACCATGCATGAGGTAATGGTGAGCACCATGCATGACTGTGTCATCACAGGTACACCAAAAGAATGAGTAGACTGTGCAACTGTCCTCAACAGTTGTGCACATCAACAACAATACAGTATGTGTTCTCCAGTTAGATTTATGAATTTAGTGATGCTCTTTGTGCTGGCTATTTAAGCAATGCCTCTACTGCAAAAGTGCAGTCGTCTGTAACTAAGGAGATCATCATGCTTCCATCAGACAAACAGAAAAGGTGAACGCCAATGCTCAAACTCTTCAAACAAAAACCAAAAAGCAGTTGCTAAAACCAAACAGTCAGATTTGAATTTATCAATCAGGTATAAGTAACCCAGCAAGCTGACAAATAGCAATCATCCAGAAAAAACAAGAACCACTGTCTGCAAACTGCTAAGTACTTTCTTTCTAGTTATTCAAACTTCATCAGAGCTGATACAAACAGCTTAAAACTAGTATTTATATAAAAGTCCACGCAATTAAACAATTAATTAATTAATTATTTAACCATGTGACTTCATTGTTTAATCCCCACACTATTTTAAAGAAACCAGTATGTTTAAAAAATACATTGCACTAGTAAAAAATTATACACATACAGCCTTTAATAAACATTTGATATTTACACTTTCATTCAAAGCAGGGCTCTTATATACCTGTAACATTATTTGCCAATCTACTTCTTTAACTTCTAACTTGTTATTTAAATGATGAAGTTCAAATAAATAGAACAAAAGCTCTTAGCAGCTTACAAACAGTGGCTCATGTTTTTTCTATGGGATTATAAATTCAAATCGGACTGCTTGGTTTTAGCAACTGCTTTTTGTTTTATGCTTCCATCAGACCACAAACAAGTTGCATAAGCCACGTACTGTGGGGTGCAGTCCATAGCATGCAGTCTGGATGCAGAACAAGGCCATGCACACTAAATACATCATAGTAGCTCGGCACACTGCTTCAGGGATGTAGTGGATGCACCCATTTCAGACAGCTATAGCCTACAGGATGGCACTGCTGTGAGCCCTCAGCACAGGTATGACCCTATGCCACTGAGGTAGAGGGACATTTACCATAAGGGTACCACCAACACCGGACACAGATGCACAGATACTATGTGGTGAAGACCATCCAAGAGGTGCTTCTATCCTGATCTACATATGTTGGACCCCCTAAAGATGTGGAACTTTCACTGCGGAATATATTGTGTGCAGCCATGTAGAGAAGGCCTTCCTAAGTGCTGCCACATCCTGTTCTTTATGGTAAGCAGAAGCACTGTCATCACTTTTGGCCCTGGAAGTGGGCTGATGGCAGTATGTACAACTTGGTAGGATGCCCCTCCCTGTGGTGATCCTGCTGCAGCATTAATATTACCTGTGGCAAGTGTGGACACTACAACCTGCTGTTTACTGCCCTTGACCTTCATTCCATAGCAATGTGGTGGAAATGCAGAAGTGCCACTAGTAGGATATATATCAGTGCTCAGTTAACCACACAGCTGCCCACTAAGAAAGATATGAGACTGACCAGTTACATGCCTGATATACCGGACTGTATCCATTGTTGGCACATCATGGTCAGAGTGGCATGATAGTGAGAAAGGTACATTAATAATGTATCAGACATACTATATACTGGCATGTGACAGTGCAGACTGTACATATGACATGGTTGTTCATTTTATCCTCTCTACAAGGGGCTCAGCACTGAAAGGCATATCCATGATAGACACAGAAACTTTTAAACAGTTTCCCAAGAGCAGGAGTGAGAATTTTGACTTTAGTTTTTACATCAGACAATGAAGGAGTAGGTTTTTGCAGTCCTTGCAAGTCTTACAAATGCAGCAGCATTGTCAGCTAAATTATCACATGTAAATGCTAAACACCTGCAGCTTCATCCCCTCAGACAGTATGGGTCAATTCCTTTTCAAGACTGAAAAATAAAATGCTGTGTTGGATTCCAACATGTCATTCACATATGAGAAAAGAAAAAGTGCCGAGTACGACATTCTTGAGGCAGATGTGATTATTACTTTTCAGCACTGATTTTAGAAAGACAGACTGTATTAGGTTTAAGGAACAGCTAGACTGCTTCTTAATACATTTAGGATGTGTGTGCATTACCTTAGTCTCCACAAAGCTGCTGAACTTTGCACCTTTGACAGGTCCATCTAGCACTTTCAATTGTCCCTTAATAGCTTAAGTAACACTGTCCTTCATAAATCCTGACACCTGCAGTATTAAGGGTATTATGCCATCACTTTGACATAGCAAAGTAAAGCAAATTTGGAACTGAAATATATTGAAACCAAACTACAAGCATCTTTATTTCCTAACTTTCCAAAAATGAAAGATTCTGTATCATGAAATAATGGCTTCATTTTCTTTGTTTTAAAACATGTCATCCACACAACTCTTACTTGGGTTTTCCTGCACGTGAAAAAAAAATGTGAACAGCTAAATGGAAAAGAAACATTAATAATGGGCAAATGTATGGAAAACATGGAAGTGAGTCAATTCTACAGTAAATAAAAAAAGAAGCAGAGCTTTGGTACAGCCAGAGAAATGAAAACTTGTAAATTATACAAGTTGTGCTAGATGTACAGAAACTGCTTGCTAGATTCCTACTTTGTGTTCTAACTCCTGAATAACTGGCAGGGTAGTGCAGAAGATTAAGGCTACTATGAAGGAAGAGGCAGCTGCCCTGCTAGAGGGGGTAACAATATGAAAATGTAGTGCATAAATGTGAAATTTCTGGTTATACACCTGATGGAGAGAGCATGCAACAACAGATAGAAAGTGGAAGCCAAAATTCAGGATCAAACTGCACCCTGTTGTTGTGGGGAATTACCAGCATGCTGTCCCAAAAAACAAACAAACAAAAAAGTTTTACTAACGTCTGGAAAGGAGGAAGGGATTGTTGATTGCTGCAACCTGAAAACTTGTAAAAAGCAAGAGGAACAGTTTCAGGCCCTCTGACTTATTTTGTACAATTTTTCCTAGGGCAAAGCAAAGGTTGCCCATTCTTCCCCAGTATACTGTAATATCAGAGTTGGTATATTTAGTTGGGGGGTGTGCGGCGTGCAGCCTCCCGCATTATTTTTTGATGGTCACTAGGTTGGCCTACCATTGTTTTACAGTGGGAAAAATTTTGTTTAAAAACCCATTTGATGGTTTGTGGTTTTGACAAAAAGGGGTAGATGAATAGGGAATCGATTGCTAGTGGTTTCGATTAAGTGATATAGACCCTTGTTTTGCAGCTATTCACGTGCAGCTGGCTGTCATCTGATCATGCCTCATGCATTCTTCTCATTCCCACCCTCCCAGGGGTAATGGAGCACCTCCAATAAAACATACTGCACTTAGATAATGCATTGTATTTCAGGATGCCACTGCTCTTTGTGAAATAGCATAGCCATAAGCTTACCCTCTCTACTGCTGACCATATTCGGCCAAGAACTTGTGTCCGTCCTGCACACATTCACAGCTTGCACTTGTACCCAGAATGTTATTTCCTTGTATTTTTCCTTTCTCAACTCTAATTTAGAGTGTAGATGACAAAATCTCCACTGCATTCATCTTCTTTCATTATAGTAGATCTTCACTGCAATCTCGCAACCAGCATAATCTCTCTTTCTATGTAGGAACAGAAGAACTGGACACAGTTTTCTCTTTACAAATGTACTACTGCCATATACAATGAGACTATGAACTCCATGCGTCTGCAGTCCTCTCAATGAGCTGTCCACTTCAACATCAAGCTGGTCTTCATTGCCGTCCTTTTATAGTGTATGCATGATTCATCCTTGATATAATTACAG
This sequence comes from Protopterus annectens, assembly GCF_019279795.1. NCBI lineage: Eukaryota > Metazoa > Chordata > Ceratodontiformes > Protopteridae > Protopterus > Protopterus annectens. The sequence continues at coordinate 387,854,072 of NC_056746.1, forward strand.
TCTTCAAATAATCCTCCCCTCCTCTTCTGTTATGCATGAGGCCTATGTGCTAACACATGTATTTTCCTTGGCATCTCTCACATAAAGTACATAACCTGGTAATTCTTTGCATTCTTTCTTAGTTGCCTCTTACTCACATACCCATGGTCTTTTTACCTAGACCATGGCATCACTTCTTGCATCATCAGTGAAGGTGCATATTCCTTTCACCAACCCCCATGTGATATCTGCCATAAATATATGAAACAAGAATATTCCCAGTACTAAACCCTATAACATTCCTATGGTTATTAGCTTTTCTCTGTTCCAAGGCCCTCTAACTGTCTTCTTCCATGTTTGAGCAATTTCCTATTGAATCAACTTTACCCCTAGGATGGAAATGAATCAAACTGCATGTAATAGAATGACACTTTTCTAGACTTACATTTTTTGCATGGTAACTACTGTCACCATCCCCAAGTACTTTACTGGCCCTAGATTTTACAAGAAGTTACCGTACAGTTTATCCAGTAGCTCTGAAAGCAGTTGTTTCATCTCTTTTAGGCCACAGCAAGACAAATCACTTTCACCTGCAGTTTATCTACAAATTCAATTGTAATCCCTTAATAATTTCTCCATGTCATATATCATTGGGTTATAGTGTTGGATCATAGATTTAAGGGCTGGGCATTTGTGCAGGCTGTATATTAAATTGTAGACTACTAGAAGCTGGGATTGGTAAAGGTTGTGGGGTAGTTTGTTCCAGTTTAGTAGTCTGAGGGCTTGGCAGTGGTGAGTAGAGTAAGAGAAATTTGTAGCAGGTATTGTGATTTTGTTATTACCTTGTTGGAGATTTGTTTTCTGGAGTGGTAGCAGGTTTGTGATGATTTGAGAGATGTATAGTAGCATGGGAAGAAAGTACGTTTTTGCAATTATTTCTCTCTGATATGTGAGTAAAGATTTAGGTCTGTGCAACAAGACAAGCCCAGTTAGTCAGCTATATTAAATAATGCATATATGCATTTGGAACTCAGGTATAACAAATCCCTTTCAAGCATGAGAACATTCTTTGTCTTTCTTAACCTTGTCAAAATTACAGAGACAGGCTAGGACTTTGTCCTGGAGTTGAAAAAGTTGAAATATATTCAAAGGTAGAGTATACTGGTGACTTTGGAATATTTTCTAAATGGTTTCAGAAAGGAGCACAACAGTAGGACTGCCCTAGATGTAATTACTAATTTCACGTGTATGTATGACATAGGTACAATGTCAGTGTTCTATGGATGGATAAAGCAACAGCTTTATGATGATATGATGAGTGTCAATGGCTAGTGCACTCTCCTTTGGTGCAGAAGGTTGTGTGCTCTATGCCCACACCAGGTAGATCAATTGCTGAGACTGCAATGCAGCATAGTGATTGGGTTCTACACTCCAGAGTGTGCTGTTCTTCTGACGAAAAGGTAAGCAGAGGTCCCATCTGATTGAGTCAGTGGTAGCACAGGTGAATGTAGAAGATTCCATGGCACCTTTTGAAAAGAAAAGCAGAATTTCCCCTGATGCCTTGAACAAATTTCCCTTTATAGCATAGCACCTCAGATCTCCCCTGTAAAGAGGCCACCAGCCTAGTGGAACTAACCTGGTCAACAAAGTATAAACAAAATATACAATTAGTTATATCATATGTTCTTAATGTATGATTCAGTGACAGACATGTCAGATGGCTAGTGGATGCACCAGGAATAACTGTGACAGTTAATGGTACTAACACCCTCTCTAGGGCTGATTGTTTTAGTGGTGCCCGAGAAGAGTTTATTATCAGATCTCCTGTCCTTACATAAATCCCTCCACTTTAGTCCTTCCTGATGTCACTGCAAATATTTACACGATGATTCTCTCTTTGTAATGTGAGACTGGTCTGTGCTAGACCCCTATGTTGGAAGGACTCTGCATGAAGATGCCATTACTCTCATCTGCAAAGGCTTTACCCTTTCAGATCTGTTCGTTATACTGGCTGCAGGGATTATCATTCAGGAAGTCCCTAACCAGATTGGTTCATAGGCCATAAAAAAAACATGTCTTTTCTTTTTTGAAAAAGATGACTCCTGATGATGATGGTAAAGTATTCCTGGTGACCTTTGAGTGAATAGCAGAATGTAAAGGTTGACTAAACAGTTACTGAACAAGGTTAATTGTACTATTCCAGTCCAGGAAGCCACAGAAGAACTACTTCAGTTTAGAACTAGCAAACACCAGTAACTACAGTGCTCAAATCTGAGAGCTTGGTTCACATGGAAGTCACTCTAATTGTCCAAGTACAATGATTTTACACATTATCCTACATTCCAATAAAGCTAGCTATATCAGAGATGATCAGCCTCATATGTCTTGTCCATAAATGGCTTCAGCCAGAAAAGAATACTATCTGGGACTGTGGAACTGATAGCTGTGGACCATTGTCTGAGGTCTCTATCTGCAGGACCTCATCAGTGGGTTACCTTCCTAAACTCATAAGTGAGTTAGCCAAGGAAATCCAAATAATGAATAACAACTAATAGAGTTTGTCAAAAGACATGGGGTGATATCTGAGAAATTACGTAAGGCATTCCTTACAGCTGGTCAAATATTGCAACTTATTGAATTATTATAGAAAATATTTTTTTTTCTAGACTGGGACTTTTTTCCCTAACACCTACCACCTCCACCTTCCACAGCCCTCTTACTTAATATAACAAACCCCATAATCATGCATCATAGGGAACTGAGTTAAATCCCAGGTGAACAATCTGTTAGCTGCAATGCTTGACTAGCAGTGAGGTCTTTCATATAATATATCTGAAAGGAGTAACCTAGTGAACACAAGAAAGAAATCAAGTAAGATTGTTCTAAGAGGTAAAGCTTCAGTGAAGGATCATTTAGAGATAAAACAAAAAATCCACACAAAGGAATGAACATGACATATGCTATATAGACTGAAATGGTATAAATGTTATCAGTTTGAACATTTACAGTAGCTAAGCAGACCAAGACACCAACAGCTGACTGCTTATGTTAACCTTGATCAGATTTATTATTTTATCTGTGTCTGTGTATCCTGAGTATATTATGGTTATATGGGTAAGGTTGTTGTTAAAATATTTTATAACCAAGCAAGAAGCAATTTTATGGTTCCAGAGCTCCTTCCCACTTTTAATGTCAGAGTTCAGCAATTAGAGTTTGGATTTAGTAAATTTCCCAGGCTTTTAGTATTTCAGAACCCCAGACTTTTAGGCTGCTGGACTGCAGTGACTTTTAGCATAGTGTTTGTGGGCATTCCTGTCCACTGTTTAGAGCTTATAGTCTTGAAGGATTTGATAGTGTTTACGAACTTTTGTCTTGTGTGGTTCTGTAGGAACATTAATTATCTTCAGTTTGGTATTGCATTTGGTCTGCTGTGTTCTGGAACTATGGGTGTGTGTGGTTCTAGGCCTATCCTTGGCTGCGGAGAGTTTTGTTTGGAGAAATGGCTTTTGGAGTCAGGGGCTGCTGTTTAAATGTCTGGAATATTGTTGCATTTTTGGTCGCAGCTTTACAAAATGTGGCTGTTACATGGCCCATTACACTTATCAGCATATCTGATCTTATTTTCTTGATATTATTAATGAACTCCAGTTATAATTTACAATTTCGTAGGCTCTGCTGGATGGTTTCTTGACTTTAAAATGTCTACCTTAAGGAGTTTATTATGCTTTTATTGATTTCTAGTTATTTAAGTGCTAAAGGTTTGGGTTGCTGGTATTTAATCTTTATATCTCATTCCTTATTCATTATTATATTACTTTTTTGTAGTGCATTAAGTGCAGTGATTACACTCTGATATCTGGAAAAAGACAACTCAGTTAAGCACTATTATAGCATAAGATGCGATCTTAACAAGTGTCAAGTACCCCTGCTTACATTTTAAAGGTCATGTCTCATGCTAAGCAGTCAAATCTGTCAGTACTGACCAGCAAACAACAGCAGCAAAATAAAAACAAATTTGTTTCTGCCTGCTCTCTGTGCCGGTAATGTGCCCCTGACTTATAAACTTAGAAATTTGATAAAATGACAGGATTTCTGTTAGCCTGCATTTTTCTCAAGGATATAAAGTCTGAAACTCAAAAGTATGTCATTATTTAGTGGCTTCAGTCCTCCGTGATTTTTCAGAAAAGCGCAGATTTTATGAGGAACAGACCAGGTATATGAGGTGAAAATCTACACAGTTGAGAGGCATGGCAAGGTGATTGAAGGCATAAGTGACAGTTGTGTTTCTGACAGTGCTCACTAAGAGCTTTACAGCTTTGAAACCCAACAAAATATTTAGAGCTTTTTTTCTGTAAATGGCACTTCATGACACAAATAAAGTTCTGTGCACTACAAAGACGTGAATCATCGCTCATGAACCCGCCCCTTTCTGTATCACTGTTCTCTCTATTCCTCCCTTCCCTACCACCATAACTCACTTAACTGCTCTGTATTGTACAATTACCCTCTGAAGATAACCCAATGTGTTATGTAAATTTGTTCAAATGTTTTATTGTAGATTTCTTTGCAATGTTTTTTCCTTCAATGTTATAAAGCCTCTTACTATATTGTACTGTGGAGCTTTATCTACATTTGCTTAACTTCTTCTTCTTCTTTCGGCTTTTTCCCGGTTAGGGGTCACCACAGCGGATCGCCTTGTCTGCACATTGAATGGCAGTGGAGTTTTACGGTGTCGAGTTGCCAGCCCGGCACCCAACCTTCCACAGAAGGCACACACACACGCACACCTAGGGCCAATTTAGAGTGTCCAATCCACCTGCAGCATGTCTTTGGGATGTGGGAGGAAACTGGAGCACCCGGAGGAAACCCACGCGACCACAGGGAGGACATGCAGACTCCGCACAGAAGGCACCCCAGCCGAGGATCGAACCGGAGAACCTCTTGCTGTGAGGCGGCAATGCTAACCACTGCACCACCGTGGCCGCCCTATCTACATTTGCTTAACTATTTTATTTTATATTTTTCACTGTATTCATCTTCAATTTTGTAAATTTTCTTGCTTACTTGTACCGTGGAGCTTTCCTCCCTGGGCCTCCACTGAAAAAGAGCTTTTGCTCAGATGGACTATCCCGGTTAACAAATGTCAAATAAATAACCTTTTATTATGTGTTCTGCACATGGAGGCCAAGAAATTCACCTCTTGAGCTTCATTCGCTCTCAAGGTGAATGTCTTGGTATCCATGTACTGAACACATAATAAGTAGGTTACAATCAGTGACCCAGTCATAATCATCTGTTTATTATGTACTGTCACTACAACTCTCTAGGTAATTCATAAGCTTGTTTCATTTATTTTTTTATAGTCTTCATTTGCTCCAATTCACTTAGGCTTTTGTACTGTACTTAGGATTAAGCATATTAATGAGATGAAGGTGAAGAACTGCTTTATAACAGATGAACCAGAGGGATATATGCACTTGTAAAGAAACTATGTAAACTGATGCTATGGAATCAGGAGTTTTTAAGTGCATTCTTGGAAACATGTTGAAATGTGAGGTATATCTCTACAACTACTGCTTGTTTCAAGGAACAAGGCAACACTGGTAAAAGAAACTCTGGCTCTTAATACACGGATAAATGTAGTCAGAAAATTAGGATTTTTATATGTATACAGTGATAAAAAGGACAATCCCACAGCCTAAGTGGGAGTTTGCATTTCACACTTCACTTGGACCAGTATACTTTGCAAGAGTAATATCATCCTATGCCAGGAGGTAATATTGGGGACTGATCATACTTATTTCATAAATGGACCATGAAAAAGAACAGGAGACCACAGGAAGAAGAAACACTAGTAAAGGTAGCACATCTTTTTCAGTAAAGGACATTTAAGAAAGCCTGAGTTTAAGTAACCCAGACAGCATACTGCCTGCAGCATGGTGCAGTGATGCAGCGGTTGCGTTGTCGCCCCACAGCAAGAGGTTCTCCAGTTCGATACTTAGCTGGGGTACCTTCTGTGTGGAGTTTGCATATCCTCCCTGCGTTCGTGTGGGTTTACTCAGGGTACTCCAGTTTCCTCCCACATTACAAAGACATGCATCTGGAGCATTTCTCCCCAGGCCTCCGCTGAAAACTGGCTTTGTTCCAAGTCGGACTTTCTTGGTAAACAAATGTTAAATAAACTGTTAATCCTTTTAAAGGCACAGTACTAATGCTGGCACATAGTCACATCTTGGGACACACACATTTATAGAAATATATGTACATATATATGTATACACACACACACACACACACACACACATATATATATATATATATATATATATACACATGTGTGTGTGTGTGTGTGTGTGTGTGTGTGTGTGTGTGTGTGTGTGTGTGTGTGTACATATAAACAGATTTCTGGCCAAATAGGAGGGATCCTGTGAGATAATTGAAAAGGTAGGTGAGGAAAACTTCAAGTAAAGGCAGACTGATATAAGAAAACCTGAATATATTCACCTTATAAATTTACCAAAGCCTTGGAAGGACCCAGAGACACTAGTTGCTAGCCTGACCCCCAAAAAAAACACAAGTTCAGGAACTTTACCCAGCATTGTCACTGTCCAACAGTCTATGGGCTCACCAAAAGAGAGGTGAAGGGGTTTTTGCAATGAAGCAAAGATGTTTTTCAATACTTCTGACCAGACCAATATGAACCAACATGATTTAATTGCGTAATGTGGAGAAAGGAAAAGTGCAAAACCACATGGGAGCCCAAAAACTTCAAGAAAGGCTGTTAATTAAAGGACCCCAAAGGATGTTAGAATTGAAAATTATCAAGGAATTCCAAAGCACATGAACAATTCCAGCTGTACTAGTCCCAAAACAGGATAGTACCATACAGTTCTGCAATAATTTCTGGAGATTTAAAATGTCTCAGAATTTGATGCATTTCTTTAGCTAAGTGTGGATACCTTAGTCACATGCTGTTATTTTGAAAAGGTTCTGAACAGCTTGGCATATTTTTACTTTGGATCTCACAAAGCGTATTGTCAAATCCTCTGACTAAGCAAGACAAATAAAACATGTTTTTTCCACTTCTGATGGACTGTTCCAGTACATGTTTCTCTCTTTTACTTTGCACGGTGCTTCTGCTAATTTCAGCTTGCAGCCCTGTATCCTAAATGCTGCTATCCATCTAGGTGATGTAGTCCTCTTTAGTGAAGACTGGGAGAGTCAATGACCTGCATTTCAGGCAGTCTTAGATTATCTCAGGACAGTAAAGCTTCATTTAACATTTACAAGTATAAGCTGGGCATGGAAGAAGCAAAATGCTAGGGATTTGTGACTGACTATTATGTAGTGAAACCACAAGTGGAGAAAAAAGAAGCATTCTAGAACTGGCCATGAGCAGCACCAAAGAGCTAAGTCAGGGTATTTTTGGCCTAGCCAGATATCACGGGATGTTTATTCTACATTTTCGTAACATACCTTGTCATTGACTAATTTTATGAAAGATAACTCCATTAAAATTCCAGTGGGGAAACTGGGAGGGATTTTTTACTGTGAAGATGGCTTTATGTTCTCACCTTATACTCATCATGTGATTTTTCTGAGGAATTTGTGGTCAAAGTCATATCTTCTGATGCATAGTTCCCCCCCCCCCCCCCCACACACACACACACACAGGATTATAGCTCCTCAGGACTTGAAAGATTGCCCCTTCTATACAGTATTGAAAGTCATGAGTTTCCCTGTCATTCTCCGTCATTTAGCATAAAATTATCTTTCTTCTGCTAGTACGATTTGCAACCTGCAAAAAAATCTTTCTCAGTGTCTACAATGCATAGACTGACACCTTTGGGTGCCATTAGGCTTGCAAGATTGTCCCTTCTATGCAGCATCGGGTACCACTAGTTAAGATGCTAAAACCATTTCTACCACTGAACTTACAGCTGGTGATACTGCTAAAGGAAATGGACACCTCACATGTTAATGTAGTTCAGGCTTGTTAAAGCCATTATATCTTGATATGTAGCTCTCTCAACTCCCAACGTGTGGTAAGATATCTAGGGACACAAGTAGTAATCCCTCTCTACTCATCCCTCATTAGATCTATTATAGAGTACAATGCTCCATTTGGCATGTACCTCACTAGACACCTGCAACAATTGAAGAGGCCACAGTAATTCCTCACAAAGAGGATCCTAAGACTCAAACACTTGCCCTACACAGACAGACTCAAAAAACTACAGTTATACTCCATCTCATATCGCCTACTTAGACGCGATCCCTGCTTGGCATACAAAGCCATGTCGGACCCAGTGTTACTAGACATGCTTCATCTGAAAAAGACTCAATCCCTCCGCACCACACATTCCAAGGACCTTAACCTCATCACCACAATAAACATAACCTGTTGGAGGGACAGGTTCCTAAAACAGAGACTACCCATACTCTGGAATAATCTTTCCATTCATGTCAAGCAGAGCACCTCACTGGCCGTCTTCAAGAAAAATCTTGACAAGTGGATGGGTAACAGGAAATTCACCCCAGGGATCATTTCAACAGCCTTACTTGATAGGGGTACAAGGAACTAATGTCCAGCAATAGGGTACAAGGAACTAATGTCCAGCAATAGAACGAGTGGGTATGTTCTTGGGCTAGGCTTGTGTTGGCCTCACTCTGCTACCCTACCTTAGCCCCAATTCTCACACATCCTCTCTACAACTATATTTATATCTACATAAGACCCTCCTTTTGCTACATAGACCCTTCTCCTTCCTGCCTGTATACCCACTCCAATTCTTTAGCCATACTATTCCCTCTGCATCATTTCCTATATATCATGACCTATCTTGAACTCACTTCCTATTATTTAATGAACTTTTTATGTCCCCCCTCTTTGCTTTATCACCACTTTTCATCTTCTAGAAATAACTATTAGTACTTTTTATTACCTCCATTAAACATTTTGTCCATATATCTAAGTACCCATCTACTCCTTTTACTGTCACACCTCACGTTATATATCACCTATTTCACTAACGCTAAAATCCCCTAATCTTGCCTGTTTTATACACATAGGTTCATAGGTTCATAGGTTCATAGGTAGGTACTAGGCTATCTGCCCTAGGGCATTTATAAGCCTAGCCAGAATGTGTTGACTTTCGCCTCCCTTTTAGACTAGATTCCTGAGCCTCTGTCCAGCAGGGCCATAGAAGTGATCCCATGAGCAAATTTATGATGCAGCGAAGGGCTCTGCCTAACATGGACTGGGATTCTGTTCCAGAGCATGAGAAGCCTTTGGGATATGAATCTATCCCTCCAGCATGTCCTATTTATTGTTGTGCTAAGGTTTAAATCCCTGGAGCGTGTAGCTCTAATGGATATGGTTTTCTTGAGGTGGAGCATATTCAACAATTCCGGGTTAGACATGGCCTTGTATGTCAGGCAGAGATCACCTCTGAGTAAGCGGTAAGCAACTGAGTAGAACTGGAGTTTCTTTAGTCAAGCTGCATAGGGCATCTGTTTGAGGCACACAATCCTCTTGGTGTGGTATTTTTGAGGTCTCTCCAGCTGTTGCAGGTGTCGGGTAAGGTACATCCCAAATGGGGCATTGTACTCAATTATGGGCCTGATGAGCGATGAGTAGAGGGGCACAATTACCTCTCTTGATCTGGATGAGAACCCTTTCGTGATTAGGTGGCCTATATAGAAGGTTTTTCTAACCACTTTGGCAATGTGATTGTCAAAGGAGAGGTTACTATCTACTTGGGTCCCCAGATCCCTGATTACTTCCTCCGTAATTAGTGGATTACCTTCTATATGGTAGTTTGTGGGCACTTTGTTTTTCCCAAAGGGAATGACTATGCATTTTTTTGCATTTAGCTTGAGGCCACGGTTCTGACACCAGGTATCAGTCTCCATGAGGCCCTTCTGGAGGATGCTTGTGTCAGCCGGAGAGTCGATTATGGCTCCCAGTTTGCAATCATCCGTGAACTTGGTCAGCCACAGTCCTCCCATGTTTGCCTACACCTCAGAGAAGTATATACTGAACAAGAGGGGTCCCAGGAGTGATCCCTGTGGGATGCCACTTGTAACTAGTTTAGAGTCGGACATGGCACCTGTGACTCTGACCATGTCAGTTCTATCCCTGAGCCAGTTTGCAACCCATCTTGTGACATATGGGTTGATATTTAAGCTGGTAAGCTTATTTATAATACCAGAGTGGGGTATTGTGTCAAAGGCATTTGTGAGGTCTAGGTAGGCTGTGTGGACTATCTTTCCCTCATCTAAGGCTTTGGTAACTGTTTTGAAGAAGTCAACTAGGTTTAAGAGGCAAGATCTGCCCTTAACAAAGCCAAATTGGGTGGGGTTCCCAATGTCTTTGTTTATGAGATCCATGATGATGCGCTCCATAGCCTTGCAAACCAGGCTAGTCAGGCAGGGCGATAGTTCCCAGGATCCATTGTGGCGTCACCTTTGTGGAGCAGGATCACTGTTGCTGTATGCCATTCTTTGGGTACATAATCTGTGGTAAGGCTGAGTTGGAACAGTGTATTCATGTGAGGGTTTAGTTCGTTTTGGAGCGCGTGTAAGACGCAGCCCTGGATACCATCTGGTCCCATTGATACTGTGTTTTTTACTTTGGAGACGGCTGCTTTCACCTGTGTGTCTGTGATGTCTGGGGGACTGCATTCTTCTGGGATAGACACAGGCCCTTTTGGGGGGGGAGTTTGCACTGAACCTGTCCGCCAGGATGTTGGCAATGTCTGTGGGTTCAGTGTATTTTGTGCCATTTTGCACCAGCTCAGAGCAGATCTGAGAGCTGCCACCCAGATTTTTGATGTAGCTAAAGAACGCCTTGTGATTATCTTTAGAGTCTTTGGCGATTTTTCTTTCGAAGCTGGCCTTTGATGATTTTATGAGGGATCGAAGTTTCTTGCTAGTACTGATCAAGGATGCCTTCCCTTTTTGGGATTTTGCCTTGTCATGTAATAGTTTCCTCCTTCTGTTGTATAGCTTATTTATGGCTGGGGTCCACCAGACTGGTCTCCTGTTCTTGGAGGAGTGAGTCTTGTTTTTACTTGGGATGGCACAATCCATGCATTCCTGTAGGTGCTCATAGAGTGCATTTGTAAAGGATTCTGCAGTTTGGGTAGCATTTTCCATTAGCCTGGGGGCTTTGAAACTTTCCACCTCAGTCTTGAGAAGTGTGAAGCTTGCTTTTGAGAAAATTTTCACAGTGGTTTCCTTGGCTGGGGTTGGGGTCGGGATGTGGATGTCCATTGTGATAAGTTTATGGTCTAATCTTACCAACGAGGGATTTACCTCTGGTGTGGAACATTGAGCCCCCATGTTGGTGATGACCAAGTCCAATATGTTGTCCCCTTTTGTGGGAGTGGTGACCAGTTGTTCCATGGCATTTGAGTTTATAAACTCCAGGAACCATTGGGCAAAAGAGTTGGGACTTGAGTAGTTTTCTCAGTCAATGTTTGGGTAGTTGAAATCCGCCAATATCATGGTGTTTGGTGAGGCCTTCATATTCTCCAATGTTCTCAGGAATGCTAAGTGGGGATCCTGAGACAGGGTGGGTGATCTGTAGCAGTCTATGAACTGAAAAGTAGTTTTACCTACTGTTAGTTGCACATGGATGGTCTCCGCTGCCTCGTGTAGTGCCACTAACCTGGAGGTGTGGGTATCCTTGATGAAAATGGATACTCCCCCGCCTTTAGTATTCCGGTCCGAGTTCTGGTGCCGAAAGGAATGGTATGAGTTGAAACCTGGTAGTGCTGGGGTGCTCTCTGGACCCTTGAAGCAGGTTTCTGTTACTGCACAGATATCGATTGTCTCCATACTGAGGACTGTCTCGAGTGCGTGCATCTTGAGGTTTAAACTTCTGGCGTTGAGTAGCATTACCCTTAGTTTTTTGTTTCTGGTATTGTCTATGGAGGTGGGTTTGTCTTTTGAGCCTTGCCTAAAAAAGGCACTATGGGGGTGGCAAGAGCCTTAGCCAGTATTCAAAATCCTAAGGGTGACAGGTGCAAGCCGTCCCTGGTGAAGCAACGTGGCTTGTCTAGCATGTCATCTCAGGCTGACAGACACTGGATCCCCTTTGAATGACACCAATAGCTTAGCCAATTGTTAAAATTGATCATTTTGTCTTTATACTGCAACATCATTCTTGGTGAGGGCAATATGCTACTCAGGGTCAGGGTCATATCGGCCTGGGCTATATGATCAGAGAGCTGCTCTATGTCTCTTTTCATGTAGTCCAGGGAGGTACGTCTCAGGTCATTCACACCAACATGAACAATGACAGAGTCATATTTGTACCTGCTGTGGAGTGACCTGAGTGCCTGTGTTATGTGGTGGATCCTGGATCCCGACAAGCAGCTTACAGTGACCCTCTCCTTGTTCAGTCTGGTGAGTGGGACATCAGTGTGCCTGACAATAGAGTCTCCAATTACTAGTGTATTAGGTGTGTTATTTAGCCTTAGGGGCTGCGACTGTGTGGCACACTGACTTCATGAAGTATGTGAAACATGTAAGTTGTTGTGGGGTAGCGGTTGCTTGGATGTCTGCTTTGGAGGTCTCTGCTGCTTTGGCAGATTTTTATTTAGAGCCTCAGAGTATGTTTTTGTGAGTTTATGTGTCTTGTTTGCTGGTGCGTTTGGTCTATGTGAGACTGGTTGTGTGGTGCGAGTGGTTTCCTTCTCCTCCTGACTGACTGTGCCAGTCTTGGGTTGAGAGAGCTCAGCCTCCAGTTTGGCTGTATAGTTGCATCTCTCACAAATATTTGAGTTTGTTGGAAGAAGGAGAGGGTTGTCTGTGTACATAAGGCAATTGTAACATTGCCTCAAGATTCCCAGATTCACCAGCTGGACTGGAGAGTATACCTGAAACTGCACTTTGGACATGCCTGGATAGTTTAAAGAACTGGTTTATTGACTGACTGGAATGAACTAATAGGGAACCTTGTACTTCTGGATAGTATAAGGGGGTGTAGTGCTAAAGTTTTTTAGTGCTTACTGAGAAATTTGAGCAAGTGCTGGGCTGTAGAATGAAGGTTGAGTGCTTGCTTTGAGAGTTTGATTAGTTCTAAGCAGACTTTGTGGAGCCGGGAATTGTTAAAAACTGCTTAAACGGCGCTGCGCGACGTTGCGTGACGTTGCGGGATGTGCAAAATCATGCAAAACTGCGCTAAAGCAGGTTTTAAGGCAGAGAGTTTAAAAGAGATAGGAAATGGCCAAAATGGCCAATAAGCAACTAGTTACTCGGCTGAGACCACTCCTCCAGGGACAGATAGGCTGCTCAGAGCTCCCCACTCTCATTAGTGAACAAAGAAGCTTCTCCTATCCAAGTAAGGATATAGGCAACACAGGAACTATGACACAGCCTAGAATTCAGCAATACCTGAAAAATGGACTATTCTAGTTCAGAAAGGCGGGAAACAAGGATATTTTTTTTTTCTTTTTTTCACTTAAACCACAGAAATTAAGCACAGGAATACAGTAAATGCTTTAGATCGGCTAGCGCACTTGAGTGTGTAGCCTACAACAATTAAACAAGGCAAAAACAACTTTTAAAGTGCAAAACACAGAAAAAAATGCAGACAAATGCAGGAAAAACAAACTTTGCAGAACTCAGATATTTGGAAAACTCGCTTTTCGGCGAGACTAAACAGTCGCTGGTAGGAAAGCAGAAAAAAATACTTATAATCCGTTAAAGTCCCTCTTTTGCTCACTGCTGCTTGTAGAACTCTGCAGGACACCACGAGGAGCTGTGCTGTGTCTGTTACAAGCGAAAAACCGCGCTAAAGTGGGTTTTAAGGCAGGGAGTTTGAAAGAGATAGGAAATGGCCCAAAACGGCCAATAAGCAACTAGTTACTGGGCTGAGACCACTCCTCCAGGGACAGATAGGCTGCTCAGAGCTCCCCACTCTCACTGGGGAACAAAGAAGCTTTCTCCTATCCAAGTAAGGATATGGGCAACACAGGAACTATGACACAGCCTAGAATTCAGCAATACCTGAAAACTATTATTTTAGTTCAGAAAGGCTGGAAACAAGGATATTTTTTTTTCTTTTTTTCACTTAAACCACAGAAGTTAGGCACAGGAATACAGTAAATGCTTTAGATCAGCTAGCACACTTGAGTGTGTATCCTACAACAATTAAACAAGGCAAAAACAACTTTTAAAGTGCAAAACACAGAAAAAAATGCAGACAAATGCAGAAAAACAAACTTTGCAGAACTCAGATAGTTGGAAAACTAGCTTTTAGGTGAGACTAAACAGTCGCTGGTAGGAAAGCAGAAAAAAATACTTATAATCTGTTAAAGTCCCTATTTCACTTATTGCTGCTTGTAGAACTCTGCAGGACACCACGAGAAGCTGTGCTGAGTCTGTTATCAACCAGTCCTACTCAGACAGAATTGCATTCAACTTATTTCACTTATGACCCAACTTCCTTTACAAATACAAATCTGTCTGTTTTACCACCTACTCTTTCAATCTTAAATGTAAGCCCAATACGAACTTGACATTTTGCCCTTTACATTACTTACATTACCACATTATTTCTCTATATGGTAATGTACACACTGTTCCCATCCCATAAACCTCATCTCTACCATCCCCCCAATACCTGTCTTACATCTGCATCCCCAAGAAACCTAAAAATCTTCTCCATCAACACCCAAAGTGTAGCTAACAAAGTAGCAGAATTCCACTCCTAGATTTCTCATTACTCTCCTGACATTGTTTGGGTTTTTCGGCTTTTCCCAGTTAGGGGTCGCCACATCGGAACTCCGGTCCGCTAATGATTGGCAGTTGATTTTTACGTACCGGTTTGCCAGGCCTGATGCACAACCTTCAACGAAGGTATGCCCATTCACGTAGCTAGCTGAGAATTGAACCAAACAGCATCTTACTGTGAGGCGAAAACGCTACCGCAGCACCACTACCGCGGGATTTAATGAAACTTGGCTTAACAAAAACTCCAGAATTGTTCCTCCAGTCTGTAATATTATATGCACTGATAGAAAAAGCTGGTAGTGTAACCATCCTCTTTTCAAACTACCTTGCTCTCACTCTCCCTCAAGTTTTGTCCCACCTACATTTCACTCCAAAGTAATACTAATTTCTAACTTGAAACTTCTTCTTCTTTCTTCTTTTCCCGGTTAGGGGTCGCCACAGCAGATCACCTGTCCGCTCATGATTGGCAGTGGAGTTTTACGGTGTCGAGTTGCCAGACCAGCACCCAGCCTTCCACAGAAGGCCCACACACACACACACACACACACACACACACACACACACACACACACACACACACACACACACACACACACACACACACACACACACACCTTCCACAGAAGGCCTACACACATACGCATTCACACCTAGGGCCAGTTTAGAGTGCCCAATCCACCTACAGCATGTCTTTGGGATGTAGGAGGAAACCGGAGCACCAGGAGGTAAACAATCATAAAATGTATGTATCAATGTCATGCAAATCCCACCAAGAAAATATCCCTATCCTGGAAGACATTATTAACTGGATATTAAATTCCATATCCTGTGAAACTAAAATCCTTAGAGATGTCAACATTGACTGACAGCTCCTTTCAACAGACTGTCTATCAAATAGCATCACCCTATACTAATTTACATAACTTATAACCTCTCATACTTGCCCCAACAAAACCTCAAATTCTGTCTCCACTCTAGATGTGATCCCAGTTTCAAGTGCCCAAATATATCCCAAAACCCTTCCAGACTCCCTCAGTGGCCAGTATACCATCGATGTTCAGAGATTAGTAAACCAGAATTCTAAACATACCTCTCAACCTCTTAGCACAAGAAATCTGGACAAAACCAAATAATGGGGGGACAAAGGCCCAAAAATAGGGCCAATTTTTAAAAATATTGCTCATATAAATTAGAAGGTTGGTAGAATAAAATGTTTTGTGTTACTATGTATTTTCTGAAGGATATGAAGTCTGAAACTTAAGCATACATCATTATTTAGTGAAGTCATCCCTCACTGAGTTAGTACAAAACCACAAGATTTATGAGGAATGCACCAAAAATATGAGGCAAAAATATGGACAATCTGTAAAAATCTGGACAGTTGAGAGCTATGACAACAAAGATCAACTTCTTAAGCAATGCCATAACCTTACCAACATAAATCTGATGTTTTCAAGAATGTTCTTCAATCCCTTAATTGGTGCAATCTTTACACCTTACCCTTGGATGATGCTATACTTAAATTCAATTCACTATTTCTCAATACCCTAAATAGTCTTGTCCCCATCAGAAGAAAATGTTAAATTCACCCAAACTGTTTGGCTATCCCACACTAGTTGCACACTAATATGCAACAGACAAAGCTTGGTGAAATAGGGAAAGAACCAAATCTCCTGCCCACTTTCAAATTTATAAGCATCTCCATAACCTTTGCTAAAACTCAGGTCATTTCTGATATAAAAAAAAAAATATATATATATATATATATATATATATATATATATATATATATATATATATTTATATATGGATTCACTTCAGAAGCTTGAAATACTGAAATATCGAATTTCAGTATCTCAAGACCAAGAAGTTGAATCCACAAAGCAACGAAAACTGAAAACCGCGAAATTCAAAACCTCAAATACCGGAGGTTTTGAATTTTGCGGTTTTACTACATATACACACACACCATCCACCACACAAACACACAATCACTCTACTACATGAAAGGGGGCTGCGCCGCCAACACCCCCCTACTTAAATATTCTCACTCCAAGGTCGCACTACATAGAAACACACACAAAATACCACCACACAGGCTACTTTCTCTTCGCACACACACATCACAGCAACAAAACACATTAACAAACACCATAGCCCCTACCCAAACCCCTTAACACAAACACACACTTACCTGAATACATGACCATAGCAGAACTTTAGAAGCGTGAAATTCAAAACCTCCGGTATTCAAGGTTTTGAATTTCGTGCTTCTAAACTTTCGCTATTATGTGGATTCGGCTTCTTGGGCTCGAGATACTTAAATTAGACATTTCAGTATTTCGAGCTTCTGAATTGAATATATATATAGATATATATATATATATATATATATATATATATATATATATATATATATATATATATATTACTTAGATCCAAAACTACACCATAGAAAACAAGAAATTTTGTTCCTCTGTTAAAATTTCACACCCTGGAACTCCTACTTCCCCTAACCCCTGACAAGATATCTCTCTCATAGAAACTGCTAATTAATTTAACTCCCACTTTGCAAACTTTATTACTACCCTAACACAAAATCCCATACAACTCACAATGGCCCTGATGAGGTTCCCAATGCGAATAAACCACTTTTCTCTTTAAACACTGTATCTACTTCACATATAAAACACCTACTCAGTAAGCTGAAGCCATGCTCACCCTCCTTTGACAACCTACCTGTAGAATATGTAAAACCTGCAGCTGCTTCCATTGTTTATGCAGCTCCATCGTCATCAACAGATCCACTCAAGAATCACATGTCCCATCTCTCTGAAAAAAAATCTATACCAATACTTTTCACAAATGTGGTGGGTAATGTCTCTGAAATAAACTTTAGGCCTATCACTATCTAATCCCCCCATACAATTCTAGGAAAGTACATACATCATCAAATCATATAATGTCTTCTTCAGGAAAATCAATTAACCTTTACCCAACATGTTTTTGTCCACACCATAGCACAACAATTGCTTTGGTTTCCTGCTTGGATAACAACATCAAAGCTAGAGATAATAAGAATGTGATCTCATCCCTGTTTTTAGACCTCTCCAAAGCCTTTGACACTTTTTTCCACTCAAAACTACTCTTAAAATGTGTACACTTAGTCTGTCTAATGCAAAAGTCAGCTGGCTCACTAGCTACCTTTCTAGCTAGTGACAGTCTGTAAAATGGCTCTCTATGTATTCCTCTTTTCTTCCAGTTAATACTGGTGTGACCTCCAGCTCTCTATTTGGACCTTTTCTCTTTAACATCTTTATTAGTAACTTATATACATCCTCCCAACTGGGTTCCTTCATTCAATATGCCTATGACTTCACTCTAATCAGCTCATCAAACACATTTCCCCATTTACAATCCATTACTCAAAATGCCTTAATCTCCATTGAACACTGGCTCTGCAAAAAAACAACTTTTCCTAAATCGCAGTAAAGCCAAGCTATCACTATTTCTCCCCATATCTCTAACACCTCTCAAAACATCTTCAAAATAACATAGGTTCATAGGTGGGTCCCTATCATATCATCAAAAGAACAGATCACAAAATGGCATTTCAAACGGCATTTTATCAAACATGCCATACGTTGAACCATTCTAACTGAGATTACATTAGGCCCTTTCCCCAGTGTTGTGAGATTTCAGGTTGGTATATATAATTATAACATGAGCAGGGTTCAATGAATGGCATGTCCGATGAAATGCCATTTGATGATCTGACGTTTCAATGATTTAATATAGACCATCATAGGTTCATAGGTGTTTACTAGGCTAATGACAACAAGGGCCTTTTTAACCCTAGTTGCGCATCCCAAATCATTGACAAGTTCTGGTACCCTTGAAGAGTATAAGCAAGGGCTTGGGAGATGAAACATTTACAAGCAGGGGCCTGGTAGATGAACCATTTACACAGTGCCAGTGTCTATTAGAGACACAGGTGCCAAACCAGGGTGAATTTGTTGTTCCCCACCCAATTGTCCAAGTTACACTTGAGCTGGGTTAGGTAAGAACTCTGGTTCACATTGATGGGGAACCTATTCCAGAAAAGGGGTAGTCTCTGGGATACTTACCTGCCCTTCCAGCATGTCCTATTTATATCTCAGGCAAGAGTTACGTGTTCAGAATGGATAATTCTGGTGCTGTCTATTTTGTGGATATGTAGGAGATCCATCAGAGTGGGGTCGGACAATGCCTTGTATGCCAGACATGAGGCTGTCTGCATAGGGCATGTTACTTATGCCCTGTATTCTTTTAGTGGGGAACATCTGGGGCATTCCAGTTGTTAGATATGCCTGGTTAGGTGCATACCAAAGGAGGCATTGTACCAAATGATATGTTTGATGAATACTGGATACAGTGGAACAATGACCTCCTTGGTCCTCGATGCCATATCTTTGTTTATAAGTTACACAACATAGATATAGAATTTGTATCTCATGCCAAGTACTAGGCATCACAATTGATGATCGACTGACATTTTATCTTTATATATAAAATTGTATTTAAAAAAAGCACCAAAAATTCAGTATGGTCTACGGATCTAAAGATTCCTCACCAGCTTTTCCAGAGTCATTACTAACAAACACATATGTTTTACATTCTTTTTAATTGGTTTGCCTCAACAATTCTTAGCAATATTCAACTCTCCCTCATCACACAACTAGAACTATGTTATATCAAAGTAGTTAGATTTGCAACCAATCTGTCATATAAGTCATCACTGTTCTGCTCTGAAAACATTACACTGGTTTGAGTTGCCAATTGCCTCAAGAACACTTAAGTTCTTATCTCCCACAAAATTATATATAATCCTTTCCACTGTCTGAAACAGAACCTTCCTAGCCCTCCACTTTGTGCATCTGAGAGAAACCTACAAAAGTATGACATAGTTTATAGTTCTCAATAGTATTCAAAATCCGAAATCTTTCCTAGTTAATTAGATCAACAACTTTAAGTCCACTTTTTACGCATACCCTAAAAGAATACCTTCTCAACTCCAGGCTCTGTGTTTGCCTTTCTCCAGGTTAAAATGACCCATTGATTTTTCCCCCTTCTATATTCTTTCTCTTACACTCTCACTTCCCTTTCTCTTCCATACTCCTTCCTCCTTGCAATTTACTATACCCCCACTATCTCCCTCACATCTCTTAGTGCCTACCCTTATTTCTCTCTTATTTCCCTCTAAATCATCATCTGTGCATTTTCTTTTACACTCTTCATCTTGCTTAGCCTATAATATTCTTCTTACAGTCAAGTTTCTGCACCCCCTGTACCTTATTACTTCTTTCTCCATAATATGCAGATATAGGTTCACAGGTTCATAGGTGATTACTAGGCTAATGACCACAAGAGCATTTTTAAGCCTAGCCATGCATCCCAAATCTCTGACAAGTTCTGATACCCTTGATAAGTGTAAGCATGGGCCTGGGAGATGTACCATTTACAGGTTACCTGTTTGCATCAGAGACATAGGTGCCAAACCAGGGATGAATTTCTGGTTTCCCATCCAATTGTCCAAGTTGCTCTTGAATGGGATTAGGGAGGAACTCTGCTTCACACGGATGGGGAGCCTGCTCCATAGACAGGGTAGTCTCTGGGGTACATACCTATCTGTCCATTAGGTCCTATTTATATCACAGGCAAGGTTTAAGTCTTTAGAATGGGTAATTCTGGTACTTTTTGTTTTGTGCATATATATATATATATATATATATATATATATATATGTGTGTGTGTGTGTGTGTGTGTGTGTGTGTGTGTGTGTCTGTGTGTGTGTGTGTCTGTGTGTGCGTGTATGCAGACAATTCTACCTTGATATGCTCTTCCTCTTTGCAAACAAATCTCCTATCCCTAACCCAGAATACTTTTAACAACATTGAAAACTGGCTAACTAATCGACAACTGCTCCTGAATCCCAACAAAACCAAGCTGCTACTTTTCTCACCTACCCATAGATCCACTCATCCATTCTTCAGTATTAAGTATAACAATGGCACAATCATCTCCCCAGATGACCAAACTAAACTTTTAGGAGTACTAATAGACAATAACCTCAAACTTTACATGCATATTGATCACATTTTTAAGTACATTAACAAAAGGCTCCTTCTACAAGGTCAAACCTTTCCTCACCCTTTTGCTAGGGTTGCTATTGCATGAACCCATCTTCTCTCCACTCTCCTCTATGCCTCACTGGTATTTACTAGCCTCTCTAAAACTAACCTCAACAAACTATCCTCCTGTTATTACCATTTAGCTAGATTTGCCACTGGCATGGCATGCAGGACTCACCATTGCAACAACCTAGTTCAACTTGACTGGCTGGAATTTCCTTCCTTTTTTGAAGTTCAACCAGCTTACAGTAGCACACAAAGTACTCAACCAACCTGATAATACCCCAACTCTCAAGAGCATTATCAGCCCACATAATGCTATCAGGCCACTTCGTTCCTCCAACAAGCTATTGGTCCTAACCCTAAAATCCAACAGCACAGCAGGGAATTCCCTGTTTGCAAACTC
Source organism: Protopterus annectens (assembly GCF_019279795.1). Taxonomy (NCBI): domain Eukaryota; kingdom Metazoa; phylum Chordata; order Ceratodontiformes; family Protopteridae; genus Protopterus; species Protopterus annectens. The sequence goes on from NC_056746.1 coordinate 387,875,372, forward strand.
AGTTGATAAAATTTGGAATCAGCTTCCTGCAACTCTTACCCAAGAAACATCTCTACCCCTATTTAAAAAAAGCCTCAAAATATACTTTAAATCTAACTGGCCCTGCCCCTGCTTAAACCCTGACTAACCCAATCCAACAACTTGGTCTTTCTCTACTTAATTGACTATTAGCAAGCCAGCCATTCTATTGATCTGTTGGGTTATGTCATAATATACAGTTATGCCTGCTGAGTTCAACCTTTTTGTATACTGCAGCATTTTCCTATTGTGCTAAACATATGTGAAATGATTTATTTATATTCTTTTCTTACTCTGTTAACCTTTAGCATGTGCCAGTGTATTCCTACTGTGTTATACCTTCTGAAATGATGTACCTACATCCTTTTTGCTCTCTTTGAGTATTATTGTACTATTATTATTACTTTTGTGGAGCTTTTCTCCCTGGGCCTCCACTGAAAAACTATCCCGGTCAACAAATGTAAAATAAAATAAAATAAATAAATAAAATAAATTGTGGATATACAGGAGGTCCATCAGAGTGGGGTCTTATAATGCCCTGTATGTCAGGCATAGATCTCCTCTCAAAAGCCTGTAGGAGACAGAATACAGAGATAGGGCCTTGAGGTGGTCTGCAAATGACATATCACTTTCACCCTGTATTCCTCTGTGGACATTCCAGTAGTTGGATATGGCTGGTTAGGTACAGACCAAAGGGGTCATTGCACTCAATGATAGATCTGATGAATGCCGAGTACAGTGGAACAATGACTTCCTTGGACTTAGTTGCCATACCTTTGTTTATAAGTTTCATAACATAGAATGATTTCCTCACCACTGCAGGCACGATGATCAAAGGCTAGATTACTAGCTATGTGTGTCCTTAAGTCCCTGACTACTGGGTAAACTCTAAGGGGCGTGTTGGCAATGTGATAGTTACCAGGGATGGATGACTTTCCAAAGGATACTATTATGCATTTCTTGGCATTTAGTTTTAGTCCATGACTCTGACACCAGTTGTTTGTCTGTGTCAGCCCCTCCTGGAGAACATTTGTGTCAGTGTGAGATTCAATGACAGCTTCTAATTTGCAATCATCTGCAAATTTAGTCATCCAGAGACCATTGACATTGGCCTTGACTTCTGAGAAGTAAATGCCAAAAAGGAGTGGTCCAAAGACTGATCCCTGAGGGACTCCACTTGTGACTGGTCTCTTTGTAGAGGTGGACTCCCCAATATATTCAGGTAATTATATAAACATACATATGCTTTGGCCTGTCTTTGATATAGTCATGCTTTTTTCTTCTACTGATCTTGGTTGTATAATTTATTGTAACATCTTTTACTACCTGTATGTTTCCAATAAAAAAAAAAAAATATATATATATATATATATATATATATATATATATATATATATATTTTTTTTTTTTTTTTTTTCTTCCCCTAGGCCTCCATTGAAATGGGATTCATGCCCAGTTGGACTTTTCTAGAAATCAAATGTCAAATAAATAAAAATAAAAAAATTACATTGGGGTTATCCTTTCCAAGATAGTGAACTGGAAATAACTCTTGATCTGTTATCTTCATAGAAAATTCAATCCACAATAAGTAAGCTATGTCACAAAGAACATGGATTGATTTGAGATACTGATTTTTAGGTAGAAAATGTACTGTAATAACTGAACACACTTTTTTTTTTTTTTGGCTGAGTCAGTATAAAGATAAAACTGATAGAGCATCTTGCATATTTTTGACCTTACAGCTCCTCTGCTTTGCAGTCAAGGGCTCATTATAGTAATAATGACAGCTTACCTCAGGTTCAGTTCCTTGTCAGTGCAGTCACTTGATCCACTGTATCTGAGGTAGAAGTGGGCCCTGTGGTAGACCGATAGGTCTAGTAGCAAAGACTGTGTATTTTAACCCTGACATACTCTTTTATGTGGTCTACATTTACAGAGTGGGTTATCCTTCAAATGTTAAACTTGAAAATTGATCAAAAACAGGTAATGACAGCTCAGTTTCTGAGGCAACAAGAAGGGGGAGAGAGAACTTAGTTAAAAAGGATATAGTTTCAGTACTGAGTTGTAGGGTGGTATTCATAGCAACACGCATGAGCAAAGGCAATGCGTGCTGTTTGCGTGTAAGCACAGCACAGGCATGATTCATAGAAGTCATTTTTACTAATGCATGATGGTTGTGAATAAACTTAAGCAAATTAAATAATCATGATATGATAAAGAGAAATTATAGAAAACCTTGTATACTAATAAGTCATTCCCCTTCCTGTTTGAGATTCATAGTCATATTTTGATATATTTCTACTCCATACACAGATTTATTATAAAAGGCAGAATCACACCTTTTTTACTTACTTTGCAGTCAGTGAAGATGATTTCACTTACTACTAGTTTTGCTATTTCCCAGTGTGAGCTGATTTTCATGGCTGGGCCAAAACTGCTTGTTCCCAACAGCACATAACTGCCAAAGAAGGTTGAGATATAGACAGAAAATTAGTCCATATAACTTTAATAATGGACAGGGATATTGTAAGGGTATAGTGAGCATGTATGGTCCCCACATGGGTACTTGGGGAGGGGGTTTGCAAGGTCTTCCTATCCATGTGGATACTAAGGTATTTAGTGCCCTCATGAGAACCTTCCAGAGATAGACTAGGGACACATTTGGTATTCCCCAGACTTCTGCCTTGAGGATATTTTAGTAGTTCCTGGAAATATCTTGGCATATGTGAATCAGTACATCTATTTCACAGAGTCATCTCAGGACCACGCCCTTACTAATCTTACCTTTTATGGAGTGGCATATTTTTCAGAGGTGTTTGGTGCAATAGATTGCACCCATGCTGTAATCAGGGTCCTATCTGATCCACAGGGGAGTGTTTATGCAATGGGGGTCTACAATTCCATCAGTTGCCAATTAGTGTAAGATGCATGGAGATGCATCATCAGAGTGTTGCCCAGCATTCTGGCAGTGCACATGATTCTCTTATCTAGCACACTAGCTCACTCTCCCACCTGTTCCTGCATGGTAGGATGCCCAGTGATAGTGGTCATCTTTTTGGTGAGTCCTTTGTTTTGTCTCCCATCCTGCTTTTTTCCTTTTGTTTTGCTTTTTTTTAGGTGATGCAGGCTTTCCACTAGAGTCATGGTTTATGACACCAGCGAAAAATTCAAGCAGAGCTGAGGAAGATAATTTTAATGCACCACTGTTCCAGACTCATATTCTGATTGAGAGTCTTCAGTGCATTGAAAAGCATGTTGAAAAGTCATTCCCTGTTATCTTTTAATAATGCTTTTATTTCAGAATAGATGCTTGTATTTTTGTTTTAAAAATCATGCCTGACTGCTCACTCACACCACTTCAGTGATGTCATAAGGTACTATCAAAGGAATAATGCATGTTTAATTGCTTGCACGAGAACAATATCATGACTTCCTTTCAACTGTTACATTTTGTGTACAGCTTGTCTGAGTGCAAGCTAAAAGGGCAGTTATTAGAACAAATCCAAATGATATTACTTACAACTGCTAGTAAAGTATGCAATGCATAGTGGAAAGCAAAAACTTCAATGGGAATGTATGTAGAAGTTGCAGAAAGTATCCATCCCCCTAACAGACGTGCTTGTACACAGACATAAAAATTAACGATTTGAAGGAAATCATGTTGTCCTTCCAGTTTAACTTACAGTAAACAAAACATATTTACTGTTACAAATGGATGCCGTAGAAATATTTCATGGCAATGTGTGCTTTGATAATTTGATGCGACCAGTGAAGAAGAAAAATGTATTAGCACAGATTGATTAGGTACAATAAGTTTATGAAAATATGTACAATGCTATTTTCCTGATTAATAAATTATTACCTCCGTGTCTTGAGACGCTGATATCCTTTGAGCAACCAGTAAAAAAATTACTGCAACGGTCCACAATAGATAAAACTGTTTTAATGTCACAAATCAACAGTGAAAATAAACCAACGGTTAAGCGCTTTCACTTGCTCCACGGCAAGCTTCATCAGAACTCTGAAAAACGAACCAATTGACATTTAAATAAACGAATTGGCGCCAAAAGCGCTGTTTAAAAATAATACATTTAAAGACATATAGCATATACAAAGGTATAAAACTAAAGAACTAAAATTCATGAGCTAAGCGTGTCCCTAGAACCCTAAATAACTTCCTAATGCTTCTACAAGTGTAAATCAATTACTAACAAACATACCTTTAAACACTAAACATAACATCTTCCCATATAATATGTACATATAAAAATAGAATGCATTATGATATTTGTTTCATATGACAACCTACTGAAAATGTTGAATACAAATGAAAAACTTACATGAATTGAATAGCTCTTGTTATAAAAACTTGTTGTAAAAATATAAGAACTACTCATATATAACAAAACTACTCATATGAGAAAACTTTAGTTTATGTACCAAGATTCATAATTAATATGCCTGAGAATTGTGTTTTAATTTATGGACATTTTTAGACAATCATTCCATAACTAACAAAGGTTTAATGGGGATGACATCGTTTAATCCAGGTGTACTAGAAGAATCAGTATATACTTGCCACCAAAATTCTTTGTATGATAATATTCTTTTGTAGTCCACCCCCCTTAGGTCTGTTTGAACACTATCCAATATCGCAAAATTGAAAAAATGCCTATCACCACACTTCTTAATGTGTCTATACAAGGCATTTTTTTCATCTTTTATTCTGATGCTATATAGATGTGCGTAGATACGCTTATTGAATTTCCTTTCGGTCTTTCCAATGTAGTATCCTGGACAGACCATACATTTTGCTAAATATATAATCATTTTAGTGTTGCAATTTCCTTGTTGGAAACTAATTCTAGTTCTGTTCACATTTTCTAATACAATGCTATTTTCTTGAAAAATTGTGTAACATTGTGTATAACTTCCACATTTTTTTGCATGTGTATTATGGGAAACTTTATACCAATTCCTTCTCTCTAGATAATTTTTAATGTTCTGTCCCATTTTGAAGACAAACTGTAGTCCGGTCCCTAAGATTTTAGCTATATCCTGGTCGACTAGAATAATATTTCAATTATCAATCTGGATTTTTTTTTATTTTGCCTGTATATGGTCCATATTCCAGAACACACATTCTACCATATAATGCACTGTCTTCAAATGTATGATCACATTTATTAGCATTGTTGGCCATGTGTTTGTAATTATATCCTAACAATGGCTTATGTCTACTTCCCCATTCCTTGATAACCGTTTTACTGACTTTGGCCATCATCTTGGCATCGTATCCTCTATCCTTGAACAAAGGTGTAATAAATGTAACTTCCTCTAACATATCAGAATACTCTGATGTCATTGTTATGGCACGTATAATTTGCCCTTTGTAGATGTTAAGAAACTGATTCCTTGGATGGTTACTGGTGAATTCTAGATAGCTGTTGGAGAATGTATTTTTCCTATATATTCTAGATTTGAAACGTGTTTCTCCTTTAGAAACATAGGTGTCTAGATATGGGATACCTTGATGGTTACTGGATGATGTAAATTTGAGATAGTTGCTACTCTGGTTCAAATAGTCCAGAAATTGATCCAGTATAGTGGCACTACCATCCCATAATATATAAATGTCATCCAGGTATCGGGAATAATATTTAATGTGTTTCATATATACACTTCTAAACACCATAGTTTCCTCCCAAAAGTCCACAAGGATATAGAGAATCCCCCATTTAGGCCAATCATCTCAGGTAGTAAATCCAAAGCATTTCCTATGGGTTCCGTTATTGAAGTCTATTTAAAACATATATATGACAAAATTCCACATATGGTAAAAGACTCTTGGGAATTTTTGAAAAATTGTAAAAAACTAGTTAAAACCACAAAATGCAAGGGAAACCACTTAGAAGAACAAATAGCTCAACCTTCATCAGACATAAAAACCATGCTCACAATTTAATTTAAATACAAAATTCAACTAATTACATAATTAGATAATGAGCCATAGAAGAACCTCCCACTACTCATACTTACATTAAAACAAAATTTATTTAAGAGATTATTGTGTTAGCCCTTTAAAATTTTTGAAAACAATTGTTATATAAAATATATTAAGTGAATTTACTACAAGACTAGGATGTCAGCAAAATGAGATTTCCAATGGTTAATTAGAACCTCTAATTTAAACAGAGTTGAAACATGCATGCAGTGACACTCATTGGAACCTATTTAAAACTAAACTTTTACAAAATGGATAAATAAATATTTAAACCTATTTGTCATTCATACCCAACCAATACTGAATAGTAATAGTAAAAAATAAACTGCCTTATTAACAGTGAAAAGGGCAAAATTAATAAAAGTGATGATACTTTCATACAATCAAGATCTTTTACCTTCGAAGTGCCTTAAGTTTAAGTACACATCTGATTGATGCTACATCATTAAGCCCTGGTGGAAAGTGTGCATCCATTCTCAACTGCCAAAAGAGTTCCTGCTCTTCAAGATGTAGTTGCCAAGGTCCCCCCCTAAAATTGTTTTCTATCATCTGTACTACACAAAATTTACAAGTTTACATATAGAAGAGGCACCAACCTCAAAAATCTGTTGGAAAGAACCACGGATAGAACAACAAAGAAAGTAGTAGGAATGAGAAAATGTGGGAGGTGTCAACAATTTAGATATATGTATTTGGATAAGACAGTTCAGATCAACAATAAGCTTTATTTTTTAAAAGGGAACTATAATTGTGACTCTAAGGGGGTTGTTTATGTGGCTCTTTGTGAGGACTGTCCTTCCTTTTATATAGGAAAGACGGAGAGAAAATTTAAGAAAAGAGTCTATGAGCATTTATATGCAACGGAGAAGGGAGACATAACAAATGCACTTGCCAAACATAATCTTGAATTTCCAGACCCTAGTTTCAAATTTTGTGTAGTACAGCTGATAGAAAACAATTTTAGGGGGGGACCTTGGCAACTACATCTTGAAGAGCAGGAACTCTTTTGGCAGTTGAGAACGGATGCACACTTTCCACCAGGGCTTAATGATGTAGCATCAATCAGATGTATACTTAAACTTAAGGTACTTCGAAGGTAAAAGATCTTGGTTGTATGAAAGTATCATCACTTTTATTAATTTTGCCCTTTTCACTGTTAATAAGGCAGTTTATTTTTTACTATTACTATTCAGTATTGGTTGGGTATGAATGACGAATAGGTTTAAATATTTATTTATCCATTTAGTAAAAGTTTAGTTTTAAATAGGTTCCAATAAGTGTCACTGCATGTTTCAACTCTGTTTAAAGTATAGGTTCTAATGAACCATTGCAAAACTCATTTTGCTGACATCCTAGTCTTGTAGTAAATTTACTTAATATATTTTACATAATAATTGTTTTCAAAATTTTAAAGGCACTAACATAATAATCTTTAATATAAATGTGCATAAATAGTTTTTATATGTACTTATAGAGATTTTTGTTTTTGTTTTTGTTTTAATGTAAGTATGAGTAGTGGGAGGTTCTTCTATGGCTCATTATCTAATTATGTAATTAGTTGAATTTTGTATTTAAATTAAATTGTGAGCATGGTTTTTATGTCTGATGAAGGTTGAGCTATTTTATTAAAGCCCATGCTGATTTCTTCTAAGTGGTTTCCCTTGCATTTTGTGGTTTTAACTAATTTTTGAAAAATTATCCCATCAATTTTTGGAAGGATGATTTGTTGTTTGTCACTATAGATGTCATAGATTTATTTTCCTGTATTTCCAAAGTAGAAGGACTAGAAGCGTTTGCTAACAGTATTCACAAATATGCAGATATAGAATGGGACAAAGCTTGTCTATTATTGGATATGATGTCACTTGTATTAAAACACAACTATATTTATTATGAGGGAGAATTTTTCAGACAAACCAGAGGCGTAGCTATGGGAGCTGCATGAATCTGGTTATGCTGGATTGGGAGGAAACTATGGTGTTTAGAAGTGTATATATGAAACACATTAAATATTATTCCCGATACCTGGATGACATTTATATATTATGGGATGGTAGTGCCACTATACTGGATCAATTTCTGGACTATTTGAATCAGAGTAGCAACTATCTCAAATTTACATCATCCAGTAACCATCAAGGTATCCCATATCTGGACACCTATGTTTCTAAAGGAGAAACAGGTTTCAAATCTAGAATATATAGGAAAAATACATTCTCCAACAGCTATCTAAAATTCACTAGTAACCATCCAAGGAATCAGTTTCTTAACATCTACAAAGGGCAAATTATACGTGCCATAAGAATGACATCAGAGTATTCTGATATGTTAGAGGAAGTTACATTTATTACACCTTTGTTCAAGGATAGAGGATACAATGCCAAGACGATGGCCAAGGTCAGTAAAACGGTTATCAAGGAATGGGGAAGTAGATATAAGCCATTGTTAGGATATAATTACAAACACATGGCCAACAATGCTAATAAATGTGATCACACATTTGAAGACAGTGCATTATATGGTAGAATGTGTGTTCTGGAATATGGACCATATACAGTCAAAATAATCCTGATTGATAACTGGAATATTATTCTAGTCGACCAGGATATACCTAAGATCTTAGGGACCGGACCACAGTTTGTCTTCAAAATGGGACAGAACATTAAAAATTATCTAGAGTGAGGGAATTGGTATATAGTTTCCCATAATACACATACAAAAAAATGTGGAAATTGTACACAATGTTACAAAATTTTTCAAGAAATAGCATTGTATTAGAAAATGTGAACAGAACTAGAATTAGATTCCAACAAGGAAATTGCTACACTAAAATGATTATATATTTAGCAAAATGCATGGTCTGTCCAGGATTCTACATTGGAAAAACCAAAAGGAAATTCAATAAGCGTATCTACGCACATCTATATAGCATCAAAATAAAAGATGAAAAAAATGCCTTGTATAGACACATTAAGAAGTGTGGTGATAGGCATTTTTTCAATTTTGCGATATTGGATAGTGTTCAAACAGACCTTGGGGGGGGGGGGACTACAAAAAGAATATTATCTTACAAAGTATTTTGGTGACAAGTATATACTGATTCTTCTAGTACACCTGGATTAAAAGATGTCATCCCCATTAAACCTTTGTTAGTTATGGAATGATTGTCTAAAAATGTCGATAAATCAAAACACTATTCTCAGGCAAATTAATTATGAAATTTGGTACATAAACTAAAGTTTTCTCATATGAGTAGTTTTGTTATATAGGAGTAGTTCTTATATTTTTACAACAAGTTTTTATAACAAGAGCTATTTAATTCATGTAAGTTTTTCATTTGTATTCACACATTCTCAGTAGTTTGTCATATGAAACAAATATCATAATGCATTCTATTTTTATATGTACATATTATATGGGAAGATGTTATGTTTAGTGTTTAAAGGTATGTTTGCTAGTAATTGATTTACACTTGTAGAAGCATTAGGAAGTTATTTAGGGTTCTATGGACACGCTTAGCTCATAAATTTTAGTTCTTTAGTTTTATACCTTTGTATATGCTATATGTCTTTAAATGTATTATTTTTAAACAGCACTTTTGGCGCCTATTTGTTTATTTAAATGTCAATTGGTTCATTTTTCAGAGTTCTGATGAAGCTTGCCATGGAGCAAGTGAAAGCGCTTCACCGTTGGTTTATTTTCACTGTTGATTTGTGACATTAAAACAGTTTTATCTATTGTGGACCATTGCAGAGATTTTTTTACTAGTTGCTCAAAGGATATCAGCGTCTCAAGACACGGAGGTAATAAGTGTTCTCATTTGGTAGTTGGTTCTGCAGTATACAGAGCGTTTATTTCATACTGTGTTCTGATTAATAAATGAAAACCTAGAATAAGGCTCAGTACAAATGTGCACAGAAATAAGCACGCATATTAAGCAAGTGTCAGAATAACTTTAGTGCCTTGCTGATTGGTAATCTAATAGTGTAATAAAGAGTTAAACATGCATCTAGGATATTTTAGCCAAGGTGCTACGGGAATAAACATTTATTTTTAACCAGTTGCCTATGCAGTTTGTAGTTTTAGTCATCTTCATTGTTCTTTTATATATGCACATCTATAATAGTTAACAAACTATCCTCTGCATCCTCTCTATTCAGTAGAAGAGATCTCCTGCAATATATGTCAAGAGGAAAGAAGACTTAAGAGGTTGTCTAAGGGTGCCTGTGAGTATTCAACAACAAAAAAATTCCTTTCAAAATAAAAATATTAAATCATAAATAAAGTCTGTTCTATGTTTTGCTTATTTTGTCAGTATTAATGCATAAGTAAATCATACACAAAGATAATAAAAGAAGCAAACTGATTTAAGTTCACATTTGTAGCACAATCCATATCAGCCAGAAATGTCAAATATATTACAATTTCTTCTGTTATATCAGCTTCTCTCATTAAAATCAGTGGGCTGCAAATGTAAAAATCACCAATACCGAATGTTCCCACGTCTTCAGTATCATTTCCCAGAAATTTATTTCTGAATACAGATTTATAAAAATAAGAAATCACTACTAATGAAGATTGCACTGACTCATTGTGTTGTTATTGTCTACATTTCTTCTTTGTCCCCCACCTCTTTTTATTTTAATTATACATTACTTTTTGTCTTTCTTTTTTCTTTCTTCCTCTTCCATTTCTGTTTATTTTTCTACAGGTCCAGAATACCTAGGTGTAGCTCAACCATGTTTCTCACAGGTCGAGAAACATTCACTCTTTGCCTGTCCAGGAATGTCCTAACAGGGTCAGGGTAGTACACCAGTCCTGTAGGCACCCTGGCATGTGGCAGCCTGGCAACTCTCAAAGTCTATGTGTTTCAGGACTTTGTTGGGGATGTGGTGGAGCTGGTAGTTGAGATACATCTTCAGCCAGTCCATGATGATTTTCTGTGGGTTTAAGACTCAGTGCCCAGGAAGGTGCTGACCACCATGCCACAACAGACATCCACACTCTCAACATCGGGGTCCTTTGTTGCAACACCATCAAGCAGCAGAAATGTTTGAGGTCCTGTGGACTGGGTATCATTCTAATCTCAATTCCTCTTCACCTCCCTCCTTCCCTAATCCTCTCTCCTACACCCTCTAATCTACTTCCTATGCAAAGTACCCTCTTACATAAAAAATAAAAAATGGGGGGTCTATCCACCACAAAAAATATAGTTCCCCTTATCTCCCACCTACACCAGCACAGCCCTCTTGATGTGTTCTTTCACTGTGTCCCTCTTTGTTATGGCTTCCCTTTTTCAGTCTTTCCTATCTTCCCCTTTTTCAAATAAACTACCCTGGTGTCAATAAAAGGGTACCCCTATATAAAACATATAAAGCTCCTTTATATTTTTTAAAAGTAGATGTACACCACTTTCTTTAAATACTTCAATCAAATGTGCTTGCACATAGTCACGTTCACTTATAATACCCGATAACATCTGTAATTATATCAACACTTACTTTTTCACGTAGTAGTTTGCACATACTAAAGGAATAACTACACCAAGTTTACAGATTTGATGAAAGTAGGCATTTTTAAAAACAATTATCACATTTACTTATTCAGTGCAGATAACCTGTGATAACTGAATTTGCATTTAGGTGTAGCTGTGCACTTTTGAATAACTGCTACAAAAATATGAACCTCGGGACTATGAATACCTCCCGCAGTCTACCAGAGAGACAATTCTTGCTAAATTTTAGCTGTTGAAAGTTACTTTTTAAAAGAAACTGGAAACTGTGGTAGACTTGGTGGATGTTAACAGGGCTTGTGTAGTAATTATTAGAATCTTCTGAATTTGTAAAGCCTTCATCACCAGCTACTAGTAATTTGTGTTTGTGCTGATGCTATCTAATGATATCTATTTTTCTGGAAATGCATACAAGAAATGGAGCTGCCTCAACAGAAATGAATAGTGACTGTTCATTTTCTGTTACAGCAGTCAGTCTTTAAATCCTGAAACATATTATCATCTTTGGAGATGCTGCTTCTGGAAACTAACAAAAATTTTCAAGCTAGAAGATAGTTCTGTGTAGAAATTGTTCTGTTGTACAGAAAAAAATGTGGAGGCTCCATTTTTTGTTTATCTTTTTAGTAAATGAACTCAGTCCTGTTTAGGATATTTTTTCTTTGTTTTGCTCATTAATTTCTAAACCATGGCTGTCACCATTTTCTAAACCATTGGCTGTCACCATTTTCTAAACCATGGCTGTCACCATTTCTAAACCATGGCTGTCACCATTTTCTAAACCATGGCTGTCACCATTTCTAAACCATGGCTGTCACCATTTTCTAAACCATGGGCTGTCACCATTTTCTAAACCATTGGTTGTCACCATTTCTAAACCATGGTTGTCACCATTTTCTAAACCATGGCTGTCACCATTTTTTAAACCATGGCTGTCACCATTTTCTAAACCATTGGCTGTCACCATTTCTAAACCATGGCTGTCATCATTTTCTAAACCATGATTGTCACCATTTTCTAAACAATGGCTGTCACCATTTTCTAAACCATGGTTGTCACCATTTTCTAAACCATGGCTGTCACCATTTTTTAAACCATGGCTGTCACCATTTTCTAAACCATTGGCTGTCACCATTTCTAAACCATGGCTGTCATCATTTTCTAAACCATGGTTGTCACCATTTTCTAAACCATGGCTGTCACCATTTTCTAAACCATGGCTGTCACCATTTTCTAAACCATGGCTGTCAGCATTTTTTAAACCATTGGCTGTCACCATTTTTTAAACCATGGCTGTCACCATTTTTTAAACCATTGGCTGTCACCATTTCTAAACCATGGCTGTCACCATTTTGTAAACCATTGGCTGTCACCATTTTCTAAACCATGGCTGTCACCTTTTTCTAAACCATGGCTGTCACCATTTCTAAACCATGGCTGTCACCATTTCTAAACCATTGGCTGTCACCATTTTCTAAACCATGGCTGTCACCATTATCTAAACCACTGGCTGCCACCATTTCTAAACCATGGCTGTCACCATTTTCTTCACAATGAAAATAAGCACTGTGTCAGCATAACTTAGGCGTCTAGAAATAATATATATGTTTTAAATATCTTTATTAAATATAACATCTCTTTAAACATAGCATAGATACATGTTTAGAAAAGAAAATAAACTTTAACATTTCCTTTATTTTCATGCAGTATACATTTTAACAATTTTCATTCACTTTAGCATTATATAAACTGATCAATCCCTACCTTCCCTTAAACGTTACTCCTCCTTCTGAATAATATCCTGCATGTATTGTTCCCACAAATACAGTTCATTTATATTTAATTTGCTATTTCACTTTTCTATAGATTTCACTTCTAATTCCTTTATCTCCTTCATGCGATTCAGTTTTTGAAATTCTCACTGTTTGTACATTATGATGGTATCTGTGTGTATATATTTGATTAGCACTGTTGACCAGAGACCTAAATTTGGAACGTATCCTATGAGTAATTGTATGAACAAATACCACAAGGTCCGGTTTCCCAGTATTGTTCAGCTAGACCAAACACATCTATGCAGCTGATGTATAGGCCATTAACCTTTAAAAACATTAACATATGTTTTTATTCTCATCTTTTATTTGTCTGTCATAGCACCCATTCTTAGTTACTGACATTTGTTCACTGGGAAAGTCCGACTGGGCAATAACCCATTTTTCAGCGGAGCCCCAGGGAGAAAAATTCCAACATATTACATATAAGCAAAACAACAGAATATAACAAATATGAGTGGGCCTCTGAAGATCACTTGAACTAGACAGTTGAAATTTCCATTAATTCACAATTCAATGTAAGGCATTCCCATTTCTCCTAGTGAGAACAACATATTTCTCAACAGTTTCCAGTGCAGTTGTGATACATTTAAAGAATTCATTAATTCCAGCCACGTACAAGAGCTATACACTGCAGAAGATCTGCTGTAACTATTAGAAAACATTAAACACTACATCTGCATACCACTTACAAAATGTGCTTTATGCTTTCTGAACATTGTATTGGGTCAGTTGGTATATTCAACCTGCTCTTTCAGCAGGATACCTCAGTGTATAATATATGCAAACGTTTCTAAAGTTTACATCTCAGGCTACTGCCATTTTCAGAACCCAGTACTGCCCATGAAAAATATACAGTTTATTTATTTTACACGTGTAACTGTCCTAATAAACACATGACACATTTCTCTCTGTATTTGACATTCAATATACATTCTACTCACAGCATTCAAGAAGAAACATGAAACATTTCACATTTCACATTCTCATGTGTGGAAAATATACAGTAATGTCAAAGCCATCAGTCTGAATAATGTACAAATTAGGATGGTAATAAATAAGCTGTACAAAAACCCACTCTAATTAAACAAAACGTCTTCAAATGAATTGCGAGGGTTGCGTGTCATTTCTTCCATAGCAGTGTTGTGTATCTGTCAATGAGTCTGTTATTTTTCTTATTACTCACAACCTGGCCTACTGATCTCTCTAGATAGGATTAATTATCAATTAATAGTTTGTTACAGAACACCTTCTTTGTCAACTGACCTGATGACCACATAAGATTCTGCAGTACTCTAAACCATCTCCCTATTAGCAAAAACTCAATTTTTGAGTGACATTAACTGCTCTTTAAAAATGTAGGACATCTACACATCCAATGTAGGATATGTCCAAGAATTCCTAGAATTTAGAAACAAAAACTCCCTTGAGCAATTACTAAACAAACCTACTGGTGGATATAGCATTTGTGACCTGATTCTTACAAATATGGCAGCATCTTGCACTACTCCTCTGGTGAAATCTACCCATAAACATGTGACTTTCTCTTTTAAACTCCTTTAAACCTCGACAATAAACCCCACTGATTTCAAGGGCTACAAAAATGCAAACCTTAACCAACTATATGATGAAATATCAAAATGCACTTATGACTGTACCATCCATGACCTTGATATAGCAGCAAGCTTCACCAAGGAATTTTACATGCATTCAGAAAAATACATAGAGTTAGTAGTCACTGTCAGAACCAAGTATTGTGGAAACTTTAAAAATAAGCTAGTCTTGTGGTCCACTACCATAAATAAACTTTATGAAAAAAAAGAAAAAACTCCATAAATTATGCAGCACTTCCCAAAGAAAATATCAAAACCATTGCAAAAATCTGAAAAACACTATGAAGTCCATTTGAGAACATGGACTTAGGCTTCCCATTGAAGTCAAAGATAATTATAAATCCCTTTTTAACTATCTTAGCAAGCTATAAAACAATATTCTACATTGCTCTGAATTTATTCATAATGATGGGTCCTATTGTGACCCATCAAACAATGCCAAAATGTTTGGAAACAAATTCAGTGCCAATTTCATTTCCTAAACTGCTATCCAAAGCCCTGAAATATTTGAATCCCTTTTTTCCCCAAGAGCTAAATGCTTTAAAAATAAACCCTTATGTGGCAACATGGATTACACACTGGCTGCAAGACAGAACCCATATGGCATGAATCCAGGGTACCCTATAAGAAAAATAGAGAATAATCAGTGGTGTACCTCAAGGCTTTGAGCTGGTACCCCTCATTTTTGGATTTTTCTTCTCAGACCTCCAAGCAAAGAGCAAAGAGCCAAGAACCCTGAGTAAAAAAAAAAAAAAAAAAAAAAATTGCAGATGACTGTTAACTGGGAGTTGTCATTAAGTCATGCTCTGTTACCCAAACTCTCTAGAATGAAATCCCCTCGCAAACTCTTGGTGTACCAAAATGGACTCAAACTACATGTTACAAAGTGTAGTATCATCCCTTTTGGTAGATATTGTCTCCCCTCATTAGTGTATAGATAACACACCACTATGAAATGAAAATGTAGTCAGGGACCTGGGAATCTGGATTGATAATTCCCTATGTTTTGACCATTATGTGATAAACTGCTGCTAAGCAATCCATTTATTTAGCACAACTACTTCTAAAGTAATATCTACATGGTCTAAAGAGGTAATCTGCTCCTTATTTTCAGCATTGGCCAGGCTAGTTATCATGTACAGCCCTTGCTCAGTTTGGGGGTGAGCACTATGCAGTGCTTTAAAGGGTCTGCTTAAAGCTGTATATGGCCAGGCTAGTTATCATGTACAGCCCTTGCTCAGTTTGGGGGTGAGCACTATGCAGTGCTTTAAAGGGTCTGCCTAAAGCTGTATATGGCCAGGCTAGTTATCATGTACAGCCCTTGCTCAGTTTGGGGGTGAGCACTATGCAGTGCTTTAAAGGGTCTGCCTAAAGCTGTATATGGCCAGGCTAGTTATCATGTACAGCCCTTGCTCAGTTTGGGGGTGAGCACTATGCAGTGCTTTAAAGGGTCTGCCTAAAGCTGTATATGGCCAGGCAGGTTATCATGTACAGCCCTTGCTCAGTTTGGGGTGAGCACTATGCAGTGCTTTAAAGGGTCTGCCTAAAGCTGTATATGGCCAGGCAGGTTATCATGTACAGCCCTTGCTCAGTTTGGGGGTGAGCACTATGCAGTGCTTTAAAGGGTCTGCCTAAAGCTGTATATGGCCAGGCAGGTTATCATGTACAGCCCTTGCTCAGTTTGGGGGTGAGCACTATGCAGTGCTTTAAAGGGTCTGCCTAAAGCTGTATATGGCCAGGCTAGTTATCATGTACAGCCCTTGCTCAGTTTGGGGGTG
Source organism: Protopterus annectens (assembly GCF_019279795.1). Taxonomy (NCBI): domain Eukaryota; kingdom Metazoa; phylum Chordata; order Ceratodontiformes; family Protopteridae; genus Protopterus; species Protopterus annectens. The sequence continues at coordinate 387,892,126 of NC_056746.1, forward strand.
AGCACTATGCAGTGCTTTAAAGGGTCTGCCTAAAGCTGTATATGGCCAGGCTAGTTATCATGTACAGCCCTTGCTCAGTTTGGGGGTGAGCACTATGCAGTGCTTTAAAGGGTCTGCCTAAAGCTGTATATGGCCAGGCAGGTTATCATGTACAGCCCTTGCTCAGTTTGGGGGTGAGCACTATGCAGTGCTTTAAAGGGTCTGCCTAAAGCTGTATATGGCCAGGCAGGGTATCGTCCCTGTGATCTCTTGCCTAGTATGTTCCTATATTCCTTTGGGATATAAGTCACTAAATAGTAACATTTAAAAAGACCCCAAAGGTTCCTAAACAAAAGGGTCACAGCTTTAATGTTCCTGAGATAACAAGAGAAACTGGAAGCTCTATCACATTATTCAGTGTCCAACGACTTCTGAGGGGATATCTCTGTCTGACTTACCATATCATTAGAGACTTGGTTGCCCTGGAGCAAACATTATCTTCATATCTCCATTGGCTTTATCAGCAATAGAACCAGGGACCTAAATTTTCACAAACAGATGAATAAAACTCGGTAGAGGGATTGGTTTATAACCCAGCACCTCCCAAGCTCCTGGCATAAACTTCCCCTGCATGTTAAGCAGTGTGACTCACTGTCTTACTTTAAAATTAACAAGATGACTGGATGGGTTTCACAAACTTTCTCTAGGAGTGACTGCTGTGGTCCTCCCAGAGAAAAGATGCACGGGCTGAGGGAGGGTACTGGCAAGGCATAAATGATCATAAGATTCAGTACCTTTGGAATATCTATGAATCTATGAAAATGCTGAGTTCAGATTCTTGTTGTGCATGTGTGTGTGTGTGTGTGTGTGTGTGTGTGTGTGTGTGTGTGTGTGCACGCATGTGTGTATATGTGTGACTGTGTGTGTGTGTGTGTGTGTGTGTGTGTGTGTGTGTGTGTGTGCGTCCGGGTGCATGCATGTGTGTGCGTTTGTGTTTGAGTGTGTGTGTCTAAGGGTGTGTGTGTGTGTGTGTGTGTGTGTGTGTGTGTGTGTGTGTGTGTGTGTGTGTGTGTGTATGTCTGTGTGTGTGTTTAGTGTTTCAATAACTTTATGGATGTATACCCTAATTTATGTCATATGTATGCTTAGTAGGTTGTATGAATATGTCAGGTGTATGTGTAGTGTGCATCAACTCAAAGTTTCCATTTATGTAGCTAGATATAATCTGTAAGAAATTAAGAATGCATATTGATGAATATATTATAGAAATTAATTGGGAAACACTATTACACTACTATTAGGAGCACTATTTACACATGAGTTTGAAGCTTACATGGGCTAATGTTTGTTGTCCTGAAGTGAGACAATCATTTTAGAGTCACAACACAGCACAGTATACATCTGCAATTCAGCTTATGTGATGTGAAGTATAATGGAACACATGGAAGCAATTAATGAACACAGTATCCTTTAGTTGCACAGAAGTCTTCCATGGCGAGAACGGGAGCTGTGAAAAAGCATGGCTTGGACTTAATCAACACAGATGATAAAATTGGGGTCTGAAAAGAAAGATGATAAAATAGGGGTCCAAACAGAGAGATGATAAAATCAGCAAGCAAGGGAGAGTAGTATTGCTGGAACTGAATTCATCCTCAAGTCTTGGTGAGTACCGTCACAATGTAGGCCCTGTTTTTATAAAATCTCACCAAAATGCCACTAACATATAACTGTATTTTATACAGAATATATCATGGACAGAAGTAGGTTAAAAAACAAAAAAGACAGCTGGGTGCACAAGCCTAGGATAAAGAAGTGTCTAATTCTGGTAGGTGCACTGGTGCTAGAATTAGAATCTTCAAGACATGGAAACATTCCTACAATGGGGTTAGGCCAAGATCTCGAGGAGGATCACCCCCCCCCCCCCCGCCCAAAAAAAGAGCCATAAAGATGATAGAGTGGACTACTGAGGTTAAGAAAGAAATTACATTTTGTTACTAGTATACAAGAAGCCCGAATTTCCAGACAGAAAATATACAAAAAGGTTGAGAGAAATTAAAGGGAAAAAAAATACTTGCACAAGAAAAACCTGTCAAAAGCTTCAAATGCAAATTTGTGTTCATTAACACAACAATTTCATGAAAAACATTATGTAGACCAAGGAACCTTGGGACATGTGGAAAAGAAGTGACTGAGGAAATGTAAAAGTATAAAGAACAAAATCTAGAGGTTTTTGAAAAGTATAAAAAAGAAATATGGACATAGAAAAGAAAGAGAGATCTGATATGGTGCAATGTTTATGCAGAGTAGAAAGCCAAACTTATCAGTACAAAAAAGCATCTCCAAAGATATTTGAAGAGAAATACAGGCAGAGGGACGCAGATATGGACAATTTCACAATACAAAAAATAAGGTCACAAAGGTGAAATGTGGAACAGAAGATTAGTAAAATAGAAATTAAAAAAACAGAAGCTGAAGTTATGGAATTCCGTGCAGAAAGTTTAACACAGGTTATGTCAAAGCATGATGAAAAAATGAGTCCACCAAGTAAGGAGAAGCAAGAGGAGCAGGAGACATCTAAAGAAGAAATATGGACATGAGAAAGAAAAAGAGATTTACTATGGTGCAATATTTATGCAAAGGAGAAAGCAAACTAATCAATGCAAAAAAAGCATCGCCAAAGATATTGGAAGAGAAATACAGCTAAAGGCATCCAGGTATGGAAAATTTTACAATGCAAAAAATAAGTAAAAAAAGAGGGGAAGTAGAAAAGAGGTTAGTAATGGAGAAGTTAAAGAAACAGAAACTGAAGTTATGGATTGCCTGTAAAGTGAAGGATGTAGTGTAGGAAATCTAACTCTGATAACATCACAACATGACAGAATAATGAACCCAAGAATTAAGGAAAAACTAGTGGAGTGGAAAGCATCAGATCAGTTGCTGTATGAAGATACTTTGGAGCCTTTAGTAGGAAACCAGTACAAAAGTTTAGCTTTAATTGCACAGCTATGGAAGGAACAGGAAACTATGGCAAAAAAAAATGGTACTTTATTCATCTGCTTTTACGGTATTTGTGTTTCTTCCTTATTTTGCTTTTGCCTCTTCTTAAAAGTACTCAATTGGGGTCTATATTAAAATCTCGAAGTCTGACAATATCGAATACGATAATGTCGACATGAGAATACTGAAATGCACTACATCGAACGTTTAAATGGAAAATCTCCGTGGGGGAGATTTCCGTTTACTTCAATGTAGTGCATTCTCGGAGTTGGTATATTTAAGTAGAGGGGGTGTGGGTGGCGCAGCCTCACATGTTGGGGGTGCAGGGGGGCTTACCCCCTACCTACACACTATCTAGTTTTTTTTTTTAATTTAGTTTTTGTTTTATTGGTTTCGATGGTTTAAGACTTCGCTCACTAAAGTTCGATCATTAGTGATTCGAAGTTTTAAACCTTCGAGATTATAATATAGACCCACTCAATTGTATTTATTCTACTGCATTTATTACTGCTTGGTAGTAGCCTGATTAAATTGTAACTGTTATTCTAAGCCTGTTGGTTTAAGCAATTGGGCATCAGACCATTTGTTTTACATTAAGAAAGTTTGTGGTCTGCACTGTTGTGGCAGGACAGGTAGCGTACATCCTTCTAAGTTGGGAATTGCTGATTGAAGGCTCAGTGTCTGTAATTCTAAAAGTGTATTAGTTCTGGCTTAATCACGTGGGCTTCAGGCCAGTTATTTTACATTAAGAAGGTTTGTGGCCTATACTCTTGTGGGAGGAGAGGCTAGATTCTGCCCTTCTGAGCTGGGAGTTTCTGGTTAAAGGCTTATTGTACCTGCTTATTTGAACTGTTTCTTTCTGAAATTGGTACGCCTTGTTTGCTGTAGCACAAGACTAGATTCAGACCTGCTGAATCTAGCTTTGTTTGTATAACCTGAGCACTAATCCAGGCCATCTTTTTCTAGAGAAGGTTCCCCTGCACCCAAGTGGCAGGAGAGTGCAGTTAGAGCTTGTCTAATCGAAGACTGCTGGAATGGGGCTCAGTTTTTAGCTTTTTATTGGTTAATTTGTTTAAATCAGTTTTGTCATTTGCTACTGTTATATTTAAAAAAAAAAAAAAAAACACTTTATGCATCACCACTTAGCTAGGGTTAAAATATTCCCGGCGCCATAAAGTCTGCTCTTCAAATTTTCCTTTAGAACTAGCCAGTTTTTTAGTTTTAGCACTCAAATCTGTTTCTTTGAGCTCAGCACTTGTTCAGAACTCATTGTAAGCACTAAATAAGCTACACGTTAATACACCACTCAACTATCCTCACTTGTCTAGAGGTAAACAGTTTTTAGTACTTAATAAATAAGCACCTATCCAGGCATGTCTATAGGTCAGTTCCCATTGTTTTCTGCTGTCTACCTGATGAATCTGGGCATCTTGGGGCAATGCAGCAATTGCCTCATGTACACAGACAACCCTCTCCTCCCACCACCCAACACTGCAACCTGTGAGAGATGCACTTAAATAGCCAAACTGGAAGCAAAGCTCTCTTCACCCAAGACTGGACTAGACAGTCAAGAGGAGACTGTAAACACTTGCACCACACCACACTCATCACGTGGCCCTCAAAACCTACACCACCAAAACACACACATAGAAACACAAAACACACGCACATACATTCACGGAGGCTCTCAATAAAAATCTGCCCAAGCAACAGAGACCTCCAAAGCAGAAATGCAAGCAACCTCCACCCCCTTCAACACAACCCAAATGACACATAGCCCACAAACTCAGTGTGCCACCCAACCACAGCCCATAAAGCATAACAACGTACCCACCACTATAGTCATAGGTGACTCTATAGTCAGGCACACTGATGTTCCACTCACCAGGCTAAACAAGGAGAAAGTTACTGTCAGCTGCCTGTCAGGTGCCAGGATCCGCCACATAATGCATGCACTCAGGTCACTCCACAACAAGTACAAATATGACTCTGTCACTGTCCATGTTGGTGTGAATGACCTGAGATGTACCTCCCTGGACTACATGAAAAGAGACATGGAAGAGCTCTCCGATCTTGTAGCCCAGGCAGGTATGACACTAGCCCTGAGTAGCATCCTGCCATCACCCAGAATGATACCACAGTACAAGGACAAAGTGATTGACTTCAACAATTGGCTAAGCTTCTGGCATCATTTTAATGGGATCCAGTATCTGTCTGCCTGGGATGACATGATTGATAGACCACAATGCTTTGCCAGAGATTGCCTGCACCTGTTGTCCTTGGGATTCAGGATACTGGCTAAGGCTCTTGCCACCCCTATAGTGCCTTTTTAGGCAAGGTTCAAATTACAGATTCACCACCATAACAGGTACAAGCAAGTAAAATCTGAAGGTAATGCTACTCAATGTTAGAAGTCTAAACCTCAAAATGCACTCACTTGAGACACTCCTTAAAATGGAGAACATTGACATGTGTGCAGTGACAAAGGCCTGGTTCAAGGCTCCTGAGAGCACCCCTACATTACCAGGCTATAATTCATACCACACCTTTCGGCCACCTAACCTGGACCGAAACACTAAAGGCAGAAACGTGTCCATATTCATTAAGGATATCCTCACTTTCAGGCTAGTTGCTCAGCATAATACATCCAAGATTATCCAAGTGCAACTAACTCTGGGCTAGACCACAATCCAAATTGTAGCTTGCTACAGATCCCCCACCATGCCCCATGATTCCCACTCCTCATTTCTTGATACACTGGAAAATATTAGGGTACAACCTAATACCCTAATAATGGATGATTTCAACTACCCCACCATTAACTGGGAAAACTACTCATGTACCAACTCTTTTGCTTAACGTTTTCTGGAATTCATAAATTCCAACGCCTTGAATCAACTTATCCACACCCCCACCAGGGGCAGCAATACCCTAGACCTGGTCATTATCAACATGGGTGACCGGTGTTCCACACCAGAGGTCAATTCCTCATTGGTCAGATCCAACCACAAGCAAATCATCCTAGACTTCAACATCCCACCCCCACCCCCCATTAGGGAAACCACTATAAAAAAAACTTCTCCAAAGCCAACTTCATGCTTCTTAAGACACAAGTGGCAAACTTTAGGATACCCATGCAGATGGACAATAGCTGTACAACTGCTGAATCCTACACAAATGCACTTTATAAGCACTTACATGAGTGCATGGATCATGCTATCCCTAACAGAACCAAGATGCTATCCTTCAAAAAAAGGAAGCCAATCTGGTGGTCCCCTGCCATAAACAAATTCTACAACAGAAGAAAGAAACTGCTGCAAAAAAAAGTAAAATCCCATGCTTGGAGGAACACCCTGGTCAGCCTCAGTAAGAAGTTGAGATCCTCATAAAATCCTCCAAATCTAGTTACAAAAACAAAATCACCACTGTTTCTAAATACAGCCACAAAGCATTCTATAGCGATGTCAAGAATCTCAATGACAACACTCAGATCTGCTCTGAGTTACAGCACAATGGCACTAAATATACAGAACCAACTAATATTGCCAATATCCTGGCAGATAGTTTTAGTGATAACTTTACCCCCCTCTCACCCCCTAAAGGGCCCATCTGTAAACCAGAAGAATGCAAAGTTCCTGTAATTACGACTATACAGGTAAAAGCCACACTCTCCAAAGCCAAGAACACAGCATCCATGGGACCTGACAACATACCAGGCTGCATTCTACACAAACTACAGAACGAACTGGCATCCCACCTAAGTACCATGTTCAATCATAGCCTCACCTTTGGCTTTGTGCCCACTGAATGGTGCACAGCAATGGTTATCTGACTCCACAAAGGGGTATCCACCACGGACCCTGGGAACTACCGCCCCCATTAGCCTGACAAGCCTGGTCTGCAAGGCTATGAAACATATCATCATGGAACTTATAAACAAAGACATTGGTAATCTCTAAACTCTGGACCCCATCCAGTTCGGATTTGTAAAATGGAGATCATGTCTCCTAAACCTGATAGACTTCTTTGAAGCAGTCCCCAAAGCCATAGATGAGGTTCAAACAGCCTATCTGGATCTCGCCAAGGCTTTGGACACCATCCCTCACTCTGGAATTATAGATAAACTCATTAAACTAGGTATAAATCCCCTATGTCACAAGATGGGTTGCCAACTGGCTCATTGACAGAACCCACACTGTGAAAGTAGCAGACTCCAAATCCGACTTCAGACCAGTGACAAGTGGAGCACCACAGGGTTCAGTCCTGGGTCCTCTCCTGTTTAGTATCTACTTCTCTGAAGTACAGGCTAACACAGAAGGTCTTTGGCTAATGAAGTTCACAGATGACTGCAAACTAGGAGCCATAATCAAAACTCCTAACGATGTGGACATTCTACAAAAGGGCCTCACTGAGACAGATGCCTGGTGTCAAAGCCATGGCCTCAAGCTCAATGCCAAAAAGTGCATTGTCATCCCTTTTGCTAAAAACTCTGTACCCATGAACTACCACATAGGCGGTAGTCTACTTAACACCGAAAGTGTGATAAGAGACCTTGGGACACAGGTGGACAGTAGTCTCTCCTTTGATAATCATATCGCCACAGTAGTCAGGAAATCCTTCTACATGGCACACCTCATCACAAAAGGTTTCTCATCCAGGAAAAAAAAAGGTAATTGTTCCCCTCTACTCATCACTCATTAGACCCATTATAGAGTACAATGCCCCTTTTGGTATGTACCTCACAAGACATCTATAACAACTAGAAAGGCCGCAGAAATACCTCACAAAGAGGATTACCAGACTCAAACAGATGTCCTATGCAGACTGTCTCAAAAAACTCCAGCTTTACTCCGTCGCATATCACCTACTCAGAGGCGATCTCTGAGTAACATACAAAGCTATGTCAAACCCAGAGCTGTTGGACATGCTCCACTTAAAGAAATCCCAATCCCTCTGAGCTACACACTCTAGGGACCTAAACCTTGTTACCACAATAAACAGAACATGTTGGAGGAATAGATTCCTGTCCCAGAGACTCCCATACTCTGGAACAAACTACCTATATATATCAAACAAAGCTCCTCATTAGCACTCTTCAAGAAAAATCTTAATGATTGGATGGCAAATAGGAAATTTATCCCGGGATCACTTCTGTGGCTCTGCTCGACAGGGGCACAGGAAAATAATTTTCTTGGGTGGTGAAAGCCAGGGTACCTTTTTGGCTAGACTTATATAGGCCCTAGGACTGATAGCCTAGTACCTACCTATGAACCTATGAACCTAACTCTGATGCAGTCAATGTTGTGCAGTGATAGGCCAGTGAGTTCCCAAATGAAAGAGCAACAGATGAGACAGGATGAAGCTGAACAGAATATGGCGCAGGAAGATTTTCTGAAACTTTCTGTAGAATGCCCACGGGAAAAGGAGAGCATCAACTGTGCCCTTAGTATAGAAGAAAATGATGTAAGAATTGCTTGATTTAATACAGATGGATGGATATTTTAGATCAATGAAAGAAATAGACTACAGAAAGTCAATAAGACCCAACATTTTAGAAATGTGATTAAACAAATGAACACAGTAGTCAAGACTGTTCATAGAAATGTATGCGATATAGCAGACATAAATAGGATATATTACTATGCAGCTAAATTAATAACAGATAAAGTCTTACCACAAAAACACAGGGCAGTAATTGAAAGGAAGGGGATAAATCAAATTCAATCACTGAAGTATCAAATAGAGAAAACTGTAAAGCAATTTAGACAAGACGTTTTGCTGTTATAAGAGTACAGAACAGGGAACATATCAAAAAATACTGAAAAAGATAGACATGATAAAAGCAATGTACAGTATCAGAAGAGACTAGGATCTATTGTACAGTATTGCAAATAATGCTAAAGCTATCGGCACAGACAGAAAAGCTTAGAAGATATTCAGATAAATATAAAGGAAAAAGTACAAAATAAGCAATTCATTGATGACTGAAAAAGTTTTATAGAGAACTGTGAAACAAAGCAAAAGGAATAGAAACACCACCAAAAAGAAGAAATCCTCACATTTTGGAGAAATATCTATGAAGATCCTGTGGAACATAACAAAGATGTTGAATGGATAGAAGAAGCAAAAGAAAGAATAAGAAGTTCAAATGTACAGGATATGAAATGGAATGATGCAACGGCCAGAAAAATTGAAACAAAATTAAAAAAACTCATAACTGGAAAACCCTAGACCTAGATGCAGTACCTAACTTCTGGATAAAAGTATTAAGATCTTTACATTAAGATTTAGCCATGAGTAGGAACTATTTATATGCACACCCCGAACAGACACCAACCTGGTTAACAAAAGGAAAAATGGTACTCCTCCTTAACAGTGACCCTGCAAGATATCCTAAAAACTATAGGCCAATAACTTCCCTTTCAGAGATGTATAAAATATACACTGGAATTGATGCTAACAGAGTTTATAGTCATTCAGAAGAAAATCATGGCAGAAGAACAAAAGGATAACAAAAGAAATTCATGCGGAACAAAGGATCATTTGTTGTTAAAGCCATAATGGAGAATTGTAAAAAGGGGAAGAAACTATGTATGGCATGACAGACTGCAAAATAACATTTGACAGCATCCCACATTTGTGGCTAAAAGAGTGCTTACAGATGTATAAGATACGCACTACACTGATCAATTACATTACAGTGACCATGAAAGCGTGGCAAGCCACTTTAAAGCTAAGCCATGATAAAGGACAAATTATTTTCTCAGGGATAAAAATATAAAGGGGAATATTCCAGGGTGACTCTTTGCCACTGCTGCTCTATTGTCTTGACCTTAACCCATTAAGCTGTCTACTTAATAGATTAGGTCATGGCTGCAATTTGGATCCCAGAAAACAATGAAGTGTAAAGACTTTTCGTCTTCTCTTTGTGGATGACTTAAACCTGGATAGCTCATCAGATGAAGAACTGAAAGCATAACTACAAGTGGTCAAAAGTTTTTCAGATGATAAAAGAATGTCATTTGGTCTTGATAAATATGCAAAAGCAACCTTTACGTCAGGAAAGCTGCAGCTCCAAGAAAATATTTTGGACAGGAATATGATATAAAATAATTTAAAGAGGGACAGTATAAATATTTAGGAACTGATGAAGGATCAACAATAAAACATGAACAAATGCAATTGCAAATGAAACTTAGTAAGGAATATTATAGAAAGCTAAAATTAACACTGAAAACAGCTCTGACATCTAGGAAAAAAGTCCAAGCTATAAACCAATTTACTCTTCCTGTTGTAACTTACAGTTTTGGGGTGACTGACTGGCCCCAAAAGGTATTGGATCAGATGGTCAAAAAAACAAGAAAAATGTGTCATGCTTATCAAATGATTTACAAAATAAGATATGGGCCTCCTTGAAATTGATTACATGTATAGATCTGCAATTGTTGAACTGCATACATATCTACTGACCTTACCAGATCCAAACATTGTAAAAGTTTTAAAACATGAGGAGAACAAGTTTAAGATGACTTCCCTGATTAGATTAGCAGAAGCATATCAGTGTCAAGTGGTAATGGAATTCAAAGTAGAACCAGACAAAAATCAGGCAGCAACTAAATGTGCCAAAAAAGAAAATAAAGTATATTCATTTTTTTTATTTTATTTTAACATTTGTTAACCGGGAAAGTCCGACTTGGAACAAAGCCAATTTTCAGCAGGGGCCCGGGGAGAAACACTCCAGACCCATGTTTTTGTATATAAGGAGAAGGATCAGATGAGAAGGCAAAAATGTGGAAAAGGTATAAATATAGTTGCAAGTACAGAAAATTCCTGGAACAACCTCATGTCACTCAGGATCTGATACAGGAATGGTTAAGGATATGTGAATTTAAACCTGAAGACAAAAAGTTAATATTGGTAGCCCAAGATAGTGGATACATACAAGCTGATTTACAAAATCTGTTGAACATGTGGGAGAAACAGACAAATCCAGATTCTGTAAAACTGGAAACAGTCAGATATCTGAATGGAAGAGGACCTGTATACCAAAAGGGATAATAATGTGCAAGATGGTTGTGTTGGGGATTGTGCAAACATAACAATATTGAAGTAGATGAGAAGCATTCGAAACTTGGGCCACAAAGTATTATAGAGAATGATGACATTTATATCACATGGGATCACCTATTGCCAACAGTTCAAAAAAATAGATGTGAGAAAACCAGCCATAATAGCTCACAAAAAGAAGATAAAAGTAGCATTCATCACTGAAACTACTAGACCCAGTGATTACAGTGTCTTATGTACAGAGATACACATACTCATAAAATACGACGATCTGCGAGCAGAAATGAGGACAATGTGGAAGAAGGATACCCAGACAGGTCCAATAGTAGTAGTAGCAATGGGTCTCATAAAAAAGAATGTATAGTCCTATTTAGATATGCTGCTAATACATGTAACTCCATATGAATTGCTGAAGGAGTCAATGGGGACATTGTGGGTACTGCAAAGAGTACTTTTGTCTAACATCAAAGACTGAAACAATACTAATTTCACAACTTTAAGCATACTTTGACTTAGGAATGCAGTCCATGCCTGTCATGAAACCCAAACCCAAAAGACTTGGAGAAATTAAACCAGATGAGACATGACTATAACATGAGAATATATTTATATATGGTGATTTAGCTGCAAAAAATATCATCTCTGCATCATACTTTACATCGTAATTCAAAATGTGAGGAAATATATGACATTAAGATTCAAATCCCATCACCACACAAATGTATACACATAAATATATATATATATATATATATATATATATATATATATATATATATATATATATATATATATGGGTCCCTATCAGACGATCAAAATGCCGTTTCTGTGAATATGAAATGATCAACACATATTGCGTGAACTACGTAAACGCCAAACGTCCTAAACAGTGAAATCCGAAATGTCAAAGTGTTTTGGTTGGCCCATCTGTGGTACAGCTCCGTAAGGTAAGTGTGCGATAGTTATGGACCTTAGGGTAGGGTGCGGGTTGAGGTAAGTGTGTAGATAGGTAATGTGTGTAAGATTTAGTGTAGTGTTAGAAGTAGGGTTTTGTTAAATGTATTTATGTGTATTATTTATTTTGTTAGGGTATATCTCCGTAGGGGAAGTGTGTGGTAGTTACGGAGTTTAGGGTTAGGGAGGGGTTAAGGATAGTTCATAGATAGTTGTGTATGTGGGGTTTAATGTAGTGTTAGAAGTAGGGTTTTGTTAAATTTATTTATGTGTATTATTTATTTTGTTTGGGTATATCTCCTTAGGGGAAGTGTGTGGTAGTTACGGACCTTAAGGTTAGGGAGGGGTTAAGGATAGTGCATAAATAGTTGTGTATGTGTGGTTTAGTATAGGGTTAGAAGTTGGGTTTTGGTGCTTTACTTTGGGGTTGGGAGTAGGGTTTGGTTAGTGTATGTATGTGATTTATTTATTTTGTTTTGGTAGGTAGTATGTGGTGGGGTTGGCCAACTATGATTGTTCGAAGTTTTAAATTTCGCGGTTTAGTGCGTTCAGTCTATTCACGGTTTGATTAATATTTGTCGCTTTTTTGACATTCGCTGAAATGGATTTTCGTGGAACTGATATAGACCCTATATATATATATATATATATATATATATATATATATGTATATATATATATATATATATATAAATATATATGTCTGTATGTATATATACACACAGACACTCACTCCCACATACATACACTTTCACCTGGATAACTGGAAGTTGAATTCCAAGAAAGATAATGGATCATTACTACAATAGGAATGCATCTGTGAATTACTTCTATCTTGGCACAGCACCTTCTGCCTTATAGTCTTATTTATTTATTTATTGACTTTTGTTTACCAGAAAAGTCCAAGTTGCATACTGCCAAACAGGAAAACACAGTAACTTGTACATTGTACAGACTACTTGTGTGCAGAACAATTGGTGCTTATAAGACATGTCATGTGAGGATGGGCTAAGAATCAGCATACATTAGAGGGTTAATTATCTGAATCTCGATTATCAGAAATGTCAGTTATCCAAACCAACTTTCCAAAGTTTTCAGGCAGAAAAAAATGATAAAGTCTGAATATGTAAACATCATACGTATTTGATTGAGCAAGTTTTATGAGCCTGTAGCCAGCTCGGTGTGAAAAATATTCTTTATTGTCCACTGGAATCACTGAATGGTTGAAAAGGGTATTCCAGAGTGCAGAAAAAGCAATATTTTAGAAGTTTTTTTTCCAGCTGAATTATATGTTTGATTATCTGAACAGTTTGATTATCCAAACTACCCTAGGTCCCAATTAGTTTGGATAATTGACCCTACTCTATACCTTATCACTTAGCATTTAAACATGCATTCACACACATGCACACATTACAATTCACACATTTACACACACACACACACCCACACACACATACGCACACATACACGCACAATACAATGCATACATTTACACACACACACACACACACACACACACACACACACACACACACACACACACTTATACACACACACAACACACTTAACTCCGAGTGTGTGTGTGTGTGTGTGTGTGTGTGTGTGTGTGTGTGTGTGTGTGTGTGTGTGTGTGTGATGTGCATATGTGTGTGATTTCAAAAAGGGACACGTTATGTAGTCATGCTGAGTTTCATTGATGACGGATGTCAGTACAGAGAAATCCTACATGCTCACACAGTTATGTGGTTCCTGGTTATCACTAGCGGTGACGCAATGTACAAAACTGTTTTATCTTAGCTAGCCAGCTCACTGACATAAAGTGATAATACCCTGTATATGATCCAGATAACCCTGAATTATCCAGCAGCTTTCACAGTGAAGAATCTGTCTATAATACACACATATTTAGCTTTAATGTTAGTGCCCAGGCTACACTGATTAGCATTACATGGTACACTGTTCCTTTGAGAAATCAGAGTACAGAACATATGGAAGTTGTATCAAAACTCCTGTCCCTGTGCATGTTATTTACTAAGCTTCCTGACATGCCATGGTATAGAAAAGTGTGAAAATACATCTACACAAGTTAAGAAATATATTTGATTTCAAGGGTCTTTTTGTTTGTAACTACAGAAGCATAATTTTCAATGGAAATATGGTTTAATTACACTCAAGGGAATTATTGTACTAAAAAGAAACTTGGCAGAAAGCTTTAAGCTTCAGATCCAGAAATGCAATTTAGTCTTCCATGCAAATAGAACAACTACAATATCTGCAAAATTTCAGAGTCCCTCATTCCTGCAGGATTCTGATGCATAAGCCACAAAGGTATGTAAGTCATTTTTAATTTATTTCTTAATTATTTATTTCATTATTTTTATTTATTTATTTATTTATGTATTTATTTTACATTTGTTGACCGGGCTAATCTAACTGGATACATGTCCATTTTCAGTAGAGGCCCGGGGAGATAAGCTCCTTGCAAAAAATAACAAAAACATTTTTACATACAATTATGTTACAGGTTAATACAGAAATTATCATAGAGGTCTAAATACCTCCCATTTCAATACAGGTCTAATAATATACTATAGTCTGGGAGATAAGGTCTGGGATAAGAGGAAATAATACATTTATATTTACAAAGAACATTAGAAGTTAACCCAGAAAAAAATCAAAGAGGACATAAATACTTCACAGTGCCAAAGGCAGGTATAATGCAAAAATTACAGAGAGGGCAGAAATACTTTGCAGTGCAGTAGGCAGGTACAGTGCAAATTACAGATAGAATACAGAAAGTTAAAATAAAAGAGGCATATTGTGTAATTATATAAATAAAGAGTTGTCACACTATGAGTGAGCTTAGGGGATGAAAAGAAGGGTAAGGAATAGGAAAAAGGTAATGTAGCAAGTAAGGAAAGTAGAGCTAGTTGTAGGGAAGTAGTGGGTAGGCATTTGTATTTGTTTGCAGGGATAGTCTGACTGGGGAAAATTGTCGCTTTTCACTTGAGTTCTGGGAAAAAAGCTCAACAAGACGTGAGATATAAAATAATACACACTTCAAATATAGCAGAATGAAACACACTGCATATATATATATATATATATATATATATATATATATATATATATGTAGGGATCTAGGACTGTTGAACAAAACAACATCCCGAATCCACAATAACCGAACACAAAAAAAATAAATAAAATAATAATAATAATAATAAATCTACTTTTATGCAGGGGAGCAAGCCCCCCTGTACCCCCCAGGTGTGGGGCTGGGCCCCTACACCTCCTCTACTTTAATATTCTCACTCCGAGGAATTTTCCCTTATCCGCACCATAGTGCAACCGGCACAACGAGCATACTTACCTGAAAGTGCTGCTTCAGTGAACAGCACTTTCAGTTAAGTATGTTCATTGATTTCTGCTTCGGCAGAAAGTGCCATCAGGGATCAGTATGGATCCCATATATATATATATATATATATATATATATATATATATATATATATATATATATATATATATATATATATATATATATATATGTATATGTTGTATCGTTCGGCATTTCCTGGTTAGGGGGTTGCCACAGTGGAACTCCGGTCTGCTAATGATTGGCAGTAGATTTTTATGTACCGAGTTGCCAGCCCTGACGCACAACCTTCAACAAAGGTATGCCCATTCACGCATGTCTCCACACAGAAGACGCTTTAGCTGAGAATCGAACAGGACAAAGTCTTACTGTGAGGCGACAACACTACCGCAGCACCACCACCGCAGATATATATATATATATATATATATATATATATATATATATATATATATATATATATATAGAACAATCAAAAGCAAATTAAGGGAACATTTTGCAGTGTATACACTGAAGTACAAGAATAAAGTGCATATCTTTATACATACTCTGTAGTCAGTCAAGTTACAGGCTTTGTAAAGTTGGAGATTAACTAAGAGAAGTAAAGGCATGCACATTTGTAAGTATTTGAGAGTTGTATTTACATTAGCAGATAGAAGAAAGATGAGGAAGGATGAAGAAGAGTACATATCGGTGAAATAACAGAATATATAAGTATTTACAGGCATTTTTGTATTACATTTTAGAAAAAGATGGCAAAGACTGAGTGGTTACTCACAGGAGTAGAAATAAAAGTGACAAACTATGAATATAGGGTGGATGAGTGAAGCATGTATTACAGTACTGAGTATATAAGGATGAGAAAAACGAGTGATTAAAGGGTAGTAAGATGGAGTGTAAAAGAAAAGGGAGTAAAAAATAAAGGTAAGAAAGGTAAGGACAGTCAGCTACTGAGGAATAATAAAGGACTAAAAAAGGAAAACAAGAAAAATATTAGTGTTGCATGGAGAGATATAATGAGAGGTAAAGGCTGTAGGCTGTGGGAAAGAAGGTGGAGGAGATAGGGAGGGTTATTCTTCGGGATTTTTAGAAATAGAGGGAAAGTATGAAGAATTTTAAGGTAATCAAGTGCCACTTGATGCAGTTACTTTTGCAAATTTTATTTTATTTTATTGCGTTTTAAATAGTTTTGAAGCAGAATATGAATTTTTATTTTCTTAGTGAGGGGAAAAACAAATATTCAGTTGTTATTTTCAGTCTGGAATGTATTTGCCATTATTAGACATTTGTTCTTTAGAAGAACATAATAAGGTCCTACAGAGGCTATTGATGTTCATGTTACTAAGATGAAGAACAGGGCAAACACTGAATATGGTGAGTTACTTGATTCTTCAAAAATGAACAGAGCAATTTGTGCCATAATAATAATAAAAGGAAGGCCAGGCTTTAAAGAGAAACAGATCTAATGTTGCAGAAAAACAATGGGAATGTGCAGACCAAGTACTATTGCTAGTAAACAGTTAAAATGATTAACAGAGAATATGAATGTGTATAAAATGAAATGTGAATCAAGTCACAAGTTAAAATTTAGAAATAAAGGCAGTCTGTACTGTAAAAGAAATGATATGAAAAAGTGATCCAGATGACAACGCAATGCAGCAAAGATGAAGTTCAGAAAAAAAACTGTTCAATTAAAATCCAAGTTTGCTCTGTGTTACTATATGCATGACAAGAGTTCTTGTTCTGCATGTAATCAAACTTGCAGTACTTTGCTAGAAAAGTTCACTTCTCTAAAATTTGTAAAATCAAAAACGAAAGTGTTAAAAATAAATTAAATGTTATATATGTAAAAACAATCAGTGCCCACAAGCAAATCTGACTGTCACTACAGAAATGATAAATGTGAAAAAAGAGGGACATCTCAAAATACATCTGAGGCATTAAAACATGAATGCAAGTCAAATTGTTCGAAAGAAATGCTGAGAAATAACAAGCAACATATAGAGTCAAAAGTAGACATACTGAGTGAGTGTCACTTCTTATTAGAACACTTTTAAAGACTCGAGGCTGGAAAACACATAGGATGCCAAACTGTGCACATATTGTTAAGCTGTTCTGATACTAGGTAGCACCAGTAAGAAAAACTGCTGAAATGTTAGTACAAAAGTAAATATTATTTAAAAAAATCATTCAGACTTTTCTTCCAACTACTTATACTTTAAAAGAGAATCTTCCTAATATTTTGCACTGTCTGGTTTGTGAAAATCTAAGGACGGCACATCAAATTTACAGTATCAAAGAAAATATTACATGTGGAGAAAATTCAGTCATAAAATACCAGAGGGACTTCAGATACTGTGCAGAATACTAGTATCATACTCTACATAATTGTAATGGTTTATTTATAGGCGTAGTAATGCCACCAGGAGAATAATATATACAAATAATGCTTGATGCTGTGCCAGTGACACATGAATCTAAAACACATCTAGTCTGGCAGTTTCATAGAGAGGATCAAGAGTATGAGCTGCTAACAAACTTAAGCCTGTAGTCTAGGGTTTGATTCCTTCAGTCTATATTTGAGTAATATTTGAATCTAAGCAAGTCACAGTCACTCCAGAAAAAGGCTTGTGCCTAATGTGTTTAACTAGTTAAAATGAATAAAACAGAAGTACTTATAGAACTCAAAATTAAACAGGAAATGAAGAAAACTGTGAGCTCAGCTGTCAGAAAAGGCAATTGCATCCATAACGGTAATGTACTGTTTCAGGCAAATCAATGAAATAAAGCAAGTCAATAAATAAATATTTTAGTTAAAATACATATTACTAAAGTTCCTAACATGAATTTCTCAAAATATGACTGTTGTTTCTTCAGAGATAAAGACAATGGGAAATAATAAAATGTAGCAATCACACGTTAAAAGCTGTAATGAGGATATTGAGTTCAGTCACTGCACAGTTGCTTTCTTTAATACAATTACAATAATGAACACTCGATTAAGACATGGGTAACATGCAGGACAAGAATATCTTGCCACATAGTGTCTACATACAAGCTCACATAGATTCTGCCACAACTGCTGTGAGGGAAAGGTAAATTTTTTTTTTGCTTTCCTGTATTTTGTGTTGCTTTATTGCCTTCTTCTGTTTTGTATATTATGATTCATTTTCTTTACATTGTGCTTTACTTGTATTCTGCTTTTAATTTCATATTTTAACTAGAAAAGAGACCACAGCTGTGTCTCTTGTGAGTCACACAGAAATTAGAACAAGTCAATTAAGTTTAATAACCAGGTCTATGTTAAAACAACGAAAAGTGTAAATATCAAATGCTCGGATGAGCGAAAACGCAAGTAATTGACATTGATATTGTGAGATCGTGGAATAGTGAAGATCAGAAAATGTGCCCTTTGCTCATTGTAGTGCGCTCTTGGAGTTGGAATATATTTTTACAAGGGGGTGTGGGAGGCACAGCTCCCCACAATAGCAATTTTGATTATATGTGTTTTCGCTCATCCGGGCATTCGATATGTACAATTTTCATTGTTTTAACATAGACCCTAATAACCTGTGAATTGAGGGTGGAGCTAGGAACTAAACCTTCTATTTAAGGGGTAAAATAAAACATTCCAGTGCTTTACTAGAAAAGCTCACCCAGACTCTGCCACAGCTTGCTGTGGGGGAAAGGTTAGTTTGTTTTTGCTTTCTTGTATTTGTGTTGCTTTATTGCCTTCTTCTATTTTGTATATTTTACTTGCATTCTGCTTTTAATTGCATATTTAAACTAGGAAAGAGACCGCAGCTATAGCTTTTGTGAGTCACATAGAAATTAAGTTTTTACCCACCCTCCCACTCTGGTGCTGTTGTATTTTTTAATTCAACTGTCTTTCTAGTTGCTTATTTTAATTTGATTGCATATCTTCTTCCATCTCCTCTTTCATTGGCTATTGTGAGTAAGGGTAAAATTATCATTTTATGAAATCACTCCCCTTCTACTAATTAATATTTTTCATAAAGTCCCAACCCCTTCCAATCTGTCTTGGTCTTTTAAAATTTGTGGCTCTTCATTGAGATAGCTAAAGCTTAAGTTACACCCTCTTTCATATCTGTTTAGTGCAGACTGCATCTATAAGGATCTTAACCCATTTTTCCTTCTTACCTTTAAAATCTGTGATATCTACTCCAGGACCACCAATTACTGGAGAGCCCACATTCTGCCCCTAAGTAGTCATCTTGGGATTAGTGCTTTTGTTTTGCTCCTGGTGAGAGAAGAAGCATAGGAACATTATTTCCTGGGAACTGCTGTTCACCAGAAAGCCTAATAATGGCTTCAAACCCTACATCACTAGGTGGGTTGCAAACTGGCTCACAGATAAAACCCACAGTTTAAAAGTAGCTGACTCCAAGTCAGACTGCCGACTAGTCACGAGTGGAGTCCCACAAGGTTTGGTCCTGTGTCCTCTCCTGTTTGGTATCTACTTCTCTGAAGTCCAGGCCAATGCAAAGGGACTCTGGCTGACAAAGTGTGCAGATGATTGCAAGTTGGGAGCTATTATTAACTCCCCTATTGATGTCGACATCCTACAGAATGGCCTCACTGAAACCAACGACTGGTGTCAGAACCATGGCCTTAAGCTCAATGCCAAAAAATGTGTCATCATCCCCTTTGGGAAAAACCTGTTTCCCATGAATTACCACATTGATGGTAGACCACTGAACACAGAAGGCGTTATAAGAGATCTGGGAGCAAAGGTTGACAGGAATCTCTCTTTTGATCACCACATTGCCACTGTGGTCAGAAAGTCCTTCTATGTGGCACAGCTCATTACTAAGAGTTTTGCATCCAGGAAGAAAGAGGTCATTGTCTCCCTCTACTCTTCCCTCATTAGGCCAATCATCGAGTACAATCTCCCATTTGGCATGTACCTCACTAGATACCTGTAACAATTGAGAGGCTGCAAAAGTACCTAACAAAGAGGATCCTAGGCCTTAAACACTTGTCCTGTATGGACAGACTCAAAAAACTCCAACTATTCTCTGTCTCATATTGCCTACTTAGAAGCGATCTCTGCTTGACTTACAAAGCCATGTCTGACCCAGCTCTGTTAGAAATACTGCATCTAAAGAAATCCCAATTCCTCCACACTACACGCTCCACAGACCTCAACCTCATTACCACAATAAACAGAACATGCAGAAGGGACAGGTTCATAACCTAGAGACTGCCCATGCTATGCAACAGACTTCCCATACATGTCAAGCAGAGAACCTCACTGACCCTCTTCAAGAGAAATCTTGATGAGTGGATGGGAAACAGAAAATTCACCCCGGAGATACCTCCAGTGGCTCTACTTGACAGATGCAATGGGAACTAAGGTCGGGTGGCACTATGTCAGGGTAATCCTATGGCTAGGCTTGTAAAGGCCCAAGGGCCATTAGCCTAGTACACACCTATGAACCTATGAAACATGCCAGTTTGGAATTTGCATTTATATTTTTCTCCTGGTGAGAGAAGGAGCAGAGTTCATTGATTCCTGACTCTTCCTGGTTGGGAAGTGAGCGTTTGTACTTAATCTTCCTGATAGGTGTTGTTGCTATTCAAGGCATCTACCAGAAAAAGGCTACAAAAAGTCTACAGACCCTTACATCATCTGGGACAAGACTGTGGATCATCAAACAGGCTCAGGACTGCTCCACATCTTGGAATTGGTGCTACTGTTTTGCTTCTGGTGAGATAAGAAGCAAAGGAGCATTGTATCCCAGCAGAGTGAAGGTGTGGTGAGACCAACACTAGTAATAGCTGGGCACTAGCCATACTGGTGACTCCCCTCTTTTCCTCATTCTTGACAATTTAATTCTTTCTTTTCAGTAAGTACTGCTTGATTTGCTTCTAACTTCAGAATATCTGCTTAAATACTTTATCCATAAATCATCAGGCTTTATTTATTAGTTTCCCCTTAAGTGTTTGGCAGTTCCACACATAGCCACTGACAACCTGAGTTGACATTTTTCCTGTAAAAGCACCATTGAAATTTCACCAATATCTAGTTGCACATAGTACAACTAGTCTGCCGTGACAAGCACTGCCACCAGAGTTGTAAACCAGATACTACTGACATTACTTTATATTCTCACTCACTATCTAATAAATAAAAAAGGGTCTGTTGCCATGGATATAAACTGTCCCACTCTCTGTGTTACCAGCTTGGTGGATATGGGCATCCCGAAGCTATGTAGAAATTGCCTCATGTTTACCGACAACTAGTTCATTCTCAAGCAAACTGATATGGTATGTGCGGGATGTTTTTACCCTATGCCACTAAAGGCAAAGCTCTCACATAAAAGCACTGCTAATATCAGTAGGGTTGTCAGTAGTACACATGGTGCATCCATCAAACACAATTCAAAGCAGACACAGACCCACATATGCTGAGGCACTTAAATGTAACCTTTCTAAATTCCAATGACCTCTTAGACGAAGTACGCATAACAAACAACCTCCACATCTCATGGACCCTCTACTTCTAAGCCCATAAGTCAATCCACCACAGACTTCAACATTCTAGTCACTGGAAACTCCATTGTGAGATACACTAATGCCCTTCTCACCTGTCTGAGTAAGGAGAAAATCACAGTCAGTTGCTTATCAGGGGCCACATTATGCACACACTCAGGTCATTGGATCACAAGTACCAATATGACTCAGTCATAGTCCATGTGGGTGTAAATAACCTGAGATGTATCCACTATATTATATGAAGAGAAACATCATGGAGCTCTCAGAATATGTGTCCCAGGCTGGTATGACCCTAGCACTGAGCAAGATTTTACCTTTTACAAGAATGATGCCACAATATGAACAAAAGATGACTTACTTTAATAATTGGCTTACTTTCTGCTGTCATTCTAAGGGGGTGCAATATTTGTCATGGAAGGAGATGGTCAACAGACCACGCTGCTTTGTCAGGGATGGACTGCATCTCTCCCCTCTAGGCTTTTGTATATTAGGTAAAACATTGCCCTTTCCCATAGTGCCTTTTTAGACAATACCAAACTGAAAGTACTTTAGATATATCAAATCAAAACCAAGAAAATTTAAAGGTGTCACTGTTCAATCCTAGCAATCTAAAAAAAAAACTCCACTCCCTATGAGACATACTTTAAAACCACAGAGAGAGTACACCAACAGTGCAGGATTATAATGCATTCCACACATTTAGAACAGTTACTCAGACAGGCACTAAAGGTGGAGGTGTTTTGATTTACATCAAAAATAAATATACCTCAAGGCTGGTCAAACAGGACAATGCACTTGAGCTTCTCCACATTCAAACCACCATCAGCAAAATCCAATACCTCTTCCTTGCAAGCTATAGGTCCCCCTGTATGACCCAGGAAACCCATACCATCCATTTAAATGTATTGAAAACACTCACCAGTCAACCTAATACCATATTTATGGGCAGCTTTAATTACCCCATTATTAACTGGGAATCATATATGGCACCAAACGTACAGTTAGAGAGATTCCTGGATTTTCTAAACACAAACTCCCTGGACCAGATTGTCAATACACCAACAAGGGGTGCAACCATACTGGATCTATTCTTCACTATATGTGAAAGTGCTGGCCACTCACTAGTGCAAGGTCTTCTCTGGTAACATCAGACCACAAAATAGTCTCCTTTGAAATTAAAATAAAACAAGGAGCCCCAGTTAACCCTGGAATATTCATGACGTACTCTAAGGCTAATCTCCTACTATCAAGTGATAACCTGGCAAAATGTCATGCCCCCATAAACACTGAGAACACTGCTGCCTATACATAACTGTTCACAGAAACCCTGTACAAGCCTATTAATAGCTGCACTGAAGCTTCCATACCCACCAGGAAGAAGTACAGAACTAGCTCAAAAAGCAAGCCACCCTAGTGGAATCACAACATCAGCAGGCTGTATAACAGAACGATGAAAATCATGGCAACAATTAGGAGATGCAGCACCTGGCAAAATGAAAGCTCTCTCATCAAACTAAATAAACAACTCAGAGCACAAATAAAGTGGTAAATTGGCCTCCCAGACCAAGGAAAACCACAAGGCATTTTTTAGTTATGCCCGCAACCTCAATAGAAATACACAATTATGTGTAGAGCTCATTATATATGCCACATATACTGAGCCAGAAAATATAGCAAACCTACAGGCTAACAAATTCAGCTCCAGTTTTACTCCACTCTCCCCATCAACCTTCCCTCAGGAAATACCATCAAATATAACTCCTTCTTCTATCACTAGGAACAGGTCCTTAATTCTGTCTCTAAGGCCAAGAACACTGCATCAATGGGCCCAGACAATATCCCAGGATACCTTCTAAATAGCATGAAACATGATCTATCAGGACCTCTAGAAATGCTATTTAACTTTAGCATCTGAACAAGCTGCGTGCGTAATGAAAGGAGAGTAGCAACAGTCATCCCTCTGCACAAAGGCGGGCCATCTACAGACCCTGGAAACTACAGACCCATAAGTCTCACTAGTCTCATATGCAAAGCCATGGAAAAAATTATCATGGAAATGATCGATAATAACATAGGAAATCTCCAGACACTAGACCAACCCAATTTAGTTTCATCAAGGGCAGGTCATACCCACTCAACCTCGTGGACTTCTTTGAGAAGGTTACCAAAGCAAAGGATGATGGCAAAACAGTTCACACTGCTTACCTTGACCTGGCCAAGGCATTTGATACAATGCCCCACTCAGGCACTGTTAACAAACTCAAGAGATTAGGTGTAAACCCTTATGTCACCCAGTGGATAACCAGCTGGTTCACAGACAGGCCTCAGGAAGTTAAAACTGGGGAGTCCATCTCTACAAACAGGATAGTCACAAGCAGATTCCCTCAGGGATCTTACCTGGGACTGCTCCTTTTTGGCATTTATTTCTCTAAAGTTAAGACCAATGTCAATGGCTTCTGACTGACTAAATTTGAAAATGATTGCAAATAAGAAGTCATAGACTCTGCCACCGACACAAATGTTCTGCAAGAAGGGCTGACACATACAAATGACTGATGTTAGAGCCAAGGACTAAAAATAAATGCCAAGAAATGCAAAATAGTACCATTTGAGAAGTCATCCATCCCTGCTAACTGTCATATTGACAATGCACTCCTAAGAAATGACCCAGTAATCAGGGACTTAGGGACACATATAGACAGTAATCTAGCCTTTGACCGTCATGTGTCTACAGTAATGAGAAAATAATTCTATATTGTGCAACTTATAAACAAAGGTATGGCATCTACATCCAAGGAGGTCAGTGTTCCACTATAGTTGGCATTCATCAGACTTATCATTGAGTACAATGCCCCATTTTATATGCACCTAACCAGGCACATCCAACAACTGAAACGTCCACAGAGGTTCCTCACTAAAAGAATATAAGGCATAATTAACGTTGAATTTCCTTATTTGTCTAGAGGGATAATGTGTGTGTGTTTTTAAGAGAGGTGGAATGTGGGAATCCTGGATTAACCTTTTTATAAGGATTGAGACAGGATAGGAAATACTGTTGGCTGCTACTTTATGTACTGTTGGAAGGTACTCAGCAGACGTAATGCATGGTTTGAGTTTAAGAGTAGTTTTATACAGGATGTGGGCAAAGGTTTGTAGGTGAAAGTAGATGTAGTTGTATGAGGCTGTTGGGTAAAGTTGTGATTAAATGTTGGGGAAGCCTTGGTTAGGGATTCGGTACTATCTATGAAATAAGAGTTGTACTCTATTACAGTTTTAAGTCGTGAGTTATTGAGCGAGGGGTTAGGGTTACATTTTTGGACGGGGTGTTAGATTTCTTTAATTGTTGACAAGAATTCTTTTGAGTTGTGCTTATTATTGCTCTCAACATTGTTATAGTATGTTTTTTAACTTCATTTGTTCACTTTTTAGTATGGTTGCAGAGCATAACTTTTCAGCAAAACAGTAAAACTGTTGATCAACACATCATCAAACGATATTCATAGAGACAGAGAAACATTGATCCACAAAGAAAAAAAAAGCATATCAAACAACTGTTTTTATGGGGGGGGGCAAGCTCTCCTGAGTCCTGCACCCCCCAAACCCCCTGTCAATTATATATGCCAACTCAAAGCTTGCAATACAGTGCTGAAAGGGCATATTCTCCAATCCCCACTGTGCTGCAATCTCTTACTTAAACATCTGATTCTTGTCAAACAGAATATTTTTCGATCAGCTATACCCACTTTCTCACCATCGATGAAAACGCAGATTGACAAAATGCTTTGGTTTTACACACACACACACACACACACACACACACACACACACACACACACACACACACACACACACACACACACACACACACACACACAAAATCACACGCACATATAGATAGTTATTTCACTTGCTAGCACCACCTTACTGAGTAATGCTAATCCTAAACCTAATCTTGACCCTAACCCCAACACTATACCTTTCTTTAGAAAACTCTCCCTCATAATACTATCACTACACAAGGTACTCAGACATACACCACATTTAGCAGTATACACGCAAACAGCAGTACATCTGTCCCTTGCCTAGCATGTACTCTAAATCTAACCCTTAAGAACACACATACACTCCCACCTGCTAATGGCTAAACTTTAGGGATATCTAAAAGTTTCAGCTTTAAAATCCCAAAGCCATACTTACCTTACCCACACTTCATCCTCCTTCTATTAACAACCCTAGAACATGATAATGAGCGTTCTTGGTGAACTTTCCAAGCACTTTACTCTTGTCAATGAATTTAACAGAGTGGTTTTATGATCAGACATGCTGACAGACACACACATACACACGCACACATACACACATCTCTATATATATAAATGTACACACATAGCCGCACACACACTTATAGTATATATATATATATATATATATATATATATATATATATATATATATATATATGGATTCACTTCATAATCTCAAAATACTGAAACATCGAATTTCAGTATCTCGAAACTATGAAACTGAATCCACAAAACACCGAAAATACAAAACCCCGAGCCCAAAACCGCAAAATTCAAAACACAGAACAAACCACATACACTACACCATACATACACCACAACACCCACATCACAACATAAACAAACAAAAACTACACACATACACAACTCATGCACAGATAAGCAAGGGGGCAATCCCCCCTGCACACTCCCCCTACTTATATATACTAACTTCGAGATTGCACAAACAGGAAACAAAAGCAAACTCACACACGCACATTCTCCAGTCCCTCATACACACATCAAACATATCAGCACACTCAAACACACTCTAACCCCCACTAAAATCCCTTACAAAACACTCACTTACCTGAAAAAACACCTAGATCTACACACGGCACTGCGCACCATAAACACACAATCCTGGACATCACGTAACGTGTAAGGCCATAACCGTGAATTCAAGATATTCAAATTCGCAATTATGAACTTTCGATATTTTAAACATTCTGGTTTATAGTCTCGAGATACTGAAATTCGAAATTTCAGTATTTTGAGATTATAAATGGCTCCTATATATATATATATATATATATATATATATATATATATATATATATATATATACACACACACACACACACACACACACACACACACACACACACACACACACACACACAGTCACGTACATACATATATATGCATACATTTATACACAATGCACATGCACGCACATACACACACATACATACACACACACACACACACACACACACACACACACACACACACACACACACACACACACACACACACACACACAAGCGGTCATTCAGACTGAGAGCAAATCTTTTGGAACTGGACTTTTTTAGTCTTTTTCTATGTGATAATTGGGCAGGCAACCATATTTTTATGCATGTATGCATTCTCCAAGGCTTATTCTGTCTGCAAGGCATAATCGTAGAGGCAAACTTTTTGTTATTTACACTGTCTGAGAAGCACTTTATGAAGTTTGGTGACAAATGCTTGAGCAATATGACAGCAGTTGTGCCTTGATGGATATGACAGGAAGTCTGACTAGTAAAACAACAGGGACTGACATAAATGCACATAACAGGTGCCAGATCGTCTCTTTGTGACTACACTAGGGTGTGTGGAGACAGCTGCTGTAGGCAAAACTGGCACCTCTCACTCATTATGAGTGACACACATTTCATGCTCAACACAAAACAACTTCTCTTCCATAATAATGACATTCCTATGACAACTTTTCAGCAGCACTCATAATTTTCTATCTTACTGCCAATCACTTAGATGATCAGGTACAGACAGCAGCATAACTTCCTTTTCTTTTAGTAGTTTAAAAGTACACTTTTCTGAAGACCCGCTTTTAAAGAAATAAAA
>NC_056746.1:387924929-387937429 GCF_019279795.1 Protopterus annectens
CAGCCTCAAGGTTATGCTGCTAAATGCTAGGAGTCTAAACCAGAAACTGCACTCAATGGAAGCAGTCCTCACCTTGAAAGATGCTTACATTTGTGCAGTCACTGAGACATTGTTTAAGGCTACAGAGAGCACACCAGCTATACCAGGTTACATTTCCTTTCACACGTTCAGACCACAAACTGAAGGCATGAGAACTAAAGGAGGTGGTGTATCAATATTCATTAAAGATAAATACACTTCTAGATTGGTTAAACAGCACGATTCCCTTGAATTACTTCAGGTGCAATTCACTGTAGGTAAGACCCCTCTTCAGGTCATTGCCAGCTACAGGACCCCTCCATGAATCAGGACATCCACTCAGCTTACTTGGATCTGCTTGAGTCAGTCAAGATACAACCAAACACACTGGTTTTGGGTGACTTTAATTACCCCTCCATTGACTGGGTAAATTATAGGTGTTCTAACTCAATTGCCTAAAGGTTCCTGGGCTTTGTTAACTCCAATGCCCTGGACCAGGTGGGTGCAACACCCACAAGGGGCTTAAACATCCTGGATCCGGTGCTCACCAACTTAGGGGACCGCTGCACCCCCCCCCCCCAGTGTGTGGCCATCCCTGGTGAGATCTGACCACAAATCAGTTTTGCTAGCTGTAACTATAACATAGGATCCTCCCCTTAGCAAAACCTAAACTAAAATTTTTTCCAAGACCAAATACAACCTCTTACGTGAAAGCACAAATAGCTTCATAGCACTTCCCCCCACTAATGGAACAGACACCTATTATGAGTTATACACCAGTGCTTTATACAAGCACCTCTACAACTGTATTGACCCTGCCATACCTAATAGAACCAAAACAAGATCTTCAAGGAAAAACAAACCTGCCTGGCGTACAACTGCCATTAATAGGCTATACAATAGGAGAAAGAAATTGCTGTCTAAGAGTAGGAAGGAAGGGTCTAAAAACTGAAAATACTCGCTCCTCACTTAAACAAGCAAATACGACTCCTAGTGAAATCGTCCAAAGCTAACTACGAATCCAAATTAGCTTCTCTAACTAAGGATAACCATAAAGCATTCTTTAGTTTCATCTGTAACCTCAAAGGTAAGGACCAGATTTGTGCTGAACTCATAGTTAATGGTATTACATATACAGAACCTGTGAATATAGCAAACCTGCTGGGTGATAGGTTCAGTGAAAACTTCACCCTCCTGTCCCCACCACATATACCCCAAAGCATCTCTAACACCTGTCCCTCACCTAGTATCTCTGATTAGCAGGTCTTAAACACCATCTCCAATGCCAAAAGGCACATCCTCTATGTGACCAGGCACCATACCGAGCTATGTTCTACATGGGTTAAAACAAGAATTGGCATCACCATTGGGTAAGCTTTTCAATCACAGCCTAAGCACTGACTTCATCTCAGCAGAATGGGAAAACAGCTACCATCATCCCTTTGCACAAAGGGGGTGCATCCACAGACCCCGGGAGTGATAGACGCATTAGCCTGACCAGCCTTATCTGCAAGGCAATGGAACAAATCATCATGCACCTTATTAACAAAGATATGGGAAATCTCCAAACACTTGACCCTACTCAGTTTGGCTTTGTCATCATGCCTGTTAAAGTTTGTGGACTTCTTTGAAACAGTCACCAATGCCCTAGGCAAGGGCAAATCTATGCATACGGCCTACCTAGACTTAGACAAGGCCTTTGACACAATCCCTCATACAGGCATTGTTGATAAACTCACCCAGCTGGGTATCAACCCATATATTGTCAGGTGGCTAACAAACTGGCTCACTGATAGAACTCATACGGTCAAAATAGGGGACCCCACCTCCTCCAGCAGAACTGTATCCAGTGGTGTTCCACAAGGATCGGTTCTGGGACCCCTACTGTTTGGAATATACTTCTCTGAAGAACAGGCTAAAACTAAAGGACTGTAGCTGACAAAGTTTGCTGATGACTGCAAACTGGGAGTGATCATTGAAACCCCTAGCGATGTCAACATCCTGCAAGAAAGTCTTATATAGACTAATGACTGGTGCCATGGTCTTAAACTTAATGCAAAAAAATACATTATCATTCCCTTTGGCAAGGGTGATGTTCCTGCAAATTACAGCATCAATAGCAATACCCTAAGTACACAGTCAGTGGTGAGAGATCTGGGCACACAGGTCGACAGAAACCTTAACTTTAATCACCATGTTTCCACAGTATAAGTAACCCCATATCCTTCAAAAAAAGAGGTTATAATCGCTGTACTCTTCCCTTATCAAGCCAGTAATAGAGTACAACACTCCCTTTGTTATGTCCCTTTCCAAACACCTGCAGCAATTAGTGAGACCAGAAAGGTTCCTTGCAAAGAAAATTCAGGGTCTTTAACATCTGTCTTATACAGACAGGCTGAAATCATTGCCAATTTACTCTGTGTCATACAGACTGCTCAGAGGTGTCTTGTGCCTTGCTTACAGAGCAATCTCTGACCCAGCTTTAATGGAAATACTACACATTCACAAGTCAAATGGCACATGGGTCACTTGCACAAAGGACCCTAACCTGGTATGTAACATAAACAGAACTTGCTGGAGAGACAGATTTGCCTCAAAGAGGTTGCCCCATCTTTGGAACAAGCTTCCTATTTGTGTTAAACAAAGCCCCTTGTTGGCCCTATTTAAGCATAATTTGGATGATTGGATGGGTAACTGGAAATTCACCCCAGGGGGTTCCACCTGTGCCCCTCTTGGACAGAGGCAATGGGCAATAGCTGCTGATTTTAGTGTCTGCTTGAACCAGACACCCTTGGGAACAGGGTTGCACTTGGCTAGGTTTACATGGGCCCTGGGCCCATTAGCCTAGTAACCTCCTATGATCATAAATGTGTTTTCTTAAACTGAGTTTCTGGATGGAAAAATAAGAAAATTGGAGCCTTTCTTCTCAGACCTCCTCTGAAAATGGGTTCTGGGCCAAGCTGGATTTTCCCAGTAAACAAAAGCAGTATATACATAAATAAAAATAAATTAATTAGATGACATCAGCATTATGTGGCTAAAGTGTTAAGTCTAAAGATTTTTACTGAAGAGTTACCTTTTAAGTCTGCAAGGCAAATACCTGGTAACGGCATGACAGAAGTTAAGTTACAAAGGAGTAATGCCCTTATGTTCCTATTATCGTTTATAGTTATTTATTATATGCTCTAACTGCAAGGCATTGGTTTAAATGGATAGACAGGTTACATTTATGATATGAATTATCACTATTTGTTGATTTTTTTTTGGCAACTGCATCTGGTGTAATAGAAGGTCAGGCGACAGGCTGCATATTGGATGGTCATTACTGGCATGTGTACTCACATACTTGAGTGGGATTTGCACTCCCTGGAAGCTTGACACAGCTTACCTGGAATAAGTATCATGAGTCTACTTAACACATGCATCTTGGCTAGAAGGGTAAAAACTTATTTCTTTTATTTACTGTTTATTCATACATGATACTTGGATACCTGTGAGAGACTTTCTCATGTTATTATTATGCGGCAGTATAACATGATAGTTTCTGCTGTCCTAAGTGCTGGAGTTTGGCAGCATCTCCCATGATAAAGCTATCTCTTATTCATACAGAACTTGACTTAACTTCTCAAAGACCACTTTTGTGAAACCCATTTGGTTGAGAATGACAAAACAAATGTGCATTTTTTTTGTATTGAAGTAAAGGTCAGACATGCAGGGAGCTGTGTTAAATAATGGCATTAAGGCAGAAACTGAATGACACTATCCATTACCTTAAGTGTGATTTTATATTAGGCTTCAGTAGCTCCTATGCTGTCATTGTAGGAGATTTAAGTATACCACACATGAGATGGAACACTTTGACTTCTCCAAAAGTCTGTAGTAGGAGACATTAGATTGTCTAGTGTATTTGGCTATTTACATAAAGCTGACTTTGCCTGCAGGAAATATATTATTTGGGGTGTTGTGTTTGTTCACCCAGACCTATATTTAACAAGTGCCTATTCCCTCCCAGCCCTGATCATGTCAACATTATTTAAAATATTGCAAAAGTCATTGCATAGAGAATTTAAAGCTTAATAAATAAAAATATTCTGTCAGACTAACTACGACCTGATCACATGAGAGCTTTAGGAGTGCTACTGATGCCCAAGAATATAAATCCAGTCCAGTGATGGTTGTTCAGAATTTTTTGTCAAAAACTTGACAGTCAGATTTACTAGTATGTTCCTGTGAATAAGCCATTAATTAAAAAATAAAACAGTTCCATCTAGATGTAACAAGGAAGTTAAGAGTGAGTCTATGAAAAAAGATAAAATTAAATTAATTAATATACCAAAAATTTCCCACAGCATTGAACTGAGATTTTTTTTTAAATATCTAACTAGCAGATGAGAAACTCTGTTAAGAAGGTAAGATCACTATATAAGTACAGGTTAGCAAGCCAATTGGGAATAATAAAATACATCTTCAAACATGTTAGGTCTGTTGCTCAAGATGCAGTTAATAATATAGCCATTAAGGATGAAGATAAAGTTATCATAATGATCATAAAATAGCACAAATGCTGTCTAACACTTTTTATTTTGATAAGTAAACTAGATTGTTGGTCTCTACCATTCTAGACATGCTTAGGTTCAGTGAGTGTCCATTAATTTCTTTTTTTATTTAGTTATTTGCTAATTTGGGTAGAGCATTGAGTCATTTGGATTTTTTTCAGACTCAGTCTAGAAGCACAGTCTAGTCAAGTGACTTGATCAGAATCACCACAGTAGACAAATAGAGGCTAAGGGAATCAAACCCTGGACTATAGGAAGCAGCTTGAAAGCTGCACATAGTCTTAATCTCCTGTACTGACTGCCATACTTGTAAATCAGGCAATGTAATCACTGCCCAAAGTAAGGTACGGATGAATCAGCTGATACACAGTATGGGTTATATGGTAACCTTATATAGGTTATATGGTACCCTTATTACTGAGATCAGCCAATGAAAATCTCCATTTGAATCTTTTCTTTTTGAGTACTCTTTACTCACGTGTTATGTACCCAAAATACAGAAGACATTTATCCTTTTCTCTCTACAGAGTAGCTGTAGTGGCAGTGGATATTCATTCTGTAATCAGGCCAAGTCTTAGTAAAACATTTACAGATATATGATTTTTGCATTTACAAGATAACATAGGATGCAGAAAGAACATTAACCACGCATATCAGGTAGAGGATGTACTGCATGCTGATGATAAAGTTAAGTAGATAAAAAGAGATGTTTTTGGTTACAGATTGGCTGTGGTGGCAGTAAGCAGTTATCCATGAAACAATAATTCAGCCATTCAGAGTATTCTTTATAGAATACATTTCCAGACATAAGAATTACAGTGTTACAATATTACATAAGATGCAAATATAAATCTCAAAAATATTGAAAATAGGGGGGAGAAAAGCAGTCAAGTAGTGATAAGCATAATTGATGAGTTGTATGTAGGTGCTGAACGGGACAAACTGATTACTGGGAAAAAGAAAAGATGAGAGAGGAGGGGCTCATGTGGGAGAAGAGCAGGGGCATATCCACTTCGATGACAGGAAGGAGTGTAGTGGGGATTTGAAGTTGGTCTGGTCTGGAGTGTTTCAAAGGGGGGGGTGAGTTCCATAATTTGGTTGGGGAGTATGATAGCAGAAGGTGGCCAAGGGGCCGGGAAGGTTTGTGGATTCGGAGGAGGTTTTGGTTTTCTGATCAGAGTGAGCAGTTTGGAATGTAGGGACTTAAGGTGGTGGAGAGTATGGGACAGCTGGATGGCTTGAAGATGAGCTTATAGCCTGTTCTGAGTTTTAGAAGGTTTAAGTAGTTAGGTAGCTCTAGCCATTGTAGAGACTGGAGGGAGAGGCAGTGATGAGAAGAATTTTTGGAGTTGGGCCGAATTTGTTGATTTTATTGTAGCAGGATTCTAATTTGGATTGTAACCTGAGTTGGAGGTTGGTGAGTAGGGGGCCACCATATATGCGAGAGAGAGGAGAAGGTCGGAAGAGGCTAAGGTTTTTCTTGTGGAGGGAGTGAGGTAGCGATTGTGTCTGTAGAGGAGTGCTAATTTTTGGAGGGTTTTTTTGATGGCTGTTTGAATGCAGATGTCGAATTTTAGATGCTCATCAATGGTGATACCAAGCAGCTTAGTGTGAGATACATTTTCAATAGGCGTGTTATTCTGGTTTAGTATAATGAAGGAGGAATTATCAAAGGAGGAGATTCTAGAGGGAGTAAAGATCATTAGTTTAGTTTTGTTTGCATTTAGGGTGAGGTGGTTGTTGTGCATCCAAGCTTCTGTTTTAGTAAACACTGACTGGGTTTTTAGAAGTAGGTTGGAAGGGGACGCAGCAGTGCAGATGATTGTGGAATCATCTGCATACTGGATTAAAGAGGTATTAGGGATGGTGTGGTGAATGTTATTGATGAATATATTGAGTAGGGGGTCTAGAGCAGAGCCTTGGGGAATGCAGGTGGGGGTGTGTAAGAAGGAGGAGGTTTAAGATTTCCATTTTACAGCTTGCTGTCTTTTGGAGAAGCAACTAGAGAACCAAGATATGGTAGAGGGAGACAGGTTGAGAGGCGAGAGTACTACTGTTAACTCTAAATGAAGAACCATCTTAGTAACCACTGAAATTTCAAGGATCTAAAGATGCTCAGTGGGATTCAATAGACTCTGTGTAGGCAGTTTATGTTTTTGCATGGTAAGCAGCAGCAGTGACTACATATTCATGCTGCACACTGCATTTAAACATAAGCAAGAGCAGTTTCATGGCTGGCAACAGTGTTGCCAGCCAGGAAACCATGTAATGCAACACGCATAGCACACTTGTTCATAGGTTCATGGGTTCCTATGAGGTTACTAGGCTAACAGCCCTATGTCATTAACAAGCCTAGCCATGTAATACTCTTGTTCCCTCATTGACAGTGGTTAGATTGTCGTTGTTAACAGAGCAAATCAGTGATTAGCATACTAGCTTAGCAGGATTGCACGGAATGCCACAATGATTAACAGGGTTTATCATACAGCAATGTATATGGTCCAAACACAGTACAGGATAGTGTATACAGTGCAGAGTATTGTGGAATCCCATTCCAAGCATTCTGTGCAAAAGTTGTGTAAATGATCTGTAAGGGTACATGCACTACCATGTAAAATAAACAGGCATGGGAAGTGTGTATGTATTAAATAGGGACACACAGATGAACTGTAGGAATGAAGACAGAGAAAGGGGACAGGTGAAACATCATAATGTACAGTAGATGAGGGCATGTAAATGGAATACAGTTGTAGCAGGAACACTAATCACATATCAACATAGTACAGTATGCACTGCACAGTGAAAATGTATATTATGTTATTGTCAGACAAGGTTACATAACAATGGAGAAGATGTCTTTATGATATAAGCATCTTGACATGAACAATGGAGAGGACATCTATCAGGGATGTTATATACAATCTGGGTTGGATGCATATTGTGAAGCTGTGCAAACTGATTTGGCTGAATATGGCTGTAATGTCAGCAGAGGTTTCCAACAAGTGGGAAACAGTTACAGGCTCATGGGCAACAGTAAAAGAAGCGTGCACAATCATGGACAATATCAGAATAATACCACCAGTAATTCCATGTCTCTAATACAACATATGTGATTCTGAGTGATCATAGATGGTTCTGCACAAACACACTTGTACAATTAGTGTGACATGTCAGCAATCTATGAGGGTAATCAAGCACACTGTTTTGACACTTTAATATCTGCTGGAGGTGTTAGGAGGGACACTGCTATACTTGTATGTGGAATCATGATTAATATAGACTAGTAGACTGGTGTGCATGGCAGATATATATGGCACAATCCAAACGGTCATGAAAGTAACCCATGCCATCAATGTCATCAAGCAGCTATGTAAGTACTGTGGGCATTACTGGAATAAGTATCACACGTGCATCTGGTATAACATCTTGCTAGGGTTCCATACCATTAGACAGTAATATTTATACACAAAAATAATACCTAGGTATGGCCAATAAGGTGTGTGACAGCTCATTGTAACAAAGGTGCTACACATCAGTTAAACATAACTGAAAGATGTATAGGGAAGTACATGAAGAATGATGCATTGTACTCAGTTATTGATGCAATGAAGGCTGTGACCTGTGGAGGTATTATGGCCTTTGATGTGGATGTCCTGCACATACTCAGTAGTTGTGTTACATACAAGGAAGTAGGCACCACTGTGGCCACATGCTGGTGGACGTTCCACATATCATATACACCTAGGACACAGGTCACATACTAATTGGTCTGCTTATAGAGTGTGATGTTTACATTATTATTGGGTTGTGTGTATGTTTTCATAATGTAACAAATCCCCCCATATTTTTGTTCCATCTCATGTGTTGTCATGGCTGTGGCAGCAATCTTTGATGTGTATTGATACTGTCTGTATTATACTAATATCACAATTCGAGTCAATGATTGCTCACAATTTGTAGTCTTCCAGACAGCTGTTTGGACAGAGAATATTTATGCCATTCTTGATGTCTGTGACTTAAATAATGGACAGGAAAGGGCTTAGCAGACAGTCCTGATGTATGGACCTGATCACTGGACCCAAGATATAGGTCACTTCATACATTTCAACATACTTTGATGCCACATATGTGATTCAATGGTCTACCTACTTGTTGATATAGGTGTTTATGTCCACATCTGACAGTGATGAGTGAATAACTCAGTGTGGATTTGCATCAAATGCCTTGGTCTGGTCAAGTTCTATAGGATGACAGTGTTGTCATCATGCATGCTCTCAATGAACTCCTTGAGGACATCCAACAGATGAAACAGATATGAATGTAGCATTAACAACTCACATGTCTGTTGAACACAGCCAGGATATTACTAGTGTCCATTTAGAAAAGGTCCACAAAGACATATTGGTCTACCTCACAGATGAGGAGTGTCAGGATGGGTCTATACATGCATGCATCAGGTGCTGTCACCCCACCCCCCGCACACACACACACACACACACACACGCGCACACTCATATGGATGCATGTTGATGTGCATCCTTCTATGGGAACACAGTCCATCTGGAGAATGTGTTGTAGTGTATCCAACTGTGTCAGGTAGGTGTATGTTCTGAGTCATGCTACAGGTGATCTGTGATGGTGTCACAGTCCACTGATTCTATATGATAGGCCTGGATGAAGGTAAGACAGTGCATACTGCTTATCTTGATCTGGCCTAGGGTTTAGACATAATCCCCCACTCAGGTATCATTGAGAAACTGTCTCACCTGGGGATTATCTCTTATGTCACTAGATGGTGAACCAACTGGCTCACCGACAGAATGCATACTGTGAAAGTTGGTAAATCAACCTCTACCAGTAGAGCTGTCACCATTAACATACCTCAAGGATCTGTGCTGGGCTCTTTATTGTTTGGAATCTATTTCTCAACAGTCCAGGCTAAAGTATATGGCTTTGGCTTACCAAGTTTGCTGATTCTTGCATATTGGATGCAATATTATGTTAACATTCTACAGGATGGGCTAACACAGACAAATGGTTGGTGTCAAAGCCACTTGGTCTGCAAATAAATGCAAAATGTGTCATTATTTTGACCTTCTGCAAAGTGGAATTTCCCACTAATTACAGCATTGACAACACTCTCCTTATGCTGAGACCCAGTTGTGCAAAACCTAGGAATACACATAGACAGCAATCTAAAATTTGACTACCAAGTGTCCACAGTGGTATTGAAAGGCTATGTCACACACCTCATAAGTCAGGCCATCATATCCAGATTTGAGGATGACATAGTAGCACTGTACCTCAACTTCATCAGAACAGTAATAGAGTATAATGCTCCATTTTACATGTACCTCACCAGACACCTGCAGCAGCTGGAGAGACCACAGGAGTTTCTCACCAAGAGATTACAGGATCTTCAAACCATGCCATGACATATGTGGATAGATTGAAAGCCCTGTCCCTGTAATCTGTATCATATAGGATGAAGCAATTTGTGCCTGGCTTACAGGTTAATCTCTGACCCTGCCCTGATGGGAATACTGCACATCCAAAAATGAGCTATCACTGATGGCATCAGCAGAGTCTTGTGAGAGGGAGATGGTAATCACAGTGTCCCACATGCTTGTTTAAAATGTTCTCTCAATAATGTCAAGCAAGTGCATAAATACACACACACCCCAGTTGACTGCTGTGAGAACAGAACTCATACCCAAGTACAGCTACTACAAAACTCTGTATTTAAGGCAAGTGCCACAGCTCAACTCTGATTTGGGGAGTGCCAGACAATTGAGAGGAAGATTGGAATAGCACTGTCCCACATGCTGGTGTAAAATGCTCTCTCTAATTTCAAGGAAGTGCACAAACATATACACACACACACACACACACACACACACACACACACACACACACACACACACACACACACACCAGTTGACTGCAGTGAAAACAGAACCCCTACCTAAGTACACCATCTACAGAACTCAGTATTTTACACAAGTGCCACAGCACAAGTCTGACCTACTACAAGGCTGTAGGACTACCTATAGTGGATAACATCATCACTGCATATTGGAGAGAAGATGTTGGGAGGCCTGCATGAAATGGATGAGTAGGCATGTGCAAGTGTCAAAATATTAACAATCCATGGGATCAGAGTGGTAACTGTCGGATGCACATTTATGCTTCACTGACTAAATAGACACACACAACCCCTCCCCACACATACCTCCCAGTTGACTGCAGTGAGAACAGAACCCCTACCTAAGTACACACACTACAGAACTCAGTACTTTACACAAGTTTGACATTAAAGACTGCAGGACAACTTAGAGTGGATGACATCAGCACTGGATGTTGGAGATAAGATGTTGGGAGGCCTGCATGAAATTAATGTTTAGGCATGTTCAATTGTCAAGATATTTCAATTTCTGCATGTTACCAGATTGATGAGTTTTCAGTGTGTGTGGTATTTGGTGGTTGTGATCCAATGTGCAGGTATACTTTAAGCGGCAGCTTTACAACTTCTATGCAAACAGGTGCCCATGTTACAACACATATTGGAAAATATGAATGTGAATTGTCATTTTAAAGATGTGCTTGGTATATAACCAACATTTGTTATTAATTTATGTGATGTGATTGATATATTTGTGAACAAGTACTGCCAGACCAGGGTTGCACTGCATGGGGAGAGGTAACAGATGGCTGTATTGTAAATATGTGACATTTTCTTAGATAGGATCTACATTTTTTTAAATTTCCACATGCAGTTTCATGCCATGAGCACCAAATGAACAGTTAACAAAAGTAATACATGCTATTGTCCACTTTGCATAGCATGCCACCTAGGAGAGGGTTTGCTTGATGGTTGGCAAAGTGTTGGCATGTGTGAAATACAAATTTCTAATGCTTTCCTGTTAGTGCATAGTTAAGCAGTGCGCAAACACAAGACTCATTGCTAAAATTATGAGAGTTTGTATTGCATGTATGAAACACATCTGCTGCTTAGCTGACTCTGTGGCAGCAGGTGTAAATGCATTGACACATTTCTTTTTGAGCCCAGATTATATAGGGTTCAAATTCAGGTGTATGTAATACTTTTAAATAAATAGTGGTGACGCAATGAAATTATACTTTACACTGCCTTCATCATGTCTTACTGAGTGTTGACTTAGTCCAGAATGTTTAAGCATCATTGTGTGGAGGGAACCACACCAAGAAAAAGCCATTCACTGTTGCTTGGCATTGGTGCTCAATGCCAAACTCCAAGCAAACATAGAGGCCAAAAAGTGAAGGGGCTCCACTGTTTTTTTTTTTTTTGGTACGTATATGTGTTGTGTGTGATTCTATTGTTTGATCAGATTATAGGTGTTAAAATGGGGTATATAGGAAAGTAGTGAAACAGGGGGGCAAGCAGGGGGAAGAAGACTGGGAAAGCAATATAGGAATGTGCAGCAGGGAGGTAGGAAAGGACCACAGCTATCCATTTCGTCAACAGTGTAAAATGAAAATATGTACAGAATATTAGCTGAATTTGGATGGTCACCTCCACAAAGAGGGGTGACAACAATATAATCATGTTGTATAGCCAACTGGACCAAATCAAGTGTGCCAAGAAGACACATGTGCAGCTATGTATAGAATGATTTTTTTTTTTTTACTTTAGTAAGAGAGGAATACTGAGTAAGGGGCTATGGTATTTCTGGGTCAGGAAAGTTGAGTGGGTGAGGAAACAAATGCAAACAAACAGGACAAACAAGGCAAGACACAAAGATGGTGAAGAACACAAAATGTTGGGGGAACACCATGATTGGGGTGAAGGAGGGGAGAACACAAGCTCATACCCATCAAACATGGGGACAGTGAGAATCTAGTCCTACCCATATGACTTTCATCAGTGTCCCCTTACTCTGATGGTTT
>NC_056746.1:387942429-387964929 GCF_019279795.1 Protopterus annectens
ATAGTTGTAGATTGATACAGTTAACAACACATTCTGGTTCATTACACATGGGCTTGGGATGGATGTGTCATCCATGTTCTTGTTAAAAGTATCGCTAATCGACATATAAAGAGCAAAAAGTGATAACCCTGTGTTAATGATCATTGTTATGAGGGTTTCCTTACCTTTTGCTTAACTTGTTCAAGGACCATCCACCATAGGGAGCCTACAAGCATATGCACATGGTAAGCCAAACATTTTTATGTCAGTACTGATGAGCAGTTCAAAGATATATTTAGTATGTGATGTGGGTGTCAGGACTGTGTACATTACTGCATTGTCTGTAACTGTGGCACCAATGTTAGCTTGCTAGCATATATTGGACTATATTAGTGCAGGTGTTAATTTTTCCCTGTGTTTGTTGCTTATTATCACGGGTGATCCTGACAGTGGAAGTGTGAGACTCCCACCACCTGATGTCAGAGTATCAGCAGTGTCTGATGATGACAATGGCCAAACAAAGACACAGTTGGGGGTGCAGAGGTTGAATCTGACACTGAGGTTGACATTCAGCCATTCTCTATAATTCCATCAGACACAGCCAGTAGGCCTATGCCAACCCATTCCAGGGAGCCCTCAAATATTGGACAGGTGGAGGGTGATACAATCAGGGTAATGTGGCTAATGTGGTGTCAGTGCCTGTTGACATTTGCCATAGCCAAAGTGTGGGCAAGTTGCCATGCAAGATGTTTGTTAGGGGTGCTTGGAGGAGGCCTGCTGTCTATGCTCCACCTGATGCAAGTGTGTCTTCCAGTGCCACTCAACATATGTTTATGGCCATCATGGAGGTGCAGACACATTCCAATGGGTCCTCCAGAGAAATGCTTAGGGTTTTAGATGTGGCACAGACTGACATGTGTGACTCTCTCCACCATATTGCTGATTCAATGAATTGGATGAATGACACATTGGAACAGGCAGTGTCTGTGATGGAACATCTGTTGGTAGGGGGATGGCATCCACATGGACGTAGGTCAGCCACATCATCTGATGCTAGCCAATGTGGCCATGCCCAATCATGCTCCCATAGTGCACTACTTGCATTACATGGTTGAGGTATCCACACCCAGACATGGCAGGCCATGGGATCAAGGTCCTGGGCATCCTCGTGAGGGGAGCTCATCCGGCAGACATCAGTCATGTTCAGGTGGCAGCAATGCATCTGACTGTGGACATGGACATGCCACTGCAACTCCTGGCAGAGCCAGTTCTCATGGCCGGGTATAACAATGAACTGCCACCTTTATCATGTACGGCTCACACCTGTTCAACATACCAAGACATAGAGCTAACACAGCACTTGGCTGTGTTCTTGCAGACACTCACACAACAATTTCACCTGGAGGCCCCATAAAGACACACACACAACAGTCACATGGTTCAGCCATGAAGCTTAAAGCTCATTCTGTCTCACTGGCCATTTGCTACTTTATCCAAATGTCTACCAGTTTCTCTTTCTTACTCACATGCACTCACTTACCTTTTGCGACAGCCTCTTCTGAGAGTTGTGAAGTCTGAAATTGAAATGTGTCTCATTACTTTCTAACTTCTGTCTTTAATGATTTTCTGATTTTCCAGTACAAATGTACAAGGGCAAATTGAGGACATTCCATGACCATCGGTACTTTTGAAAGGTATGAATGTGTGAATATTTGATGCCTGAAGCCTATTACTTGATAGAGAACACATGTAGCAACATAAGCCTCTGTTGTCACATGTTAAAATCATTGCTGTACAAATCACCCACCTTTTACTTACTTACTTACATTACCAAGTAACAACATGCAAGAATATGCCATTCATTTGTATTATTACACAGTTCTGTTTTAATACTCCAGATTCAACACTTACCTTGTAATTTCAACAGATGCTGCAGTTTTAGTTCAGGGCTGAGTCTGTCTGACGCTAGGAGTACACAGCTATTGCATGGGTAGGTGAAGGTTGTGAGTGTTGACTGGCTTCAATATTACTATATGTTTGCACATAGGATGAAGGTTGTAGCCCCTTAGGTGGTGAGTGAGTGTGGTATGTGTTATGTCTTAGTCAATGCAAGGGCATATAGAGCATGCCTACATCTGCCTATACCCGCAGCAGCTGCTGGCTCCCCTTCTGACTCCACACCTGCATGTGACTGTGGTGACCTTGCCATTGGTGGTGGGATGTGTGCCCCTTCCCCTTGTTGATCCTGCTGAACCTGTTTTCTCAGGATGATGTTGTGAAGTATGGCACAGATGGTTAAGATTTCAGTACATGTACATGGATTGTTCTGCAGGCCTTCCGCAGATGTATCTAGGCACCAGAACCACAACTTCAGCAGCCCAGACCCGACACAGGCTCTGTGATATTTCTGGTTTGAGAGTGTGCCTCATTATGACATTCTTCAGCAGGTGTGTATGCATTTCTGATGAGCATCATCAGCCACAGTTCCAGTGAATAACCTGCATCCCCTAGTAAATGGCCCTGTGGGAAATCACCCCTAGTGATCATCTGATACAGTTGGGATATGTACCAAATATGTGAGTTGTGGTAACTGCCTGGGTTGCCAGCATACACATGCAAGATGATTCCTTTAGCATTACACGTGATTTGGCTGTTAATGGAGTGGAAGCCCTTTTTATTTATGTAGATCCTTCCTTATTTCTCAGGTAGTGCCTTGATTTCTATATGTGTACAATCCATGGCACCCAGTACTTCAGGGTAGTGTGCTACAAGGTAGAACTCTTGCATATTTGTGACCCTGTCTTCAGGAGTATGGGGAAAATATGCGTGGTCACTGGCATGTTGGAGCATAGCATTCAGGAACTGGTTGAGGATCCTGGATGCTGATGCCTGTGACACCCCCAGCATGTCCCCTGTTGGTCTCTGAAAGGTTCATGTAGCCAAAATTCTAAGTGCTATGCTTACCTTTATCTCCACTGGTATTGGTTCCTCTTGGTTTGTCCTGAGTCTGAGATGAGGACAAACAGAGGTTGCAGAGTTCTTGTAGTGTGTCTCTATCTACCCTGTAGTGGTCTACAATTTCCACTTCATGCAGATTGCGATAAGTTAACTGAGGTCTGAAAACTCTTCTCCATCTTGTCCGTGGTCTGTTAGCAGCAGC
Organism: Protopterus annectens; assembly: GCF_019279795.1. Lineage (NCBI taxonomy): Eukaryota > Metazoa > Chordata > Ceratodontiformes > Protopteridae > Protopterus > Protopterus annectens. The sequence goes on from NC_056746.1 coordinate 387,945,569, forward strand.
ATAAACTTCATCTTGTTGCATATACACATGAATTAAAGCAACAGCAGCCCCTAACATTGTTTTTGTGTAGACTTCTTTCTGTGGCTGTAGTCCAATAGATTTTGGAATTCACAGGGAAAACCAGAACTGAGTCTACACAGTTGCTTTATAGCAGGGGTGTAGCTAGGATTTTCAAATTTGTACTCACAGCTCTCAAAACGCTACCCCCTCCCCAGCCAAGCTATGGCCATTCTCGCCCAGCCAAGCTACGGCCATTCTCGCAATTCACGGTTCGCTCTTTTAGTGTCGATGAAGAGGCATTCGTTGTAATGCCTCTTCAGTAATATAACATAAATTCACTCAAACTTGGTTCCTTGAATTGAAAATTAACCTGAAATGTCAGTTCTTTGAAAAATGCAGCATGGTAGTTGGGGTAGAGAATTTATGCTTTTGTTTTCTGCAACTAAGGTACAGGTTTTGAGCTTGAGTAAATTACTAACCACCTGCTACCCCTAACTAGGATGTTTCATTCACACACACACCCCTACCTACCTCTTAGTGCAAGAAATATGGACAAAGCCTAAAATAAACAGGGACAGATATTAAATAATGCTCTCGTGAACTTAGAAAGTTGCTAGAATAACAGGATTTGTGCTAGTATGAAAAAGTTGCTAGAATAACAGGATTTGTGCTAGTATGAATTTTTCTAAAGGACATGAAGTCTGAAACTCAAATGTCTGTCATTATTTAGCAACTTCAGCCGTCAATGATTTTCTAGAAAATCACAAAATTTATGAGGAACAGACAAAAAATATGGGGCAAAAATCTGGACATTCTGCAAAATTTCGACAGTTGAGAGGTATGCTACCTACCTACCTAACACACACACACACACACACACACACACACACACACACACACACACACACACACACACACCTCTCAACCTCTTAGAGCAACAAACTCATAAATAAAACTGAGGTAAAGGCCCAAAAATAAGGAATTTTTTTTAAATATTGCTCTTATAAACTTAGAAAGATAATAGAATAGTAGTAGGTCTTGCATTAGTATGAATTTTCTGAAAGGTATGAAATCTGAAACTCAAATGTCTGCCATTATTTTCTAACTTCAGTCTTTAACAATTTGCCACTAATTTGCCAGTAAACCGCAATTTTATGAAAAACGGACCAAAAATGTGATGCAAAAATATAAAATTGCCAGACAATACAGCTGGGAACCTGTAAAAGAAGGGACACCATTTTAATATGAGCACAGTTAACTTAAAGCAGCTGACAAAATGAGAGAATCTACATGCATTTCTGAAATAAAAGTAACGTATAACTCTGATCATTACAGTTATTTATAAAAGTACACCCTCCACGTTTTCTTCCAAAATTGCTATTTTGCGGAGAGATTATTAGGGGGAGAGCAACATTTTGAGCCAAAATTGGGGACAGTTGAGAAGTTTGGATATTCCTAATTCTATAAAGCGATTTATTTGCACATACCTCTCAACCTCTTAATGCAGGAAATATGGACAAGGCCAAATATATTGGGGGAACATACAAATAGTACTAAAAATTGACCTTGTATAAACTTAAGACAGTTGACAGAATATCAGATCAGGTCTTGCTTTAGCATGCATTTTTCTGAAGATTATGATGTCTGAAACTTAACGTCAGTCATTATTTAGTGACTTCATTCCTAAATGATTTGCCAGAAAAGTTTTATTTTGCATTTTACAGCACAAAAACCAATAAATATCTGCTAAATAAAGCAATGCAGTCTCACAATGAAACTAGATTTAGCATTAAAACTTCTCTGCCCTTGAAACTCACATTCATTGAAACAGCATTGAAACCCACATTCAAAGAAAATACATTTGGCCAGCTGCAGATAAAGATTAACTTTGGGCTGTTTTCAAATCATAGGCCCCTTGCACATGAAACATACACGTGCTCTTTGATACACCTTCCATCATAAAAGTCTACTCAAACTTCTACAGTCCACTAGTATCAGTAAATATGCACAATCTCTGAACTAGTAAAAGCTATCTACATAATTCCACATTAGAGAAATCTGTAACTAATGAAGAGGCTGCTGCTAGCAAACAACTTTATATTTCATGGTTTCATCTACAAATAATGTGCCTGTTGCCCTTGAGGAATAAATTGCCTATGTTGCATTAAAAACAATGATATGCTAGTAATATTGCAATAGGGAATGGATGGCAAACTGATAACAGGTTCATAGTTACTACTAGATATCTTCGCCAAAACGGACTACAGCATCCACCCCCCTTTACAACACAGTACAGTATCAGCAATGCAATCTACCTACAGTGGGAGAAGAACCCACAGCCTTCTGCATCAAAAGCAAGTGCACTACCTGTTGTGCTATTAACAGTACAAGCAGACTCAGCATAAGCAGCACTAAACTTAAGTTTCCCTGCAGCTCTCAGCTCCTTGTAAAATGTCGACACTTAGCTGTATCTCTGAACTTTGCAGCACAAGAAATCTGGAAAAAGCCAACATTTATTGGGGGGGGGGGCAAAAGCCCAAAAAACAGGGACACATTTTAAACATTGCTTGTATAATTTTGGAAAGTTGCTAGAATAAAATGCTGTGTTATCACCATGCATGTCTTGAACCCAGAACCATATGCACTATAGTCAGTGCAACATACCACTATGCTAAATCAGCAGTTTGAAAAATAGGAAGACAAACTTAATGGCTATCATTTAGATAGCTCTCAACCTCTTAGCACAAAAAACCTGGACAAACAAAGCCAATAATGAGGGAATACAAATTCAGTTCTCACTTCGCACCTTAACACAAAAACCTGGACAAACAACAAAAACAATAATGGGAGAAATACAACTTCAGTTTTCACTTCTCACCATAGCTCACAACCATTAGAAAAGCAAATCTGAACAAAGTTCAGAAATGGTGGTGGTTAGGGACTTTAGGCTCTTCTTACCCTGAAGCAAAGGTACAGGGTTTGAGCCTGAACACCTATGGCCAGCAGGTGTATTATGTGGGGGCATTTGCACTCACTCACACACACACACACACACACACACTTCCAACTACAATAATCTGTTCATTGCCTTCTGATTGTGAACACACTTGCTTGCCACACACAGCCTTCCAACTACAATAATCTGTTTGTTGCCTTCCAATTGTGAACACACTTGCTTGCCACACACACACACACACACACACACACACACACACACACACACACACACAGCCTTCCAACTACAATAATCTGTTTGTTGCCTTCCGATTGTGAACACGCTTGCCACACACACACACACACACACACACAGCCTTCCAACTACAATAATCTGTTCGTTGCCTTCCGATTGTGAACACACTTGTTTGCCTTCCAAACTACTTTTCCCACACACTTGCTTGCCTTCCCACTCTTAACTGATAATCTGTTTGTGGATTGATTGCCTTCCAACTATTCCTGCTCGCTCGGAGTGATACTCCATTTGTGATTGTTTCTCGCTCGCAGCCAGCCGGACATGATGTGAGCTCACTTCCGACTGGCTGGTATCCTCCTTAAAGGAGCCAACTGGTTGGTATCCTCCTTAAAGGAGACAACACCCTTGTACGTTTTTTTTTTTCTTTTCAAAAAAGCTACCCCCCCATTCTAAAAAAGTTGTACTGAAATCAGTACAGTGCATATGCCTCCCGACGTCCCTGCTTAATAGCTTGTTGAATAGCTCTCCATCTTGGATTGGATGATTAGCATACAATTCAGCTGCCTATGCTGCAATTAGCATGCCATGGTGTTTACCATGGTTTTGTATGTAGAGCTGCTTACTGAATACAAACCAGTGCTCTACCATGTGCAAGTTGCGGTGTGACACACCCACAGTCATAGCGTACCATGTAGGGGTTTATTGAATCTACCCTATCTTTGGAAGATCAGTCTGTTTCAACTTTTAAACTGAAGCCTTGCTAACTTTGTGATACACTATATTGCAATGACAATAACTGATAATAGATATTATCAAGATTCATTTAATGGAAAACCTTCAAACAGTACTCTGAAGGGCCCCGACTGAATGGGCATCATCAGGATCCATTTAATTGATCACCTTGAAACAGTCTTTGGTAGAGTGCTGACTGAGTGTGTAATGCAAAAGTAAAAGATGGAGTGAAGTCACAAATAGGAATAATAGTACTTACAAACGTTAGCAAAATATATTAAGTCTTTCTGTAAGAGTTGTTTTTTTTCTGGGTTAAAGTTTCATTTGCAATTGGTTGAGTATAAGCAGGATTTTTCTCTATGATTAAGAAGCATTTCTTACCTCACATGTATTTAACCTTCAATTTGTTTGACTTGTACATTTAAAATCAAAATCACTTTTCTGGTTTAATAAACCTATAACTATTATTCGGGACTATAATACTTCTGGAATACAGTTTTATAGCAATATTCTCCTCCTTTTTAATTTAATACTGGCAATCTACTATCACATGACAGTTAGGACTGGATACATTCAGTAACCTTACCTAATACACAACAGGCTCAGTTTGATGTTGCTATGTCAGCTGTCATCATTTTTGAATGTAAGTATTGATAACTTCAGTTAAACTTTTATGAGATTCTAAGCTTAAGTTTGTTTTACTCAAAGTTTTATACATTTTTAACTTTGAAATCCCACATTATTACTACAGGTGATTCAGTGGCCATCCATACTGAGGTATCTCTATTCCTTCTGGGACAACTCTTTGTTGGCCCTGATTCCAAAATCCAATAAGAATCATTTAATGATTGTTTTCTATCATGTAATAATGATCTCTAATGCGGATTGTAAATTGTGCATAATGATTCTTGCTTTCTGCTAATACCTTTTAGCTCACACCATGTGTAGCTGTCTCAGTGTAAAGAATAAATGACTATTATGTAGTTATGGGTTCCATGATGCATCTAATGCTACAAAAACATAAAAGACATGACTAATCTGGAGAACCAGAATATGGTAGCATTTGTAGAGTCCTGCTTAGTTAATCTTTTTACCATCTATGATATAGAAGTCTTGTTCAAGGAATATGTTCTTCCATAGAGTACCTACAATTATTAAAACGTTGGCATTACCAGTTTCTGAGGGGTGTATTAAATAATGGTACAGAATAAGAAACAAGAAAGAACATTTTCAAGGGTAAAACATCATCAGTTCTGCATTGCACTTCTATAATCTGTATTATTCTACGCCGAACATTTCAGACTACCAGCTACACCCCCTGGTGTCAGATCTTATGGTTGGCTTTCTTTGGCTTCTTCAAGACTCAGTAATTATGAAATGTCTTAGTCATTGCTGCTTGGTGAAAACATAACTCCATGGCATCTTTTCATTTTGTTTACTTTTTTCCAGATCAGAATGTATCGCCATTAGCCTTGAGCATCCACTTTTTGCATTGGGGCATTCCCTCATGAGCCTGTCTTCCTTCCCTGTGAATTATACAGCAGTAAGCAAATAATCCACTGGCAGAGGTCACCTCAACCCCACCCCATAATGGTGAAGTGAGAATGCTGAGGAAAGACCCACCATAGTTATTGACAGAGGAAGACTTGTTTGAAGTGCTGTCCGACCTACCCCCTGCATGGTGGTACTAGTGATATAGGCTGTAAGTTGTTACGAGGAATGCTCTAAGGAGTTTCTCCACTCTGGGTCCAAGAAAATAAATGCTTCTAGACCCATCTACATACACAAGCCAGATGCCACTCTACTCCCTGGTCCCCTCCAGGATTATACTAGTGACCCTGGCTACTGCCAGCACATTGTCCCTCCTCCCCCAAAGAGGAGGTGAACAGGTGTAGCTTCTTCACTCATTCCTCCCTCAACAACTTGCACAAGTGCCTGGGCTGCTAGTTCATCTGACCATCATCAGGGTTTATTCCTCTGCGTCACAAAGCTGGCTTTTCATTTTTCTTCAGCATGTCCAGATTCATTAGCAGCAGTCATCTTGTCCAGAAGTAGCATGATAAGGAGATTGTAACACTCAGCCTGCTGTGTTCCTTCCTTGATGTTATAATATTAGCACCTGATCCCTTAGATAACACTGCTCCCCTGGATGCATCGCATCAATCAGAATTTAGATGGTTGTTTCAATTACACCCAACCTCCATCATTTTAGAATCACCTACCCACTGTGCATGCTCCAGCATGGAAATCCTTGTCATTAACACATGAATAGAATTTCCCACTAAAAAATCTTGGAAAGAATAATAAGGTATTCCATGAAATGAGTTATTTATATTTTGACATTTTCTTACTCATCACATTGTCTGAATTATATCCATTAGGTTTTGTGAATGCTATTCAATGGTACAGGTACCCACTTCGCATCATCATCATCATCAACTCCCTTTTTCCTAGTTTCCCAGATTTCAACATGGGGTTGGGATGAAATGTTAACTGTTGCCATTGCTGTCTCATTTCAATGACACATTTTTACCTTCTTCGATTGTCATGCATGACTGTCAAAGGTCTTCTTTCACACAATTCATTCATCTTTTTGCTGGACTCCTTTCTTTCCTCTTGCCAACTTCCTGTCTTTCAAAAATTTTCTTCACAAGATCATTTTCCACTTTCCCCCACATGTTCCCAAGCCACCATAATCTGTTCTTTTTGACCTTCTTTGCAATTGGACCTACTTTGACTTCTGCACTGATGTCCTTATTTCTTTGTCTTTCCCACAATGTGCACTCTACCAACTATCGCACCCATCACCTCTAGCTTCCTCAACTGCTCTGCCTTCACTGGCCAGGTTTCTATTTCATACAGTAGTGTTGTTTGTACCACTGTTTTGTAAACCTTACTTTTCAGCTTCTTTGGCATTTTCTGTCACAGAATACCCCTGACACTCTGTGCCATTTGGCTACTGCCCCTCTGATTCTAACTTTGGCTTCTTCACTCAAATTTCCTTCTCCTCAACTACCCCACTGAGATACTTGAAGCTGCTAACCTGTTCCACTATTTCCCCTTTTATGACAATTTTCAGCATCTCCTGATTTCCTCTGTTTGCTGCCATGACAACTGTCTTATCTGTACTGACTTTCATCCAATGTGCCTTCTGTTTTGCCTTCCGTTCTCCCATAATTTGTTGATATTCTTGTTCAGAGTCTGTCCCTAATTCTGCATTGTCTGCATACAGCAGCTCTATTGATCTGTAATCTCTAATCTGTTTGCCAATGTAGTCCATCACCAGTATGAACAACGGTGGGCTCAGAGCTGAACAATGATGCACAACTACTTCCACTACGAACCCCTCTGTGAGTCCAAAAACTGTCATACTTATGTTTCTGGATCCTTCAATACAGCCTGCACTAATTCCAACAGTGTTTCTTGAACTTTAAACCATTGCAGAACTGCTGAAATAAGCTTTCTTGGGACCTTTCTCCAAGTCTAGGAATGTCCAGTTGAACTGTTTCCTCATCTCTAGGTTTTTCTCAACTATCTGTCTCACTGCAAACACCGGGCTAGCTGGGCTGCATCCTGATCTGAATATGAACTGCTCCTCTCCAATCTTACTGTCCACTACTCTATGTAACTGTTTATTAATCCCTACTGATGAGAAGTACGCACCTCTCATCAGTAGAGACAAACATACAACATGACTTAAAACACTCTCTGCTGTAGGAGTATGTTTTACTCTCCCCCTCTAGACCATACTCTAAGGGTCACAGGGGTGGTAAAATGTGGTTCAAGAAGTCCCAGAGGTTTTTCCAAGATACACAGGGTGTCTCCTTTTTTAGAGGCAGAGGAGGAAATGGTAGATGTCAACCTAGAGGCAGGGGCAGACCACAAAACCAAGGACGCCACAATTTATTTCGGGGCCGACCTTATCAGCACTCCTGATGTGGGGACCAACTGTGCTTCTCTGGAGCCGGTCAGGGGTCACATTTCTTTGTATCCAGAAGCTCAAGACAGATGGGTACAAAGAATTATTAACAGAGGCTATGTCATACCTTTTTCTCTTCCACTTTATGTTCCCAGCAGACTAAATAGGATCCAGAATTTACTCCAGATTCTTTTTAGTGCCAAAACGTACAGGGGACTGGAGGCCCATCTTGGACCTCAGCAGATTGAATGAATCAGTAAAGAAGGACAAGTTCTGGATGGTGACACTGCAGTCTATACTCCTGTTATTAGGGAAAGACAATTGGATGTGCTCAATAGGTCTCCAAGACACTTACTACCACATAAAAATGGACAGGGTGTCAAGGAGTCATTTACACTAATGGCTGGGTGCCAGTCATTACCAGTTTCGTGCTCTGCCCTTTGGTCTCACCACAGCCCCCAGGGTGTTCACCAAGTATATGGCAGTAGTGACAGCTCACCTGAGATGTTGAGGATTCCAGATGTTTCCATATCTGGACGACTGTCTGTTGACCATCCCTACCAGGCATCTACTTCTTCAGACCAGGGACACTACCATACTACTTTGTGCCTAGTTGGGGATTTTTATAAACTGCACTATTTTAAATGGGTTGCCTTTAAGATGACCACCATTTTGGCATATTTATTTTTTATTTTATTGAGACAATAAATAAAAAATAAATTGGCATATAAAATTAGGATATGCAGCATTACTTCTTGCATGCTATTTTCAAAGTTGCTGGTAGTTTTGTCAGTCTGTTGTATTGCAGGAGTTTTGGAGGTCAGGGTTTTTTCTTTCTAGTTTTAGGTGTTTAGGCCTTTGGATATGTATTGGTTTAATAATCTGTGTCAGTCAGAAAGATTCACAAGAAGAAAGCACTGAGACATAGAGACAACAGCTGATTTCTGGTTCCATATTGTGGTTGAATTTATTTGATGTAATAGTGCAATGTTATTGCATGTTGTTGGGTCTTCAGTCCAATATATGTCCAATGGCTTGTCCGAGGTGACAAGTGTTCTTCCACTACTGCTTGTGTACAGTCTATGAAAGCCACAGGAATTACTAATCATCATTAGAGTGCAGTGATGCAGTGATTAATAAAGGAGACATTACCAGATGCACTACCAGTGGTTAGATATATCTCCCAGATGTTGCTGACTTTGTATAGTTATTGTCAGAGACCAATAGTGGGATGGTTTGGTTCAACAGATCTCGCTAGAATAAGCTTCTTTACTGACTGACCATTTCAACATTAGCAAGACCCCTTCCTTTAGTTTAAAAAAAAAACACCAGCACAATTCACAATGATGAGAGCACTGCTAATCTGTACAGTCAGGAAAAAAATAGGACTGTAGACATCATGACACCTTTCTTGAAGACAGCAGCAGGGGGCAGCAGTGCATTTGTGGACAATGCTTGTTTTTATGTGAATCCCAGTGAAGTTAGCACAGTACAATGATTTTACCTGCAAACTCACTGCTAACTTTTTGTTATTCTAACAATCCATTAAGGCTTCACTGAGATAACACTTTGCTGGTGCAGCTGGGGGAACAAGTACCACATTCTATTCATATATTATCTACTGCTTGTTGTTAATTTATCTTTGGACTTGGTTTTGAACAAATGCAATTCTATTATGGTGCATACTCTGTGGATCTTATCATACTGATGATATACCCAGACGTATTGCATAGCCATAATCATTTTCAAAGGTTGTTTGAAGCAATTTGTCCACCTGTGCACTAAACTATATGTGGGGTACTCCAGATGTCCTTCGAACATCATATGCATTAAGATTGCTACTGAATTTATTAATGTTGAATGTGAAGATGTCTGCTGTCAGTGAGAGCTCAGAGGGAGAGGAGGGCATTGAGTTTGATGCATGATCTCAGTGGGAAATCCTCAGTGTGAGTATCACCTTCATAGTCATGTAATCACATGTGAAAACAAGTTTGCAGCCTTGGTCTTCTCACATGGACTGCCTTTAATGGATATTCTGTAACAGCAATACCTTTTCTTATTAATTTTACTTAGGCTGAATACCATGTAATTTCTCAAACAAATAAATGTAGTAGGAAGTTTGCTGTCAGTGTAATATATGCCTGTTTATGGCGCTGTCATACATACAGTATTCAACCATATTAGCACATGAATATATGTTGTTTTATTATACTGAAAATCTGAATAATGGATGGATCTTCTGCCACTGAAATGTCTTGCTATAATGAATTAAAAAGAATGAGAGTGATGAAAAATGTTCCTGTATGCATGGCGTTTGATGGAGTCACCTGAGACTTTCAAACAATAGTCACCTACAGCTGACATTGAGTTTGGCAAAGATTGCATGTCGCTTGGTATAGCAGCTCGACAGAAGCATCAAATATGCAAACCTTCTCACTGCTTTCATTTTAGTGCAAAGGCTTTTGGTTGTTTGCATATCCACTGCTATTACATGTTTAGAATAATATACCTTCTGTATATAATTCTAAGGAGACAGTGCCATATACCCTGAATGTGTATTTTTACAATTTTGCAAGCATTTACTGTTTCAGTATATTACAGATAAGACAAGCAGACTTAGAAATTATTCTCTCTCATCTCTCTCTCTCTCTATATATATATATATATATATGTATATATATATATATATATATATATATATATATATATATATATATATACACACACACACACACACACACACACACACACACACACACACACACACACACACACACACACACACACACACACACACAACACATATATATGTATATATATATATATATATATATATATATATATATATATGTATGGACAAAGGATCAAAACTTTGAACTTCAAACGGCCAAGACCATAAGATTGAAGTTTTGAAACTTCGAACATTTTGAATGGCAGCGCATTAGTTTTCCTCACTGTAGTGTGATCTTGGAGTTGGTATATTTATTTAGCAAGAGGTGTGGGGGATGCAAATGTAAAAAAAATATATTTTTTTTGTTTTTATTTTTTTTTTATTATGTTTTGGAAGTTTCAAAACTTCAATCTTATGGCCTCGACTGTTTGAAGTTCAAAGTTTTGAAACTTGGAGTCTCTAAAGGGGGTAAATATGTATGTGTGTGTGTGTGTGTGTGTGTGTGTGTGTATCTATATATATATATATATATATATATATATATATATATATATATATATATATATATATATATATATGAAGACTTTCTGCAAATATATAGAGCTGAGTATATTTTTCTGTATTATTCTGTATTATAGAGCTAAATTGTTGCTTAGATATCTGTTGTCTTAGTGTTCTGCAAATATACAGAGATTAGTATATATTTTTGGGGTTTTATAATTTGCACTCTGATTCCTCACATCTCTGTTGAAACTTTTCCCCACCCCCTCCCTGTTCTGGTAGTAGTTTAAATTTGGTGGCTTTTGCAGTGCCCGCCACACTGTAGATTTGATCTAGGACACTCCCCCAGTCCCATCTTTTTACCGCATTCTACCTAATAAACCCTTTCTGCACTTGCTTTTAGTCCTTTTTAATTTAATTACATTTTTTCAAACTGTGTGTGGACTAATATTGCTACATACTCAAGTGTGCCAGCTTGCACTGCATGTGAATTGTTTTTACTACTGTTTTTGCTATTTTTCTGAAAAAAAAAATTGTAAGCCTGTTTCCTACCTTTCCTGTAATTAGTGTTCCAGATACAGATTTGCTGTATCCAGGACTATTTGTAAGCTTCTGAGCCCCCAAGCCTTTCTGTGTTGGAGGGAAGACTTCTAGCTTATCAGTGGGAGTGGTAAGCACTAGGTAACCGGTCTACCACATAAGGAGTGGTTCTAGCCCAGAATTTGTAGTTAGTGGCCATTTGGGCGGTCTTCCATCTCTCTCAACTTTCTGATTTGAAGGCCTGCATTTGCACTTGTTAATGTCCTGCAACTCCTGGGCCCATCTCATTTGCTCACTCAAAAAAAAAAAATCTGCTTTTACTGTATTTGTGTTTCTTCCTATTGTATTTTGCTTTTGCATCATCTTAAAAGTGCTCAATCGTATTTATTACTGCTTGGTGTAACTCATTCTAAGCCTTTTAGTTTAAGCACTTGGGCTTCAGACCGGTTGTTTTACATTAGGAAGGTTTGTGGTCTGCACTGTGGTGGCAGGACAGGTAGCTTACATTCTTCTAAGTTGGGAACTGCTGATTGAGGGCTCAGTGTCTGTTATTCTAAAAGTGTATTAATTCTGGTTTAAGCACTTGGGCTTCAGGCCAGTTATTTTACATTAAAAGGGTTCGTGGTCTGCACTCTTGTGGGAGGAGAGGCTGGACTCTGCCCTTCTAGCTGGGAATTTCTGGTTAAAGGCTTATAGTGCCTGCATATCTAAACTGCTTCTTACTGAAAATGGTACACCTTGTTTGCTGTAGCATAGACTAGATCCAGACCTGCTGAATCTAGCTTTGTTTGTATAACCTGAGCACTAATTCAGGCATTCTTTAAAGTATTCAATTGTATTTATTACTGCTTGGTAGTAACTTGATTAAAGTGTTGCTATCATTCTAAGTCTTTTGGATTAAGCACTTGGTCTTCAGACCAGTTGTTTTACATTAGGAAGGTTTGTGGCCTGCACTGTGGTGGCAGGACAGGTAGCTTACATCCTTCTAAGTTGGGAACTGCTGATTGAGGGCTCAGTGTCTGTTATTCTAAAAGTGTATTAATTCTGGTTTAAGCACTTGGGCTTCAGGCCAGTTATTTTACATTAAAATGGTTCGTGGTCTGCACTCTTGTGGGAAGAGTGGCTGGACTCTGCCCTTCTGAGCTGGGAATTTCTGGTTAAAGGCTTATAGGGTCTGCATATTTGAACTGCTTCTTACTGAAATTGGTACATCTTGTTTGCTGTAGCATAGACTAGATCCAGGCCTGCTGAATCTAGCTTTGTTTGTATAACTTGAGCACTAATCCAGGCATTCTTTAAAGTATTCAATTGTATTTATTACTGCTTGGTAGTAACTTGATTAAAGTGTAGCTATCATTCTGGCCTGCTGAATCTAGCTTTATTTGTATGCCGCTTGTTTGTTTGCTTGTTATTTCTCTGAATCGCTAATTCCACCTAAAACGTGGCTTTTCAGCGCTTCTGTGGATCCCTAGTGATATCTGTATTGCTTACTCTACTTATTTCCTTGTTTCGCTTGAAAGAAACTTACTGTTTGTCGTTTTTGCATTTAAGTTACATGAAACACATTGCATTTAAGTTACCTGGCACTTGCTCACTAAAACAATTATATAAGTCAGCACTAAAATATTAAAAGCACTACACCCTCACAAACTCCCCTTGAGTACCTCGTTCCCCATTGGCTCTTTTTTTTCAATTATAAAGGAATTCCCAATACTATTCTAGCATGTCCAAAGGTCAGTTGTCAATCTCCTCTCCGGTCCAGCTGGTGAATCTGGGAATCTTGAGGCAATGTTACAACTGCCACATGTACACAGACAACCCTCTCCTCCTCCCAACAAATTCCAACACATGTGAGAGATGCAACCATATAGCCATACTGGAGGCTAAGCTCTCTCAACTCAGTACTGCCGAAACCAGTCAGGAGGAGAAGGAAACCACACTCACTACAATTCCAGTCTCACATTGACCTACCACGACAGCAAACCAAACACATAAACACACAAAAACATACTCGGAGGCTCTAAAAAATCTGCCTAAGCAGCAGAGACCTCCAAAGCAGACACCCAAGCAACCGCTACCCCAAAACAAAACACGTGCAACACATAGCTCTCAAAGCCAGTATGCCAAACAGTCACAGCCCTTAAGGCTAAACAGCACACCTGATACACTTGTAATGGGTGACTCTATCGTCAGGCACACTGACATCCCGCTCACCAGGCTGAACAAGGAGAAGGTCAAGGTGAGCTGCCTGTTGGGCGCTAGGATCCGCCACATAACACACGCACTCAGGTCACTCCAAGGCAAGTACAAATATGACTCAGTCATTGTCCATGCTGGTGTGAATGACCTGAAACGTACCTCCCTGGACTACATGAAAAGAGACATAGAGGAACTCTCTGAGCATGTAGCCCAGGCCGGTATGACCCTCACCTTGAGTAGCATCTTACCTTCACCAAGAATGATGCCACAATATGAAGACAAGATGATCAATTTCAACAATTGGCTTAAGTATTGGTGTCATTCAAAGGGGATCCAATGCCTGTCAGCCTGGGATGACATGCTCGACAAGCAACAATGCTTCGCTAGGGACGGCTTGCACCTGTCACCCCTGGGCTTTCAGATATTGGCAAAGGTTCTTGCTACCCCCATAGTGCCTTTTTTAGGCAAGGCTCAAAAGACAAACCCACCTCCATAGGTATCACAAGGGATAAGAAACTAAGAGTAATGCTACTCAATGCCAGAAGTCTAAACCTCAAGATGCACACACTCGAAACTCTCCTTAGCATGGAGAACATCGATATGTGTGCAGTAACAGAAACCTGGTTCAAGGCTCCCGAGAGCACCCCAGCACTACCAGGTTATACCTCATACCATGCTTTTTGGCCCCAAAACTTGGACCGTACCACAAAAGGAGGGGGAGTATCAATATTCGTCAAAGATACTCACACCTCCTGGTTGGTGGCACAGCACGAAGCATCAGAGACTATCCATGTGCAACTAACAGTGGGTAAAACTGCCTTCCAGTTTATAGCCTGCTACAGACCACCCTCCCAAATCCAGGAACCCCACTTGGCCTTCCTGAGAACACTGGAAAATATGAAGTCCTCTCCAAACACCATTATATTGGGTGACTTCAACTACCCAAACATAGACTGGGAGCATTACTCTAGCTCCAACACCCTAGCCCAAAGGTTCCTAGAATTTATAAACTCAAATGCTATGGAACAACTTGTTACCACTCCCAAAAGAAGGGAAAACATACTGGACCTGATCATCACCAACATGGGGTCTCTATGCTCCAGACAAGAAGTGTATCCCTCATTGGTAAGAGCAGACCATGAACTAATCTCACTGGATATTCACATCCCGACTCCACCCCCTGCCCTGAAAACCACAGTGAAAAACTTCTCTAAAGCAAATTTCACACTCCTCAAAACCAAGGTAGAATCCTTCAAAGCCCCCAGGCCTGTGAAAAATACGGCCCAGACCTCAGAATCCTTTATAAATGCATTCTATGAACACCTTCAGGAATGTATGGATCATGCAATCCTAAATAAAACCAAGACCCAATCCTCCAAAGGCAGACATCCTGTCTGGTGGACCCCAGCCATAAACAAACTATACAATAGAAGGAGGAAGCTACTACATGATAGAGCAAACTCCCAAAAAGGGAAGGCATCTCTGATCAGTATTAGCAAAAAACTACGGGCACTCATAAAATCGTCTAAGGCCAGCTTCGAGAGAAAAATTGCACAGGACACTAAGGATAATCACAAGGCTTTCTTTAGTTATGTTAGGAACCTGGGTGAGAATTCCCATATATGCTCAGAATTAGTCCAAAATGACAAAAAATACACCGAACCCACAGACATTGCCAACATCCTAGCTGACAGGTTCAGCGCAAACCCCCCCCCCCCCATCCCCACCAAAAGGGCAAATATTTATCCCAGCAGAGTGCTGCCCCCCTGACATCTCAGATGCTCAGGTAAGAGCTGCCCTCTCCAAAGCAAAAAACACAGCATCAATGGGACCAGACGGTGTGCTGGGCTGCGTCCTACATGAACTCCAAGAAGAGCTAAACCCAAACATAAAACTACTGTTCATTCTCAGCCTTACTACAGGATATGTACCCAAAGAGTGGCGTACAGCAACAGTGGTCCCGCTCCACAAAGGTTGTGCCTCAACGGATCCTGGAAACTATCACCCCATAAGCCTGACTAGCTTGGTCTGCAAAGCTATGGAAAGGATCATCATGGACCTCATAAATAAAGATATTGGGGACCTACAGACACTGGATCCTACCCAGTTCAGCTTTGTTAAGGGCAGATCCTGCCTCTTAAACCTGGTTGATTTCTTTGAAACAGACACCAAGGCCATTGATGAGGGGAAGGTGGTCCACACAGCCTACCTGGACCTTGCAAAAGCCTTCGATACAATACCCCACTAGGGCATTATAGATAAGCTCACCAGCTTAAATATAAACCCCTATGTCACTAGATGGGTTGCAAACTGGCTCAAGGACAGAACCCACATGGTTAGAATTGCTGGAGCCATGTCAGACTCCAAACCAGTTACAAGTGGCATCCCACAAGGCTCAGTCCTGGGACCTCTCTTGTTCGGTATATATTTCTCGGAGGTACAGGCCAACACGGAAGGACTGTGGCTGACTAAGTTCGCAGATGACTGCAAACTGGGCACCATAATCGACTCTCCAGCTAACACAAGCATCCTCCAAAAGGGCCTCAAAGAAACAGACAACTGGTGCCAGAGCCGTGGCCTCAAGCTAGACGCCAAAAAGTGTATAGTCATCCCCTTTGGCAAAAACAAAGTGCCCACAAATTACCACATAGGTGGTAATCCATTAAGTACAGAAGAAGTAATTAGGGACCTGGGGACCCAAGTTGATAGCAATCTCTCATTTGACAACCACGTGGCCAAAGTGGTTAGAAAAACATTTTATATAGCCCACCTAATCATGAAGGGATTCACATCTAGATCAGGGGAGGTCATTGTGCCTCTTTACTCATCCCTCATCAGGCCCATAATTGAGTACAATGCCCCTTTTGGGATGTACCTTACCAGACACCTGCAGCAACTGGAAAGACCCCAAAAGTACCTCACCAAGAGGATCATAGGGCTCAAACAGATGCCATATGCTGCCTGGTTAAAGAAACTCCAGCTCTACTCAGTGGCATACCGCCTGCTCAGAGGTGATCTGTGCCGGACGTAGAAAGCCATGTCCAACCCGGAATTAATGGACATGCTGCACCTCAGAAAATCCAAATCCCAATGAGCTACGCGCTTGAGAGACTTGAACCTCAGCACTGAAATAAATAGGACATGCTGGAGGGACAGATGCATAACCCAGAGACTCCCTTCACTCTGGAATAAAATCCCAGTCCAGGTTAGGCAGAGTCCCTCATTGACTCTCTTCAAGAGGAATCTTGATGAGTGGATGGGAGTTCATAGGTTTATCCCGGGTATCACTTCTGTGCCACTGTTAGACAGAGGCACAGTATACTAACCTCGAAAAAGGGCAAAGCAAAATTAATTTAAAATGGGTGGCGAAAGCCAAACACACTCTGGCTAGGCTTATAAATGCGCTAGGGCGGATAGCCTAGTATGAACCTATGAACCTATATATATATAGCCATCGGCACCCCCTGTGCGAATAGTTATGCAAACCTTGTTGTATATGAATGGGAACGTAATTATTTATTTAAACACATACAATACAGTAAGGTTAAACTATACAAGAGGTTTGTGGATGACGTTCTTTTCATTTGGGAAGGTACTGAAGCTGACTGCATTCAATTCATTAAGGATGTAGAAACTACTACCCCTTTTTTAAGGTTTACTGTTGAAACCTCACAAGAACAGGTTCACTTTCTAGATCTAACCCTGAAGTTTAGTGCTAATGGAATGATTAATACTTCCCTTTATAGGAAACCTACTTGGAGGAACACACTATTGAGATACGAAAGTATGCACCCCAGGTTTACCTTTCAAGGGATTGTTATTAGCCAGTTTAATAGGATGGCTAGGATTTGTGGTGACAATGAGGTTCTATCTTTGGAATTAGAAAAGCTAGAATCACTATTCAAAGAAAGAGGTTATACTAATAAAATGATCGTAAGGTGTAAACAACAAATATTTGGTGTTACAACTGTTAATACTTTATTTTATTTATTTATTTTTATTTTATTTTACATTTGTTGACCGGGCTGGTCTAGCTGGATACATATCCTTTTTCAGTAGAGGCCCGGGGAGAAAAGCTCCAACATAATAATATAAGAGAGATTAAACATACAGAGAAAAAATTGAACATACAGAGAAAAAATTAATACTTTTAACATAGGCATAAATGAGTACAGCTAACAACATGTGTGACAAATTTACCATACCTACCCTGAGGGGTAGGTTGGTGAGGGAAACCTAGAGGAGGAGGTACTAGTCACCAGGAGGTGATAAGTCTAGTGAGGTGGTTGTTGGCTGGGTTTAGTCTGGTTTAGGGCAGGGACATAACCAGTGTGATTTCAGGAATTCGCTGAGGTTAATTTTGAATAGGTTAAGGGAGGTTATACTTCTTAAGTTGTTTGGAAGTGAATTCCAGGTTTTCCCTATGGAGTTGGCATAGATGGCATCACTGCCAGAGTTCTGGGATTTGATGGTTTTTATTTGAACACTGTTAGCTGATCGGAGGCAAGTAAGGTTTGAGTACGGAGGAAATACTTTATTCAGAGCAGGGACTCTGTCAGGTTGTTTAGTTATTTTAAATACTTCCGTGAGTTGGGTGAATTTGAGAAGATTAGGCAGTTCAAGCCAGCCAAGTCTCCTTAGGTTAAGGCAATGATGAGTGCGGTAGGGAGTTCCAGTTATAAATCTAGCAATGTGATTATAGGCAACGGAGAGCATATTGAGTTCACGCTTATTGAGGAAAGATAGGATAGGGGAAGTGTACAGGAGGGTGGAGAGAAGATGAGTGCGAGCAATGGTTAGTTTGGCATGAGGGGTCAGAAAATTCTTTATGCGATACATTGAACCAAGTTTTTTATTAACTGTCCTGATGGAGTTGCTAATGTGAGTGTCGAATTTCAGCTTGTGATCAATAGTTACTCCTAATAGTTTAGTGTTGGGAACAGGCTCTATGATGGTCCCGTTGGTGGATTTTACATGGAATAGAAAATTGTTAGGAGATAGAGGTTCATTGCCTAGGGGAGTGGCTGCTGAGGGGAAAAATAGCAGCAACTTGGTTTTTGCGGGATTAAGTAGAAATTTCAGTTCAGTGAACCAGTTTTCGATTTGCGCGAAGCAGTTCTGGGTTTTTATTTGGAGTTTTGAGATGGAGATGTCAGAGCAGATCAGGGTAGAGTCATCTGCATAATGAATACAGGTGGCTTTGGGTATAACTAGGTGAAGATTGTTGATGAAGATTAAGAAAAGGAGGGGACCAAGTATGGAGCCCTGGGGGTCACCAATGGTGTTGGGGAGTAGGCCGGATAGCCTGTTTTGCCATTGTACAGCCTGTTGCCTACCAGTGAGGTAGGCTTTGAACCAATTTAGGGCTGGGTTGTCAAGATGTAAGCCTTCCAGGGTTTGGAGGAGAAGCTGGTGGTTGACCATGTCGAAAGCTTTTGATAGGTCCAGAAAGAGAGCAGAGGATATGAGTTTATTATTACGGTTATTGTTGATTGAGTCAATAAAGGAGAGGAGAGCAGTGGTGGTACTGTGATAGGGGCGAAACCCATGTTAGGAATTAGATAAGAGACTATTATGGGTAAGGTAGTTCAGGAGTTGTCTGTGAACAC
>NC_056746.1:387969929-387999929 GCF_019279795.1 Protopterus annectens
ATGCCCAAAGTGGTATTTGAGTTTACTTTAAGACAAACTATCCATTTCCCTGTTTTCTTTCCTGAACCTAAAATGAGGTAGAAAGGATACTCTATATCTTGGATGTCCACAGACAACTCGGTTACTATCTTGACAGAACTAAACATTTCACATCTTCAGGTCAATTGTTCCTTTCTTTGAAGGTAAGAAGAAAGAACAACCTATGTCAAAACAGACTATTTCCAAATGGTTGTCTGTTATTACTTTTTTATACTTACCACAACAAAACTATTCCAGGCAGGGTTAAGGCCCACTCTACAAGGGCCTTGGCTTCATCTATGGCTTTTTGGAAAGGATTTCCAGAAGTATTGTAGAAGCTGCTAGTTGGTCCTCTGTACATACTTTTACAAAGCACTATAAGCTTGATTCTGTCTTTAGGTCTAGATCAAGTTTTGGTAGGACCACTCTCTGGGTGCTCCTGGACTGTTTTCCTTCCTCCTTCCAAATAGAGTTAACTATGATAATTTACCCACACAGCTAAGGCTACTGTAGCAGTGAGCAATGTGAAAAAGGAGTGCAGTTGTGTAAGCTGAACAGACTATAGCAGTAGATCTTTGACTCAATACTGTAGTAGCTGCTCCCTCACTTTATCCCCCCATTTTTTGGTATGTTTTCTATGCCATGGTAGGGAAATTTATTTTTTATTTTTCTTAACATTGTACTTTCAGAGCTTACCCTCCCTCTGTCTAATGGCAGGAAAGATTTGAAGGGCTTTGTGTCAAAACTTGTCTTTTAGTCAGCTTATCTCAAGCTGAATGACATTTTGGGCACATAGGAGGTGCTCTGAAGCTTTGGAAGCTGACTGGGTGTTATATCCTTGGTAGGATATAGCCCCTATAGCTAAGGCAACTGCAGTAGTGATCATTCAACTTACACATCTCTACTTTCTATAATTGTCAACCTTTCATGTCATAAATTCCGGACATGTACATGAAAGCAAAATGTATGTAATTGTGGTACCCGATATGCAACATTTGCTTAATAATGTTTATACTGAACAGAGATGATCAAGCAAGTATCATGATAGAGTAATTTTTACAATGCCTATGCTGCTGTATGGTACAGTATTTTGCCAAATATAAGGTTTGAACTCATTTTCTCTCACATAATTTAAGATATGTTACCTTGTTAGCATAATAACTGCTGTAATAACGGTATATTAAAATCAAGATGGACTATACAGAAAATGTAAGGAAACGGTCAAAAATGATTGCCATGTTTCAACTTCTAAATGATAATCTGTTGATCACAATGTTAGAGTGACGTACTGTGATATACTTCAATAAAACACATACCATAAACTATGACTCTTCACTGACTACTGTATAATGCTTTAATCCCCTTTATTCTTAAATGAATATTTCTGTTCACTTTTTGCAGCTCTCAGCAAAACGTTTTCTTTGGATACATAGTCAAAAAAACTGAGAACGTGATAAATCACATTAACTTTTACACATAGTTCAGATTTCACAAACTCAATTCCAACATTTGATGTGTGAATGATTACATTTTCTAAATTTTCAAGACAAATGGGACACTTGGTGAGGCAGAGACACTACAGTTACAGAAAAAAATAAAATGCAGTATAAGATTTACATATCAAAAATGAGTGGATATCAGGGTTGAGCATTGAGATATGCAACAAAGCATACTGCTTAGCTGTGACTCCAGACATGCAACAACTAAAGCTGGAGCAAGAATCATATGACCATACTGATGAAACCACAACATCCAGATTTCACAGTGATATGACAACCACATACTTCAACACTGCAACAGTCCTAGCTTATACTGCATCTGTGATGTTGCATTTCAAATGTTACCTAACTGGATATATCTCTTAAACTACTAAATAGATGGTGGCAGCTGGAAATACCCTTACAACGTATTGGGTTATTCATGGGCATTATTCCTGGACTGAAAATGTCAGCCGAGATGAAGGTAAAAACAAAGTCTAATGAAATGCCCACCATGTAGAGAATGGAGTGTCATAAAGATTTGATGTACACTTGTGATGGCAAACAGATAAAAGCTACTACAGTTTAACAGAATTTCCATCTCTCTGATGTAGCTAGACATTCTCAGAAACTATAGCTAAAGTCGAAATTTGGGCATTTCAAAGAACTGTACCTCGCTAAGATTAACTTTATGTTAGCTGGAAAGAAGAACAAGGAGAACAGACTGCCTCAGAAATAAACACCACCAATAAAGAGCCAAGCCACATTACACCCCTCCATCTGAAATAATAGGAATGCACCTTGGAAGCCAGAAACAAAACCTGTTAATGGGCCCTTCTTGTCTTCCTCAATATTCATCCAACAAAGCAGCCTTTTAAACGCAGACAGGAATGTCTTGTGTGTACTGAATACCACAATACTACCACCAGTAAACCTTCATACTAAGATCCCTTACACCCATGTGGAAGAAAACATGCCATATCCTTCATGCGACATCACTTTCCAGTGGTGTTGTAAATGCACAGCCAGAAACTAAGCTACCTATACACGTGACTTCTCAGCACAGTAATATCAATTATAAGAAAACAAACAACTGATTTTGTTTTTTCCCGATGATACACTCTCCGGGAAAGGCAGTCTCTATGTTTTGGACAGTGTCCCTTAATGCCAGACAGTTCAGAAGAATTCTGGATGGTTGAACATCCTAGTACTTTCCCACAACTTCCACTTTTTTTCTATGTAATTTTCTCCGGCCCTTTTCTAAAGATCCCACTTCCATTTGTTTTATCTCTGTTACAATATTTAGTGCTCCAAACACAGATGGCTTAGATTTTGATTTCCATTTTCTAGTAATTGTTTTTTTTTTTCCAGCCACCAGAATTAAACTTAGCAAGGCCTTACTATGACTAGATAATTCAGATCTTGTTTTCCAGCTCAAAAAATAATTTCCTTAGTTGCATCCATTTGCTCACCCAATATTTCTGACAGAGCACTGTGTAGGGAATTTTTGAAGTCTGCCAACTCCTTATACTCCCAAAACATATGTTCCCTGTTACCTCTTACTTCCTCATCACACCTCTAACATTTGCCATCTAACTGAGGAAACAATTCTTTGGAATCTGATTGGGCTATAAAAATACCTATGCAAATACTTCCAAGAAAAAATCCTAAACTTTCTAGACTTTGTTGCATATTTGGGAGCCATGCTATACTTGTTTATAATATTGTTTTTACCTAATGCCCAGGTCATGGCTGAAAGGGATGTTTGGACAAGGTCATTTATCTTTTTAGCAGAAAGATAAATAGACAGAAAGAAAGATAGATAGATAGATAGATAGATAGATAGATAGATAGATAGATAGATAGATAGATAGATAGATAGATAAAGAAATGACATTTTTGAGATATTGAGATAATGATCTTTGTTTGGTCAGGAAATTCTATACTAAATTATCTTGGAAAATAGGCAAGTATATCTATCTAGCTGTCTGTATCTATCTAGGTATCTCTAGATGAATATTACATTTTGAGCTGTATGCAATACATATGCTTTTCATTTCAAAAGTCAGAATGCAACCACTCCCAATTCTTTGTGACAAAGCATTGAATTTTATTGTTATTGCACCCCTGCTGTCCAATTCACCATAAAGGAGTTCTACATGTCTTACATAACCTGTGAACATCTAATCTCCATGGCACTTAATGTATACTTTCTCTGAGTTCCCACAGTGCCTTTGCTGTTATTACATATATTTTATCAGCAGTTTTGTGGGTTAAACTGATAATATTAAAGTGCCATTTTGCTATAGAGTTTATTACAAGTTATGAACTCATATGATTATCTACAAATATTACAGGACAGTTACTGTTGACACAGCACTAATGAATGTCCTGTTGTAGTGCTTATGTTAATTATGCAGAGTATTGTCTGATGGCTTTTCAACAACATGTAATACACATTCCCACACTGTCGTATATCCACAGAAAAAGCTGTATCAGACCAATGCTGACTGTGCTTTTTCTCTAAAGGTTGTGCAAAATACAAAATACAAAAGTCTGCAATTGTCTTTATTTGTCATGAGCTAGTGGAATGCTCAAATAAGACATCATTGAAGGTCTGTGAAACATTCATTACGTGTTATAATACTATTTCCATAAAAATTACAAGATTTCTTATCTCTGTAACATTCTAATTGATTCAGGCAATCTGTTCCTGATTGCAGTTTCACTAGGCCGTCTTTAGCTATAATAATATATATATTTTCTGCTAATACATATTGCATGTTCTTAACAGATTTTATGACTGTGCATTTTTGTAATGTACCACTGGACTTTAAATGTACTATTTATATTTACCAGTTATGACCTCTGAGTTGGAATGTTGCTAGAAAGGTCTGTGGACCAACCCACCTACTCACCTAGCAAAGTATTACATTACAAACCAATAATCACTAAAACGTGGATAATGAAAAGTTAGGGGTGCCTCCCCTTCCCTGTTTTACTTGCCTCAAAACAAATACTGAGGTTACATTCAGAAAACTGGCCAAGCATTCCACCACCACTGAGTTTTAAATTCTGATGGATAAGCAAGTCACAAAGCTGACAAATACTTAATTAGTTATTTAGCAAGGGAGAAGCACATTAAATGGTGACTTGGAATTACTTTCCTTTACTAAGTTGTTTGAATACACCAGTAATCTAAAATTTCAGTGATGCCAGGCATGGTTCAACTTCACATAATGCTGTAACTATAGTTATACACGGTACTTGTAGCTACACATAGTATTTACTGAACTCGCCTTCTACGCATGGTCTGAGTGCAGCTCTGAATGCAGTATACAAAGCATTACAAGCAGTATGCTTATGTGATTTTGTGTGTGTGTGTGTGTGTGTGTGTGTATGTGTGTGTGTGTGTGTGTGTGTGTGTGTGTGTGTGTGTGTGTGCGTGTGTGCGTGCGTGAGTGTGTGTGTGTGTGTGTGTGTGTGTGTGTGTGTCTGTGTGTGTATGTGTACGTGTATATATATATATATGTATATATATATATATACATAAATGCATAAAAACAAAGTACCAAAACCACCACAGCAATAAGCATAAAACAAATACGTTAATAAAGCAAAATTAATTATTATTACACAAATAAAAAGACAGCGCTTTCAGGTGTAATCCTTTTTTCAAGTCTTGAAGAGAGACTTGAAAAAGGGATTATACCCAAAAGCACTTGTCTTTTTATTTGTGTAATAGTAATTTATTTTGCTTTATTAAAATATTTGTTATATGTCTATTGTTACTGTGGTTTCAGTACCTACCTTTAGTGGACAGGATATTCATTTGTTTTGTTTTTTTGGTATATATCTATATCTATATATATATATATATATATATATATATATATATATATATATATATATATATCTACCGTATTTCTTCATAAATAAGACCTAACCAGAGAATAAGGCCTAGCATGGTTTTCCACGGTGGTCATGATATAAGCTCTACCCTAAAAATAAGCCCCAGTTAAGATCGTCAACAACACACGATGGACGTGTTGAATTATAAAATAATATTATTGACACCCATTGACTGAGGTTATCATACTCTGCTCACCATTTTCTGACCATTCAGACACCCAACTTCTTCCCTTTGCAGAAAGTCATAAGATTCTTTTCCTGGGAGTCCTCCACGATTCTTACTGTAACCCTAATCATCACTAACACTTGACGGTTGAAATCTTTGGCCCATAAACACTGGCAGGTGTACTTTGATTAGTCCAAGTACAAAAATGCATGTAACGTGCGCCCACTTGATAACAAACGGCTGTGGTTGTGTCTTCTTAACCATCGCCATTTTGTGTTGCCAATCCGGTCTCATAAGTTTTCAATTAACCCCCCCAAGATAAGATGAGTGCAAAAAGAAAGAGCTATTCCATTGAGTACAAGAAAGGACTCATGGAGGACTCCTGGGGAAAGAATTTGACGGCTTTCTGCAAAGAGAAGAAGTTAGATCTCCGAATGGTCCGAAAATGGCATGCAGCATATGATAACCTCAGTCAACAGGCCAACGAGGGAAATGCTAAGAAGTGCAAGTGTGGATCAGGTCTGCAACCATTATTTCCTGAGCTGGAAGACATAATCTGTGACTGGATTGCTAAAAGGAGAGCAAAGACTTTGGTTGTGCGCAGGGCTGATATTCAAGCATTTGCCCTTGCAATGACCCTACAGTTAGAAATATCCCCAGAAGAATTCAAAGCATCACAGCATTGGCTGGATGGCTTCCATCAGCGATATGAACTGTCTCTAAGAAGATTGACAACATTGTTCAAGCTGGAAGATACTGAAGTTATTAAACGTGCACTTGCATTCACGTCCTTTGTTGATGGCATCGACTTTTCTAAATACCAGCTCTCCAACATGATTACTATGGATGAAACTGCAGTGTTTATGGGCCAAGCATCTCAAACAACAATTAATCAGAGGGGTGCCTCGTCAATCTACATTCCTTCCGCTGGTTACGAGAGTGCATGTGTTACCTATATTTTGGTAATTCATCTAGATGGAAAGAAAACCCCACCTCTAATCATTAGTAAGGGCAAGAAAGATAAGATTGAACATGTTTCAGGCATTTACATTCTTGAAACCGAAAAAGCCTGGTGCACACAAGCAGTTATAAGGAAGTGGGTCGATGTAATGCTGCCACTTGTTTTGCTTTGTGGTGAAAGAGGTCTGCTAGTATGGGATTCAGCCAGCACTCACCACGCTAAAGACATGAAGAAATTCATAGCACAGAGAAGAACAGATCAAATAATGATTTCCGCAGGAATTACTGCCAATCTCTTAATATTGCAATAAACAAACCATTCAAGGACCATTTGCGCATGGAGCTCAATGACTACATTGAAAATAGAATGGAGATAAATCAGCATGGAAACTTTGTTTAGCCTAGCCTTCAAGAGGTCGTGACTTGGGTGAAAAATTCATGGGATAAAATCACTGACAGATGTGTTGCCAATACATTACAAGCAGGCTACTTGGACAAGCAGTGCTCATTTAAGGCAAGCCCTATTGCTAGGCATGAGAGATTGGGACCAATGGTTCTACAGGAAAAGGAGTTGCAAGAAATTCAGGTTGGAATTCAGGGGTTGGAGACTTATGACAATGTTCCCGAAGAAGATGAGATGACTGTATTTGAATAACTTTTCCATTATCGGGGTAACAGAATGGATTGCTTCTGTTTTCAGTTTTATTTCCCTCCTCCAATACACATGTACTGAAATTTTTCTGCACTTTCTTTTTAAGCATGAAATATTGCACTGTGAAAGCCAAGGCGTAGATATTCTGAAGTTGAAATGTTTGTTGCACTGTTTATGAAGAATTCTTACACAACTCTTAACGCATTACTTAGAACTGTTGTCCAATAACAGAAAAGTACCAAATAAATGTAAATTTGTGCACATGAATAAATGTCGATTTTTGTACATGAATAAATGAATAAATGTAGATTGTTGTATGGGGGGGGGATAAATAAGGAATCCCCTGATAATAAGCCCTAATGCATATTTCGGCGGGGGAAAGATTATAGGACCCTGTCTTATTTTTGGGGAAATATGGTGTATGTATATATATATATATATATATATATATATATATATATATATATTTATAGGTTTACTATCAAAATGAAGAATGAAGGTTCAGTGAAAATGGGAATGTCGAACATCAGCTGGCTATTCTTGTATTGCCAAACTTCAAAAAAGACTGTCCTGTGCAGCAAATGCCACTGTGCATTTGCTTATATGTAGTTAAGGTAATGGATAGAAATTGCGGTACAGTGCGGACTGGGAAATTAATCTTTTTCCACAATGTAGTGCGAGTTGGAATATATAGTTTGCAGTGGGTGGGTGTGGGGGGGGCAAAACAAACCCACTTCAGTGGGTGTAATTTGCTATTGTTTGTGATTTTATCATTGGTGGCCAAGTGGTTCCTTTCCCGGAGAGGATATATGATGTTCCAGGAGTTCATGCTTGTAAAATTACAGCATTTCATCTCAGCGGTTTGACAGCTGATATTACGATGTAGACCCGTATATATATATATATATATATATATATATATATATATATATATATATATATATATAGATATATGCACTTGCATTTTTTGATATGCTGGCATTGATCTCTAATGTATCGATGCACACTGACAAAGTGTCACACACACAGACTCATATCAGTGTGTATGTATTATATATATATATATATATATATATATATATGTTGTAAAAAAAAAAAATATATATATATATATATATATATATATATACAGAGAGAGATTGTGTGTGTGTGTGTGTGTGTGTGTGTGTGTGCACGTGTGTGTGTGTGTGTGTGTGTGTGTGTGTGTGTGTGTGTGTGTGTGTGTGTGTGTGTATGTGTGTGTGTGTGTGTGTGTGTGTGCGCATGCGCTCTCACAAGTGTGTGTGTGTGTGTGTGTGTGTGTGTGTGTGTGTGTGTGTGTGTATGTGTGTATGAGTGTGCACACATTTGTGTGTAATGGATAATAACTCAGACACATGCAAAAACTTAAAAATATATAGCTATATAGATAAATATATATGAAGACAGACAGACAGATAATAAAAGACAGACCAAGACCTAAAGGAGCATACACTACAATTGGAGCTTCAGGAAACTTAATCCATTATTGTCAATAGATCCAGCAATAAGGAAACAGCAAGATTTTGTTTATTCCATTTCCTTCTCAGGCTCATGACAGTATCTTTCATTACTTAACTACCCCAGACAAATTGATAGAATGTATTATTATTCCAGTTATATCTAAGTAGTCTAAATCTTTTAAAATTTCTTGTATATTTAGTCCAGATAATGTTTACACCAACCCTGTACAGAATGCTCATTGGATAAAATCTTATAAATCACATGTCATGATACTGACTTAATGACTCCAAGACTTACATGCTGAAAATAATTATTTATTTATTTACCGAGAAATTCCTACTGGACACAGGTCATTTTTCAGAGTAGGCCCAGGGAGAAAAGCTCCACAGAACAAGAAATGAGCAGCAAAGTACATGAAGAACAACTGAATGTACATACAATAGCAAATAATACATACTACATCGAACATTCGATATACATACAATATGAAACATAGTAATGAACAGATATACCAATATCTAGCTAAAGGTTAGGAATAAAGGTATGATGTATATACAGATAGAACTCAGCTCAAACGGATACTGTTCTAAATTCATATACCTAAATCGTGTATACAAATATTGCACTAAAGTCAAGCAGATATAAAACACACAAATGTGAAACAAACTAGAAGGGCTAATGGGACGGAAGGGGAAGATAGAGGAGTAAGAGAGGACACTGAGTGAGTAGTATATATGGTAGTGAGAGATAGCTAAGTGTAAGTCAGTTGGCTATGTATTTGGAGTTGAAATAAAGTGAGGTAGTTAAGCATGTTATAACAAGTCTAAGAGATTGAGTGAGGAGGGAAGAGGAGGGTAAAGGATGAGTTAGAGCATGCAGAGGAAGGAATGTAATGATTTCAGCTGAGAATTTCAGCACGTCACTCTTGTGTTTAATATCTGGCAAAAGATCCACTTACTTAGGAATCTGCAAGGGTCAAAGAAGAGAAAAACTAAGATATTGTGTATGTCAGGCAACTCCATATCATAGGACTCAGTGGCTCACTACTTTACACCTCCCCCTTCCCCGTTGGCTGACACCTAGTGGTGACATTCACCAAAGATCTAATGCACTAAAGGTGGAAGGAGATAGGAGAAGCAAGCTGGTGGGGAAACAGGGTTAAGAAAATGCATTATAACCATGACTCACATGATCGGCATGGTAGGGGGTGGTAACTGAAAATAGCAATGCTAGTACATCTCAACTTATGGTTTTACATGCGACAGCATGATTCTGCAACACTGCAGATTAACAGGAACAGCTAAGCTTTGAACACTTGGAAGAGCAAGGGACTAGTACACCCTGTTTCTCACTCTTTTTCATTGTTCTTTCACCTAGTGCTGAATCATATATTAAACCCTTCTTCTGATAAAATCATAGTTTCATAACTAAAGTCTAATGCTATCTTTATTATTGGTGATATGCTTATTCATGTATTAGAGGCAGCTAATTTCAATCACTTTTAATAGCTGAGTTATTATGTATAAAAAAGACATATATTTTTCTGCTTAATGTCAGCTGCAGACTCTTTCTAATCTATTACTGTTGATTTAGGAAATATTATTCCAATAATTGTTGCTTATTTATGAGCATTCTGTAGTCTCTGTAGAGTTTCTGTTGCCATAATATATAACAAGTTTGTTTATTTATACATGGCAGTACTGCGATGGTGGTGCTGCGGTAGCGTTGTCGCCTGACAGTAAGACGTTGTCCTGTTTGATTCTCAGCTAGAGTGTCTTCTTGGAGGCATGCATGAATGGGCGTACCTTCGTTGAAGGTTGTGCGTCAGGGCCGGCAACTCGGCACGTAAAAATCTTCTGCCAATCATTAGCGGACCGGAGTTCCACTGTGGCGACCCCTAACCGGGAAAAGCTGAAAGACACAACAACAACCAAGGTGTGGAAGGATAAAACACTGATTATGATCTACACAACCTGTGTTCGACTAGCATCTTGGGTGCTGGAAGCCCTAAGTTGGGAGATGAGAATAAACAGCTTTGCCAGCTCTATCACCTGGGGGAGCGTGATGGAGGTCCTGTTAATCTATTTGCTCCTCTGCAAGGAGAACTGATGGTAAAAAGTGGCTGCATGCTCAAAGAAGCTGGCTTAGTAATCCCAAGCTAGTTTTGATAGCTGTCAGAGGACAGGCATGGCGAAGCACTCACATGTCAGTAAAAGAGCAAAGGGTATCCCTGCAGTGATGTGGGTGCCTATATCAGCCTCATGGGGGTATTAGGACATACCAGAAAAGACCCTAGAAGTCATAGCCAGAATGATGAAAAACTGCTAGGAAGTGCAGTACAGCAGAGCTTCCCAGTGTGGGGAGGGAGCTCAACTTATCTCAGCCAGATGATGAGGTAATTTACCTATGGCTGAATGGTGAAGGCAGAATCCAAGTAGTGGCACAGAAAGTATTCTTAATGACAGCCCCTTAAGATGTTTTGTACCACACTGTACATGTTACATCCTTAATAAGGGGAATGACTTGCCATAGTCTAGAACTGCGGTGGTGATGCTGCGGTAGCGTTGTCACCTCACAGTAAGATATTGTCCTGTTTGATTCTCAGCTAAAGAGTCTTTTGTGTGGAGACATGCGTGAATGGGTGTACCTTCGTTGAAGGTTGTGCATCAGGGCTGGCAACTCGGCACGTAAAAATCTACTGCCAGTCATTAGTGGACCGGAGTTCCGCTGTGGCGACCCTTAACCGGGAAAAGCCAAAAGACACAACAACAACAACAACTTGCCATAGTCTAATCGGGGGACACATAATGATTAGCAAACACGGGGGCAAAAAACACTCAGGAAAAATAAGGTTAATTAATTTGGAATACATTCAGAATGTCAAACATTTTGAATATCAAAGCCAAAAAGATCTACCACAAAAGGTCAAAACTCAAAAACCTGAAACAAAAAAAGTAATGACAACACATTCTATGTAGGGAGCAAACAACCCTGCACCCCCATGTGAGGAATGTGCCCCCACACCCCTTGCTAATTATATATACCAACTCCAAGATCATAACATAGTGGGGAAAGGGCAAAAACCCAGTCCATGCTCTGCCACAATCTCGAATAATAAACTGCTAGCTTTTGAATAAGTGCTAAAAAAGCAAGTAGTGATGTAAGTTTCGACCTTTTGTGATTGATCTTTTTGGCTTTGATATTCAGAATGTTTAACTGCTGAAGTTAACCTATTTCTTTACAAGATATACTGTATGACTGAAAATTAACATTTTTCTTTCTGAAAGCAGTGTTATCTTAACTTCTCTGCGACACCTTATTGCTACGTTTACAGTACAGTATGCTCATTGTAGAAAAAAACTGGCTTGACACCGCTTTGGAGATAAAACCTTCTTTATATACACAAAAAGACACAATGCCAACACAATGGTAAGCGCTTTCGGGTTCACCAACCCTTCATCAGACACTGGAACACAAACATCTTCTCATTTAAAAATGATACTGTAACCAATCAAAATCTAGTATATATACCACATGTGGTGTCTTGCACGTTGCTTTAGCTTTAAAACTAAACATTCTCTCTGTGGTATATATAGCAGAATGCCAACAATGCACAAGTTACTATGTAGGGATGACGAATAAAATGTTGAAAGTTAGAATTTTGCAACATCTTACATGCATTAGGAATAAAGTAGAACAAAATGCTCTATTCAGACATGTGGAAAAGAATCCTGGTCACACTTTTATGTTTAAAGTTATAGTTAATGCTAGACTAGGGGTTAGGGGTGGTGACATTAAGTTACACACTGAAACTTTGGAGTCTAAGTGGATTATTACACTCACTTCACATAGGTATCCAGGATTAAATGACAGGATACCTTTAAAACCTGCACTACAAAATAGGCGGGTAAAATACTAGATTTTGATTGGTTACAGTATCATTTTTAAATGAGAAGATGTTTGTGTTCCAGTGTCTGATGAAGGGTTGGTGAACCCGAAAGCGCTTACCATTGTGTTGGCATTGTGTCTTTTTGTGTATATAAAGAAGGTTTTATCTCTTCTTTATTCAGTAATATATGTGAACTGGCTGACTTTAGCTGAGGTACTGAACATTGGTTGCTGTTTTTAGTATGCTCATTGTGTCTGCAACAATTCCTGTAATACTTTCACTTTCAGAGACAACTTTATAATAACCAAACTTCTTTCATCATCTTCATTTGTATCGGTTTAATTAACTTAACTTTCTTTGCACTATCACTGAGACAGGAGGGTTTTTTTGTTGTTTTTTTCCAGGAGTGATAAGTATAGACGAAAGATAACTGACAAGCCCATGACCTACCATGTTTTTAGCATTGTGCTTTATTACCTAATTAAAACTATCATTAGATAACTTATTTATTTTTAACGTTAATTGTTGCCTGTCTTTCTACACGTAAGAATAGCATGGGTCACTGTGAAATGTATTGTGTAAATGTAGCTAGCTCTCAGGACACGCCTCTGTTAAATGTATGTTCATGCTAACCGATTTGTTTATTTTTCTTTTCCACCGTCCTCATGAATGCTTATGTAGGACAAGTGCCAACTCAAATTTTACCAAAGTAAGCAGTACAAGTTCAGACGATTTCTTTAGCTTTCAAGCTCTGCTATGCTATACATAGCGGTGGTTTGTATCACATGATAATACAAAACACTCACTTTTCCATAACAATTTTGTTTTCTTTTACTTGGCAGAGTATTCTACTGTTGGAAAAGCTTTTTTGAAGGCACAGCCTGCCTGTGTGATAGATCATTGTTGCCCCCTACTGGCAAGATTATACATCTCCCAGCATTAGTTGTAAGGTAAGAACTGTTTCAGCTGTACAGCTTTTTCTTTATTTATTTGCATTAGAATAGACAAAACAATAACAATTTTTGTTTTCATAATGTAAATAAGGCTTCCTCTGTTTTAAACCACCCAAAAAGTGGCAAATGTAAATGATAGCTGAGTACATGTGTTAAAAATAATTTTATAAATGAAAAATGAATACTGTTTAAATGTAATCTGAAAACTAAAACACATTCTGAGGATAACCATAAAGTGAGATTACATTTGAAAACATCATTCATTTTGCTGTTTCACTGTACTATTGTATGTGAAGTTTAGGTTTGGTTTATGAATATGCTATATTTGGAAACAGTTCTTATGACTGATATTCAGCATTTAATTAACTAGTATGATGGAGCTGTCAGACAAAGCATGTATGCAAATGAAAATAGCATTTATTCATATTTAACTGCATTTTGATAACTGCTATTCCATGCTGAGAGGCATATGCTCCATTGACAAGAGCATCCCAGAGTTTTATTACAGAAAAAAAGAGAAACGGTTAACTTAATGTCAGTATTGTGTCATAACACTTTTCATAACACTGTTCAGCCTTATACAAGAAAGACACTTTTCTTTAATATCAGTGTTAATTGTATCGTTGTACAGAAATATGCAGACACTTCTTGTGCCTTGTATCTATTTGAAGGCACTAGTTATTAGTTTAATTTAACTAGCACTTTGGTTGTACAGGCATTTGATTATCCAGTCATATGCAATTGCTTTTTTGCTACCTTCCTCTTCCTCAGTTGTCATTTCATTAACTTTCCTTCTTTTTTTTGTAGAAGTAATTTTATCACTTTAGAAATTATTGACTGCCTTTTATCTGTCTGAGCTATAACATTGCCTTTTTAATACTGTAGCTTGCAGACTGGGTTCTACACAACCAGTACATAATCCTGGTAGAAGTCGCTGTTAGTCTTAACGCAGCTAGCATAAATCCTCAAAGCAAAAGGTGTAAAGTCCATGACATGTTGCAATCCAAAAGTAATAAAGTTTCAAGTATTCACGTGGAAATATATTTAAGAATCAAGGCCACTGAATATGTTTCAAGCTAAACAGTGTAGATACAACCAGCTTTGCTAAAGATAATTTCAGGAGGGCCAAGAGTATAAAACTGTGTCTATATCAAAACAAGGTTTACTCAGCAGAAGGGGTAGGGAAACATAACAGAAGGTTAAAAAAACAAGTCTGAACCATAATATCACATGCAGTATATGTAAAACATATTTTATCTTATTCACTGTTGATGATAAAGGTCAAAGGCACAAAGTGACAGCTTTCAATAATTAGAAGTGAAATGAAATATGTCCTATATTAGAGTTACAAGACTCAGTGATGCTTGTTTCATCTTCTCTATGGCACTGAGAGATGGGAGTTGCCATCACATAATTAATTTTGAGTTTTCTGATGAACTGTCAGTGCTCTATTAGGTTTTTATCAATGAAATGACTTTCATTGACCAAAAAAATATATTTGCACACTACAATGACACATACATTAAATTAAAAAAGAGAACTGTATATATTTGTTTGAAATACATCTGATTTTTGATTTTGATATTTTCACTGAGACAGAGATGAATTTATACACTTCATTGGCTATGTCCGTATAACAGTTAGACAAATGATTTAGCACAATTCAGGAAAAAAAATCAAGTAGTTTCAATGACCTTCTCCCTGCATTTGTATATATATTTCTTTTTGTTAAATAACCTGCATAATTACCTACGAACAGGGTTTGATTCCATCTACCTTCATTTGCCGACTGTATGTATCTAAGCAAGTCACTGAAACAGGTAGAGCTCTCAGGTCACCCCCCTGAAATCAGCGCTGTCTTAATGCATGGGCACACTGGGCAATTGCCAGGGGGTCCCATGAGCATAGAGGCCCCATGCTAATCTATGGTATGTTGTGACTTGCTGTCAACAAATAAATAAATACTACACTATACTAAATTATAAATGTCTGAAGAATTACGGAAATTACAAACACTAGAAAGCACTGTACAATAGTGTCGATCATCCAAAACATCAATTATTGGTATGCAGCCTTCCTGAAACATCAATTATCCGAATATAGTGGCAGCCTTCCTAAAAGCTGCATCTGTAGTTGCATCAACTGTTCTTCCTACCACACAGAATTTAATATTCTGTTCTTTGCTGCCTTACTGCTTCCACAGTTCCACTTCAACAAGTTAGTGTTTTGTGTGTGTGTGTGTGTGTGTGTGTGTGTGTGTGTGTGTGTGTGTGTGTGTGTGCACGTGCGTGTGTGTGTGTGTGTGTGTGTGTGTGAGTAAAATGCCTCATTTTCATTTTTAATCCCGTGAGTGGTTGTGTAGGTAGGGGCCTGAGTACACTGCTTTGCCCGGGGCCAAAAATGCTGTTATGATGGCCCCGCCTGAAACATGCCAATTTGTCCATTGGGCTTACCCCATAAACAAGTCAGTAAAAATAAAATAATTGTTTATTTTTTTAAACAGATTTTTCATCTTTATTATGGAATGTTTCCATGTTTTAAATGTATATGTCAATTAAGCAAAGCACCCTGTTAGGCAGGACTTTGGTTTGGTATATTTTCTTCAAATTCTGTACATTTTCCCCCTGTAAAATTTCACTTTTGGGGACATCCATGTGCCTGCACTGGTGCACCTTATGATGCAATGCACCTGCTAGACAAACATGTATATTCCCACAGCTCATCACTTCTTATTTGCCAATCATGTATTTTGTATCTAAAGCCTTTCTGTCCTCAGTAAAGGTCTGCTATGCATGGCAAAACAGAACAAGTGTTGGCATGACTATAAGATTATCAGCTCAGACGTATAAAGGCACTGTCTTTACTGTCACAGGACAAAGCATGACACTGGGAATTTAATGAAAGTCTCAGAGGTTCAACGGGGTCCTATTGAAATATTGGTATTTATTATGCTGAGTGCTAACATGTTGAAAAAAAAAAGACAAACATGCAGGAGAAGTGCGAATGATGAATATTGCTCTTCTCATTTAAACTTCTTTTTTGCAGTGAGGCAAGCCCTCTTCCACCCCTGATGTGGGAGGCAAGCAGCCACCCCCCTATATCCCATGACTGTATGTATACTAATGCCAAGATTTCCATACCTTGAAGAAAATGGAATATTCCTAGAGATGTACATTTCTCAGACATAATATGTATAATTCTGTATTTTTTTTTCCAGCCATTCATTCTCAGCATTACAGAACTCACTAAAGCTGGTTGTGACATTTCAGACAGCTACCAGTTTAACGTAGTTTCTTTCATGCTTGGGCCATGTCCTGTACCTGTAGTGACACTGTGAGAAGCCATTACAAACCATGGAATTTAATAGGTAAGTTCATAGGTTGATACTAGGCTGGCTATCTGCCCTAGGGCATTTATAAGCCTAGCCAGAGTGTGTTTGGCTTTCGCCACCCTTTTAGATTTGTTGACTGTGCCTCTGTATAGTAGGTCACAGAAGATAGCCCTTTTAAGGATAGTTTACTGTGCCTCTGTCTAGTAGGGACACAGAAGAGATCCCAGGGGTAAACCTATGATCTCCCATCCACTCGTCAAGATTTCTCTTGAAGAGGGTCATTGAGGGGCCCTGCCTAACATGGATTGGGATTTTGTTCCAGAGTGAGGGGAGCCTCTGGGATATGAATCTGTCCCTCCAGCATGTCCCATTTATTTCTGTGCTGAGGTTTAAGTCCCTGGAGCATGTAGCTCTAAGGGATTTGGATTTCCTGAGGCGGAGCATGTCCATTAATTCTGGTTTGGACGTGGCTTTATACGTCAGGCACAGATCGCCTCTGAGTAGGCGGTAAGCAACTGAGTAGAGCTGGAGTTTCTTTAGCCTAACTGCGTAGGGCATCTTTTTGAGTCCCTTGATCCTCTTGGTGAGGTACTTTTGGGGTCTTTCCAGTTGCTGCAGGTGTCGGGTAAGGTACATCCCAAATGGGGCATTGTATTCAATTATGGGCCTGATGAGTGATAAGTAGAGGGGCACAATGACCTCTCTTGATCTAGATGTGAACCCTTCCATGATAAGGTGGGCTATATAGAAGGTCTTTCTAACCACTTTGGCAACATGATTGTCAAAGGAGAGATTGCTATCTACTTGGGTCCCCAAATCCCTAATTACTTCTTCCATACTTAATGGATTACCACCTATGTGGTAATTTGTGGGCACTTTGTTTTTCCCAAAAGGGATGACTATGCACTTTTTGGCATTTAGCTTTAGGCCATGGCTCTGGCACCAGTTATCCATCTCTGTGAGACCCTTTTGGAGGATGCTTGTGTCAGTCGGTGAGTCGATTATGGCACCCAGTTTGCAGTCATCTGCGTACTTGGTCAGCCATAGTCCTCCCGTGTTAGCCTGTACCTCAGAGAAATATATACCAAACAAGAGAGGTCCCAGGACTGAGCCTTGTGGGACACTACTTGTAACTGGTTTAGAGTCTGACATGGCACCTGCAATTCTGACCATGTGGGTTTTATCCCTGAGCCAGTTTGTGACCCATCTTTTGACATAGGGGTTGATATTTAAACTGGTGAGCTTATTTATGATGCCCGAGTGGGGTATTGTGTCGAAGGCTTTTGCAAGATCCAGGTAGGCTGTGTGGACTACCTTCCCTTCATTTATGGCCTTGGTGACTGTTTCAAAGAAGTCGACCAGGTTCAAGAGGCAAGATCTGCCCTTAACAAAGCCGAATTGGGTAGGATCCAATGTTTGGGGGTTCCCAATGTCTTTGTTTATGAGTTCCACGATGATACGCTCCATAGCTTTGCAGACCAGGCTAGTCAGGCTTATAGGGCGATAGTTTCCGGGGTTCGTTGTGGCACCACCTTTGTGGAGTGGGACCACTGTTGCTGTACGCCATTCCTTGGGTACATATCCTGTAGTAATGCTGATATTGAAGAGTGACTTTATGTGAGGGTTCAGTTCTTCTTGGAGCTCATGTAAGATGCAGCCCGGGACACCGTCCGGTCCCATTGATGCTGTGTTTTTTGCTTTGGAGAGGGCAGCTCTCACCTGTGCATCTATGATGTCAGGGAGGCTACACTCCATTGGGATAGACATTTGCTCTTTTGGGGGGGAAGGGGGGGAGAAGTTTGCACTGAACCTGTCTGCAGGATGTTGGCAATGTCTGTGGGTTCAGTGTATTTTTTGTCATTTTGCACTATCTCAGAGCATATCTGGGAGTTGCCACTCAGGTTCCTGACATAACTAAAGAAGGCCTTGTGAGTATCTTTAGCGTCTTGTGCAATTTTTCTTTCGAAGCTGGCCTTAGATAATTTTATGAGGGATTGTAGTTTCTTGCTAGTACTGATCAGAGATGCCTTCCCTTTATGGGATTTTGCTCTATCATGTAGTAGCTTCCTCCTTCTGTTGTATAGCTAATTTATGGCTGGGGTCCACCAGACAGGGCTCCTGCCTTTGGAGGAGTGAGTCTTAGTTTTATTTGGGATAGCACGATCCATGCATTCCTGTAGGTGTCCATAGAATGCGTTTGTAAAGGATTCTGCAGTTTGGGTCGTATTTTCCACTTGCCTGGGGGGTTTGAAGGATTCCACCTTCGTTTTAAAAAGTGTGAAGTTTGCTTTTGAGAAGTTATTCACCGTGGTTTCCTTGGCTGGGGGTGGGGACGGGATATGGATGTCCAGTGAGATTAATTTATGGTCAGATCTTACCAATGAGGGGTATACCTCTGGTATGGAACATAGAGTCCCCATGTTGGTGATGATCAGGTCCGGTTGTTCCATAGCATTTGAGTTTATAAATTCTAGGAACCGTTGGGCGAGGGTGTTGGGGCTTGAGTAGTGCTCCCAGTTTATGTTTGGGTAGTTGAAGTCACCCAATATGATGGTGTTTGGAGAGACCTTCATATTCTCCAGTTTTCTCAGGAAAGCTGAGTGGGGTTTCTGAGTTTGGGAGGCTGGTCTGTAGCAGGCTACAAACTGAAAGGCAGTTTTGCCCACTGTTAGTTGCACATGGATGGTCTCCGATGCTTCGTGCAGTGCCACTAACCTGGAGATGTGGGTATCTTTGATGAATATGGATACTCCCCCTCCTTTTGTGGTTTGGTCCGAGTTTTGGGGCCGAAAAGCATGGTATGAGGTATAACCTGGTAGTGCTGGGGTGCTCTCAGGAGCCTTGAACCAGGTTTCTGTTACTGCACAGATATCAATATTCTCCATACTGAGGAGAGCCTTGAGTGCGTGCATCTTGAGGTTTAGACTTCTGGCATTGAGCAGCATTACCCTTAGTTTCTTTTTCCTTGTGTTGTCTATGGAGGTGGGTTTGTCTTTTGAGCCTTGCCTAAAAAAGGCACTATGGGGCTGGCAAGAGCCTTAGCCAATATTCGAAAGCCCAGGGGTGACAAGTTTCTGTGGGTGCACTATCTTCCTCCTACAGCTTCTGTAGCAGATAGTCAGAACTATCTTCCAGATCATATGCACCTGTATGGACAATTCAGATTCATCAGTCCATCTATCTCATCCCCTTTTGGCTGTAGGAGGAAGATAGTGCACCCACAGAAACCCCCACTAACACAGGGAGGGGACACAGACTGTGCATAGAAGGCACCCAGCTGAAATTCGAAATGGGGAACCTTTTTCGTGAGGCAGCAAAGCTACTCACTGCACCACTGTGCCATTCTTAGTCTGGTTGCTCAACAGCAAAAGAGGAGGAAGCTGCTGGTCTACGTTATGTATCAGGAACATTTCAATGGTAGAGAACTCTTCACACAGGAACTACCACATGGTCTTCTAAGGGGATCAGACATAAGTCTGAGCATTGCCACAAAGTCAAACACTCAAACAGTATGTTGTGTTCTGAACTTCCTTGAAGTTAAGTTAACTATCCAATTAGCACCCTGAATCTTTGGGTGGAGAGCATGATCTAGTCTGCAACTTCAGCAGAGGATAAATAGGTCAGAGAAAAGTACACCTGATCCCACCCTGTGGGGATGAACTCTGTTGTATTTATACCACCCTCCCACATTCTGATGACTGTCTGTAAAGTCTGTCATGGACCAGCCTGGCCTTGAGTAGTGGCCCTTCGAGCCATCTGGTCATATATTACTGGTACTTGTGAACAAGGATTCTCCTAAATTTGACCATCAGGCCCATGTGGCCTGGTAAGCCTTGGTCAAAGAAGGTCCAATTGGTCATCTTATACTAGCACTTATAGCTCAGGACAGGGACATTACAAAGATGTTTAATGTCTAATGGAATCTTAATTGAAGCTGCAGAACATTAAAAAGATGTCTGATGCCTAGCGGAATTATAACTGAAGGTGTACAAATGCACTCTTAAGGTCTTCATTCTGAAATTCCATATCAGGCCCAGCTAAGGCTGCTATTCCATTCACAGTCCCTTTGCTAGAACATGATCAATCCACATTTCCTGATCTCCCTTGGATACTAGGGAAGATGGAAGGGGTTAGGGATGCCCAGATGAAATCTGCAAAGACCAGCAGTGATCATACCGCTCACAGCATGGATTACAGTAGGAAGAATGTGATGATCCCCCACATAAAGATAATAGTGTGGGATGTTAGCAGAGTGGATTATTATGAAATGAGAAAATTGCCCAAGTTAATTTAGTGGACTGGGAACAAACTGAGGAAGTAAACAATGTGTGGAAATGGGTCAAGGATGCTAGTCTCTGGGCTAAGGACAAAGGTTTCATGTAAAGACAAAAGAGAAAAGAATGTCAGTGTGGCTACCTACAAGGGTGAGGTTGGTAATTAGGGCTAAGCATAAGGAATAAAGGATGTCTGGGGGGTGCAGATGAGGCACAATATGAAAAGATATGTAGATAGCAAAGGAGCTGAGAGTAGCAAGGGCTCAAAATGAAAAATAGTGGAGCGGAATGGTCATGAGAACAACAAATGTGTCCTTACAGAAAGTAAAGGTAGTGAGGCATGACCAAGCTAAATAAAGGTGATAGGAAATCACATCTAAAAAAAATAAACATGTTATTAAATGAATGCATTATATCTTTCTTCATCAGGGAAAGCAAGGGGAGACAAGGCAGAGTGGAGATAGCAGCAGACAAATGTCAGGATAGAGAGGAAGGATACTGAGAGGCAACTGTCTTTCTCAAGGAAAGATAACGCACAGGGCACACATGGGCTGCCTCTATAGTCCCTCAAGAAGTTAGCTAGTGTGTGCTTGTAGACTCCATGTCAGAGGTTTATAGTAGATGACTTTCCACTTTTTAAATGCCAGATGATTAGAAAATGAGCACTCTTGTGACCTTGTAAAGTGAGACCAGAAAAAATCCAGGCAACCACAGGCTTGTTAGACTAACAGCCATGTCAGGGAAATTCAAGAAGAATATCCTAAAGGAAAGGCTGCTGAATTTTCTACAGGACAAAAATCTCCAGGTAATCAACCAAATTGGCTGTGTGACCAGAAGAAGCTGTTATTCAAACATACAAGTGGGTTACCGCGGTGGTGCAGCGGTAGCGTCATTGCCTCACAGCAAGAGGTTCTCCCGTTCGATTCTCAGCTAGTGTGTGGGGAGTGCCTTCTGTGTGGAGTCTGCATATCCTCCCCGCGGGTCGAGTGGCATTCCAAAAGACATGCATGAATGGGCGTGTCTTCATTGAAGGTTGGGCATCGAGCTGGCAACTCGGCACCATGAAAATCTACTGCCAATCATTAGCGAACCAGAGTTCCGCTGTGGCAACCTCTAACCGGGAAAAGCTGAAAGACAACAACAACATACAAGTGGTTTACAGGAAAGGTAGGCAGGGAACTACCAATAAATGTAGCCCACCTGGACCCCAACAAGGCCTTTGACTTGAATGGCTTGCAGCAAAACCAAGGCTATGAAAATGGATTACTGTATGATCAAATGGCAGGGCACAGAGATTTGTAGCAAGTAACAGAGATTTGTTGCAAAGGCAGGACACATTTGTAGCAAGAATTACAGTGTCTAAAATAAGGGATGTGATAAGAGATGTCAATTCTGAGAAAAGCTTTCTTTTGAGTGGTTATTTGTGGCATATAGGAGGAAAGCAGGAACATCATCTTAACCGATAACACAACTTTAGGTGCAAGAGTGAATGATGGGAGAAGAAAGAGTCTAAGGAAAGAAATGGAATGGCTAAGAGAACTGAAATGTGATAGCTGAGTGTTAATGCATAAAATGCAAAGTATAATATTTCATCCACAGTAACAATAGCATAAAGTATCATCTGAGAAAAGGGGAAACTGATGGAAGCACAGCAGAAGGATCTAGGAGGGGGGAGGTCATACCTGGTGTGAAGACTGTCAACTCAGCTAGCTAGAATTTTGTAAATAATTCTATGTCATTGGTGAATAGTAATATGATTTGTTTGCTTGTCCTACAAATGTAAGAAAACTGTATGTTCTGTACTGAGCTTCAAGAATGTAACCACAGTGC
The DNA here is from genome assembly GCF_019279795.1 of Protopterus annectens. Lineage (NCBI taxonomy): Eukaryota > Metazoa > Chordata > Ceratodontiformes > Protopteridae > Protopterus > Protopterus annectens. The sequence goes on from NC_056746.1 coordinate 387,992,875, forward strand.
ACCCTGCTGGAAAAGAGCAAACGTGTATAAATGATATGCCTGTGCAAATGTATGTTTTCATGGTAGAAGTTAGAACATACAGAGTTAACTAGCAAAACTCTCAGAAAATAAGTAAAGAGTTTTACGATGTGTTGTAAAGTTAGTTTATCTCAGCTAAGAGACAGGATGTCTAGTGCTAGGGGTTTCTTTGTATTGTCTTGAGACAGAGATAATTACTAGGTTTCACATGTAAAGTGTTTTTGTATTGCTGTGTGGCTTCCTAGCAGCTGTACATCTGAAAGATAAGTATTTTTAACAGAGACATGTTAAATTCTGTTGGTATCTGTTTAGCCTGGGAACTAGAGACAGGTGTCAGATAGTGATATCATCTGGCTAACCCAGCAGTAATGTGTATTATTAATTTATGAACTATCTCAGAGAGAAAGTCTGTGCATTTGTATCTTGTCTTCTGATCTGAAAACATTCCACTCACCAGCACTTGTCTTGCTCTGTAAGTAAGTTATTTAGAACATAGTATTTCTCTTAAAGATAGATAGGAATACAGTAAGATTAGTTTAGATGTTTTCTGTATTCATGTGAGACTGTCCTGCAATGTTGTTTTAAAATATTTCCTGTGATTCTGAACTATGTTGTCACTGTGCTGAGTTATTGAGTATTGTCATGTGCTTTTATTATTTATTATTAAATATATTTAAACCTTTTCATTGTGGCTTGTTTTGATCAGAGATATATAAGCTTAGAGCACTTGCACATCTATTTAGTGAAACTATATAGGCCACTCTTGAATAGCCTTAAAAGTTCTAACCACACTTACCATTTGGATAATACTAACATTACACAGTAAGAATGGGCATTCCTTGGGAAGGGCCTTTATATTAGCTGAAGTAAGGGTGATTGGTGGCAGTGATTACTACCTTACAGTCTGGGAAGAAGGGGGCATAGCTAGTAAACCTGTGCCAGTCTTCCCTAGGAGTGTCTGTGTATTTGTATATAAATCAAACCTCAGTGTGTGTGTGTGTGTGTGTGTGTGTGTGTGTGTGTGTGTGTGTGTGTGTATGTGTGTGTGTGTGTGTGTGTGTGTGTGTGTGTGTGTGTGTGTGTGTGTGTGTGTGTGTGTGTGTGTGTGTGTGTGTCAGCTACTTGGGCAGGGACACGTAACACTTGTTGAACAGAGAGTGTGCTGGAGGTTTTGGCTTGACCACTTGGCTGAGATCTTAACCCTATAGCTGTGCCAGTGGGGAGTCTTATTGGGGATCTGGAGAGAGAGGGAGAAACCAGCTCTAGACTTACTGTGATATCTGTGTGCTCTTAAAGGTAATTGTAGTTTATTGTGCATGTACCTAACATCCTCCCTATGTGCATGTCCCTCACTGGTGTTAGTGGTGAGGATTGAGGCTCCTTGATCACTGGCCAGTGTACGGGCATCACATATTAATTGTTTGAATGTGGTGAGATAGCCACATCACATATTAATTGGCTTGTAGTGGTGTGGATATTGAATTCCTGTAACTTGTGTACAGTGATCACTGAAGGTGCTTTTGTACTCTAAATCAGCCATGCAGTGAACATTCAGAGTTCATATCACAATTGTTTTATTTCTTTTGTTAGCTTAGTTAGTCAGGGAGAGCAGGCAAGCATGTCAGCAGAGGAGTATGGCAAGCTGACAGGGAGCTAGATGGCTGAGATTTGCCAGGCTAAAGGACTGGTGCATGCCAAACTGACTAAAGCAGACATGACTGCAACTTTAGTCATAGCTGCATCAGAGAATAGCAAGCAGGAGGACAATCAGACTGGCCATGGAGATGTACAACTCTCAGAAAATGGACAGCTCAACCTTTCTACAAAGGACTTAAAAATCCATCTGCAGTTAAAGAGACAAGTTGGAGGCCAAGCGTTTGGAAACAGAAGCAAGCAGCAGAAAGACTGGGGCATCTAGAGACTGGGGAAAATGAGAAACTGATATGGCTGGACACTGAGGAGAAGGAGAGGCAGAGGCAACATGAAAAGGAGATGTTGACTCTTTGCCAGAGTCATGGAGGGAATGGGGAAGGGAGTAACCAAACCCCAGAAGCAACAAAGGTCAGTAAATGTCTTCCACAATTTACAGACGGGGATAATTTTGATAGTTTCATTCATATGTTTGACAGAGTATGTAAACAGTATGATGTTGACCAAGGGCACTGGGTACAGTTCCTGATCCCCTTACTCCATGGTAAAGCTGTAACTGTTCTTTCCAAACTGTCTGATAATGACAGCTTAAATTAAAATGTTGTAAAGAACTGTTTGCTAAAATCTTTTAAGCTAACACCTGAAGATTATAGGAAAAAGTTTAGTGAGCATAGACGCAAGGTAGATGAAAGTGTGTGTGAATATGTTGCTGAACTAAGCACTTATTTTCATAAGTGGGTGAGTGGATGTCAGGTCATCACTTTTGAAGGGATGGCAGACCTTTTGATGAGGGAACAAGCCGTTAGCACTTTGCCTGAGGACATAAGGATCTGGTTAGCTGATAGACAATGTGCTACTGTAGAATAGTTGGGGAAGAAGGGAGACCTATACCTAGCAAACAGGGCATCACTGCACAGGAAAGGGACACCCAGTGCTGCTCATGAATCTAAGAGGATCCATGGTGGGCAGCCCAGACTTCCCCAACAGAATCTGCCAGTAGCAGGGGAAGCCACTAGTCCAGGTACACATCCAGGACCAATGGTTAAATGTTTTAAATGCAACCAGTGGGGCCATGTAGCATATAGATGTCCACGGAGGCAAGTGGGGAACAAAAGGTGGGAGAGCCAGTAAGTGGGAATGACAAAATACCAACAGTAGGTTGTCTTCAGACAACAAGGGTACCAAACTACCACCCTCAGATGTCCTGATAGGGAATGATTTTAGTAATGCAGTACCATGTGTTCATGCAGTTACATGCAGTCAGGCTTGGAGACAAGCATGTGGGACTGGTAGCCTGGGGGAGACCCAGACAGACCGCACACTTGCAGCCAGGACTGGTGAGGTGGTTACTTCATGGAGGGAGCTACCTGTAGCAGTGAGACTGAAGGTGCGCCACAGCTGCTTGTTGGTACTGATGTTCCCTTGGACAGAGTGACTGCAAGGGTAGAAGTGAATAGTAGTACCCAGGCTGACCTTGAGGCACTGTTGTCAAAGGATACCAGACTTTGGAGCTGGGAAGGGTTACAAAGAGAGAACTGAGACAGGCTCAGCTCTCAGACCCTACATTACAATGTCTGAGAGAGGTAGCTAGTGAAGTGCCTGATGCTCAAGGGAAAGGGGAATCTGTATACTGGGACAAAAGGTTACTGTACAGAGAGTGGACCCCTGAGGGAGGGCTAGAAGGTGATAGAATACAGCAGTTGGTAGTTCCCAGAGCCTACCATCTGGTACTTCTAGCCATAGCCCATCATATTCCCTTTGCAGGTCACATGGGCATAAAACATACAAAGAGACGTATTATGCAGAACCTCTATTGACCTGGGATTTCCAGGGATGTAACCAGGTACTGCAGACCTGTGAACAGTGCCAAAAGGTAGGCAAGGCAGGAGACCAGGTGAAAGCTCCTTTGATGCCTTTGCCTGTGATTGAGGAGCCATTACAGAGTTAGCTATGGATATTGTGGGCCCTCTGTGTACCCCAAGGTCCACAGGGAAAAAGTATATCTTAGTGGTAGTAGATTATGTTACCAGATAACCTGAGGCAGTGGCTCTGTCCTCCACTGAAGCAGACAAGGTGGCAAATGCTTTCTTAGGGATTTTCAGTAGGATAGGTTTTCCAAAAGAAATACTTACTGACAGAGGAGCCAATTTCATATCACACCTGCTGGCTTGTCTGTGGAAGTAATGCAGGGTGAGGCACCTAAAGACCATCCCTACCATCCCCAGACTAATGGTCCTGTTGAGAGGTTAAACTCTACACTCAAGACAATACTACAGGCATTTGCAGACCAGTTTAAGAGGGACTGGGACAAATATTTGCCCCATCTGTTGTTTGCTTACAGAGAGGTTCCACAGGAATCCACAGTTTTTTCACCCTTGTTTGCACGGCCATAGAGTGACAGGACCTCTAGATTTAATTCAAGATGAGTGGGAGGGTGAGTATGAATTTCACAAGGAGTCTGTTGTGGCATATGTCCTAACCCTCAGGACAAGGTTCAGGGAACTCATGGGCTTGGCCCAGGAGAGCCTGGCAGAAGCCCAACAGCAGAAAAAGGTCTGGTATGACAGGAATGCTCGAGCTAGAGAGCTGTAGGGCAGCAGGTAATGGTTCTCATTCTTGTCAGACACAAGTGGCAGGCAACTTGGGAGGGACCCTACAAGGTGGTAAGGAACGTCAGTGATGTTAACTACATGGTAGAACTGCCGGGCAAGAGGCAGGGGCACAAATTGTACCATGTTAACATGATGAAACCTTATCATGATAGGGATGCCTTTGTGCTAAGTATTGCAGTGGGTTGCAGGAGGAGTCTGAGGGAGATCTGGTGACTGATCTCCTCAATGAGGCTCGGACTGACACCTCAGTGGAAGGGGTAGCAATGCCCCAGGAGCTATCTCCTACCCAGGTTCGAAAAATCCAAGCAGTGATACAGAAGTCTGGGGACATGTTCACTGGAAACCAGGGTGCACCCACCTGGTTCAGCACCATGTGGATACAGGACCCCAAAGCCCTATTAGGCAGGCCACTTATAGGGTGCCTAAGAGAGTCAAATGGACTCTGAGGGAGGAGATACAGGAAATGCTGGAACTAGGAGTAATTCAGGAGTCCAGCAGTCCCTGGGCCCCCCCAGTGGTGTTGGTACCAAAGAAGTATGACAGCCCCAGGTTCTGTGTGGACTACAAGAAATTAAATAGTCATACAGAGTTAGATGCTTACCCCACACCTAGGACAGATGAAGCCATAGAGCAGCTGGGTGGGGCTAAGTATCTTACCACCATTGATCTTACCAAGGGTTACTGGCAGGTGCCCTTGACTCCCAGTGCTAGAGAGAGTTCAGCCTTTGTGACTCCTTTTGGCTTGTATGAGTTCACAAAGAGGGTCTATATTATAACCTCGAAGATACACAATCATGAATACCCATTGATCAACACATAATTTTTGAACATCCTCTTCACCAAATGTCCACATTATCGATTTCTTTCCAAGGGAAAGAAATCGGTAGTCCAACAACCCATGACACAATATAACAAACACTATTAACTATTATTCCCTTGGAAAGAAATCAATGACGTGGCCATTCACTCAAGAGGACGTTCGACACTTATATGTTGATTAAAAGGAACTCATGATTTTATACCTTCAAATATTTAATATAGACCCCACAAAGATGCCCTTTGTTATGAAAAATACCCCAGCGACTTTCCAGAGGCTGGTAGATCATATCCTAGCAAGAGCAGGATATTTTGCCCTTGCTCACCTAGATGATATCGCCATCTACAGCCATTCCTGGAAAGAGCATCTTCAGCATATCAGGGAGGTGCTGGGCAGACTATAAAGGATAGGGTTGACCATTAAGCCCAGCAAATGTCAGGTGCGTATGGCAGAGGTCTCCTGCCAGGGACATAAAGTGGGGAGTGGTAAAATCAGGCCAGAATCTGCCAAAGTGGAAGACATTCAGGCATGGCCTGCACCTGTTACCAAAAAGCAGGTGAGGGCATTCTTAGGGACAGCAGGGTACTACAGAAAGTTCGTCCCCAATTATAATACTATAGCTGCTCTCCTCATAGACCTGACAAGGAAAAACAGGCCAGATAAGGTAGTGTGGACCCCAGCATGTGAGCAGGCATTCCAGAAGCTTAAAGGAGCTTTGGGAGGACCCCCTGGGTTAGCCAGTTCAGATTACAGCAAATAATTTGTTGTGCAGGTGGATGCTTCAAACCATGGGGTGGGGGCTGTACTTAGCCAGATTTCTTCAGAGGGACAAGAGCTCCCAGTGGCTTATCTCAGTCGTAGGCTCCAACCCAAGGAGTAATGCTTTGCAGCTGTAGAAAATGAATCTTTAAGCATAGTGTGGGCACTGCAGAAACATCAGCCTTATCTGTATGGAAGGAAATTCACTGTAGATACAGACCACAATCCTTTAACATGGCTACATTGAGCCAGCCAGGAAAATGTCAAGTGACTAAGGTGGAGCCTGGAATTGTAAGCATATGATATGACAGTACAGTACCGCAATTAGGTTAGCAATGCCAACGCAGATGGGCTCTCAAGACCAGGAATGGGGCAAGGTATTCCAAGATAGGCTTAACCCTCTCAAGCAACGTTTCTCAAGGGTCACTTGAAAGACTAGCGTGAGTTCTCATGGGGGGGGGGGTTAGGAAGGCTGCCAGCCCAGCTAGCTAAACTTTTGTAAATAATTCTATGTCATTGGTGAATAGAAATATGATTTGTATGCTTGTGCTATAAATGTAAGAAAACTATGTGTTCTGTGCTGAGAATGTAACCACAGTGCACCCTGCTGGAAAAGAGCAAACGTGTATAAATGATATGCCTGTGCAAATGTATGTTTTCATGGTAGAAGTTGGAACATACAGAGTTAACTAGCAAAACTCTCAGAAAATAAGTAAAGAGTTTTACAATGTGTTGTAAAGTTAAAAACAAAACATACACTGAAGCCAGAATAAATTGAGCGCTTTCGTCCCATTTATTATAGAACTTCTTCAGAATTAAACAATAAATCACTGACTTCATTTCCTTTTATAACAAAGCCATCCCATCATCATATTCTGTGATGATTAAACCTTAAAGGCATAGTTGTTCAATAACCAGTAATACTTATAAAATATTTGCTTACAATTCAATTTGTGCTTAAATACAAACTAAACATAAAACCTCAAACATAACACATAACTATAAAATCTTTATATCAAAAGTTAACATAATTTAAATAGCTTTTAACTGAAATTTTGTCATTGATACCAGGTATTACATCAGCTCTTAAAAATCTGCCATTTCAGCTCAATTTTCTCAAAAAAATTATTAAACGAACCTACAAATTTCTCTATATTAACTTTTTTTTCTGCAAAAAAAGTGAAATTCTTAAAATTTTC
>NC_056746.1:388004929-388039929 GCF_019279795.1 Protopterus annectens
TAGTGATCCTATTTGTTTGTTGAGGCTAAGTAGGGAGATTTTCCAACTGTGAATTTGTGCCTTTTCCCCCCTGGACAACAGTTTATTCCTTTTGTTGTAAAGCCTGTTAATAGAGATGTCCACCAGATAGGTTTGTGTTTCCTTGAGGGGCAGGTTTTGGTTCTGTTAGGTATGGCTGAGTCCATGGAGTTGTACAGGTGCTTGTATACTGCACTGACATGCTGTTCAGCATATTTGTCTCCATCCTCTGAGGGGGGTAGTTGGTGTAAAGCTACTGATACCCGCCCTTAGATGACACTTCAAATGAGACAGACCAATGGTCTGATCTCACCACAGAAGAACTTACTATGGGGGTGGCGAAGCGGTCACCCATGTTAGTGAGAACCAAGTCTAGAATGCCATCTTCCCTTGTGGGGGATGAGACAAGCTGGTCTAGTGCATTAGAGCTGATGAAGTCAAGGAATCACTGGGTGAGTGCATTAGAGCAGGAATAGTTCACCTAGTTTATGGTGAGGTAGTTGACGTCATCAAGGGTCAGGGTGTTAGGGGGTACCTTGATGGAGTCATGAAGGTCCAGGTAGGAGGTGTCAGTGGCCTGAGTCATAGAGGGAGGTTTATAGTGGGCTATAACTTGGATGGGTGTCTTGCCAATTGTCAATTGCACCTGGAGAAGTTCTAGTGCAGCATGCTAGCTACGAAAATAAAATTGCCAAAGATTCCAAAGACAACCACAAGTATTCTAAAACTATGTCAAGAATCTAAATGGCAATGCTCAGATCTGCTCTGAGCTAAAACAGAATGGCATTAAATATACTGATCCCAAGGATATTGCCAATATCCTGGCAGATTGATTCAGTGCCAACTTCACCCCCCTCTCACCCACTAAATGGCCCATCTCAATACCGGAAGATTGCCAAATTCCAGTAATAACGGCCACACAGGTAAAAAACGCACTCTCCAAAGCTAAGAATACAGCATCCATGGGACCAGATGATATCCCAGGCTGTGTACTACATGAACTATGATATGAACTGGCACCTTACCTAAATGTCATGTTTAATCATAGCCTCACCTCAGGTTTTGTGCCCACTGAGTGGCGCAGAGCTACAGTTATCCCACTCCACAAGGGGGGATCCACCTTGGATCCTGGAAACTAATGTCCCATCAGTCTGATGAGCCTTATCTGCAAGGCCATGGGGCGTATTATCATGAAACTTATAAACAAAGATATTGGCAACCTTCAAACACTGGACCCCACCCAATTTGGGTTTGTGAAGGGCCGATCTTGTCTCCTGAACCTGATTGACTTCTTCAAATCAGTCTCCAGAGCCATGGACAAGGGAAAGGTGGTCCACACAGCCTATCTAGACTTTGCCAAGGCCTTTGACACCATCCCCCACTCTGGAATCATAGATAAACTTACTAAGCTGGGCATTAATCCCTACATCACCCATTGGGTTGCTAACTGGCTTACTGATAGAACCCACACTGTAAAAGTAGCCGACTCCAAATTCAGCTCCAGACATGTGACAAGTAGAGTACGTCAGGGTTCAGTCCTGGGACCGCTCTTGTTTGGCATCTACTTCTCTGAAGTACAGGCCAACACTAAAGGACTCTGGCTAAGAAAGTTTGCAGATGACTGCAAACTTGGAGCCATTATTGAATCCACAAATGATGTGGATACTCTACAAAAAGGCCTTACAGAAACAGATGCTTAGTGCCAGAGCCATGGGCTCAAGCTCAATGCCAAGAAATGTATAGTTATCCCCTTTGGGAAAAAACATGTATCTGTGAATTACCATATAGGTGGCAGTACACTAAACACTGAAAGTGTGATAAGAGACTTAGGGACACAGGTGGACAGTGGTCTCACCTTCGATAACCACATCGCCACAACAGTCAGGAAATCCTTCTATGTGGCACACCTCATTACTAAGGGCTTTTTATCCAGGAAAAAAGGAGGTCATTGTCCCACTGTACTCATCCTTCATTAGACCCATTATAGAATACAACGCCCCATTTGGTATGTACCTCTCAAGCCATCTGCAACAACTGGAAAGGCCGCAGAAATACCTCACTAAAAGAATCACAGGCCTAAAGCAGATGCCCTATGCTGACCACCTTAAAAATCTCCAGCTATACTCTGTCGCATATCGTCTACTCAGAGCCGATCTCTGCTTAACATACAAGACCATGTCAAACCCAGAGCTGTTGGACATGCTACACTTAAAAGAATCCCAGTCCCTCAGAGCCACACGCTCTAGGGATCTAAACCTCATCATCACAATAAACAAAACATGCTGGAGGGATAGGTTCCTGACCCAGAGACTCCCCAGAGTCTGGAATAGATTGCCCATACATGTCAAGCAGAGTGCCTCTTTGGCCCTCTTAAAAAGGAACCTTGATGATTGGATGAGAGAAAGGAAATTCACCCCGGGGATCACATCAGTCACCCTGCTAGACAGGGGTCCAGGGAAGTAAATAGTTCTGGGAAGAAATAGCCAGGGAATTGTTATGGCTAGGCTTGTATAGGCCCTAGGGCTGATAGCCTAGTACCAACCTATGAACCTATGAACCAGTCTGGAGGTGCGCTTGTCTTTAATGAAAATAGAAACTCCACCACCCTTAGTCTTCCTGACCTCATTTTAGGGTTGGAATGTGTGAAATGAGGTATAGCCTGGTAAGGCAGGAGTGCTCTCCGGAGCCTTGAACCAAGTTTCCGTGACTGCACAAATGTCGGCATCTTCCAGTGCGAGGAGAGCCTCCAGTGAGTGCATTTTCAGGTTGAGTCTCCTAGCATTAAGCAGCATGACCTTCAATTTGCTTTTTGACAGATCTTTTATGTTGGAAGATATGTCTCTGGGACATTGCCTAAAAAAGGCACAATGGGGGAGGCAAGAGCCTTGGCCAGAATCCTGAATCCTAGGGGTGACAAGTGGAGGCCTGTCAACCATGTCATCCCAGGCAAATAAATACTGGATCCACTAGAAATAATCCCAGAAACTAAGCCAATTGTTGAAGTCAATTATTTTTTGTTGGTGTTGTGGTATCATTCTTGGTGAAGGTAGGATGCTGCTTAGGGCTAAGGTCATACCTGCCTGGGATACATATTCTAACAGCTCAATCATGTCTCTCTTTATATAAGGCGGTATGTCTCAAGTCATTCACACCAACATGAACACTTGTACCTGTTTTGGAGTGACTTAAGTGTGTGCGTCATGTGGTGGATTCTGGCACCTAACATACAACTGACTGTGATCTTCTCCTTGTCAAACCTGGTGAGGGGGACATTGGTGTGTCTCACAATTGAGTTGCCAATTACTAGTATGTTTGGTTTATTGTTGTGCCTTATGGGCTGTGTGATTTAATTGTTATGCCTTATGGGCTGTGTTTGTGAGGCACTGATGTGCTGTCTGTTGTCTGTGATATGTTTGGTGTTGTGTGTGGAATGTTTGTGAGGGTGTTTTGTTGGTCACTGCTGTTTAGGTAAGTTTTTATTGAGGACCTCTGTATAGATGTGTTTGTGTTGTGCTTGGCTATGTGATGTGGGTGGTGTGGTGTTTGTGTTAGCAGTCTCCTCTTTGTCAGGAGAGGTCTAAATTATAAAGCTGAAAGCTCTAAAGAAAAATACATCGACGCATAAAGAGTGGTGTACAAAAATACCAAAACACGTATTGAGTGAAAATGAAAACACCAAACATGTTTCTTTTAAACAACAGCGCCATGCAGGTATACGTAAATTAACTAAATAAAACTAAAATAATACACTTTTGCAGGGAGGCAAGCCCCCCTGTAACCCCCACCCCACTATTTAAATATATAAACTCTGAGACCGCACTACAGTGGGGAAAAGGATATATTTCCTTACCCCCAAGATCGTGCTGCTGGCCAAATAAATATGTTCAATGTTCTGATTTTCGCTCAATATGCATTTTGCTATTTTTGTACATCACTCTATGTGTTGATGTACTTGTAGTCGCTCTTTAGAGCTTTCAGCTTTATAATATAGACCCGTCAGGAGTACTGACTGAGGTGCGAGAGAGCATGGTTTCCAGGTTACTGATATAGATGCATTTTTCACAAGTAGATGAATTATGTGCTAGGTGAAGAGGGTTGTCAGTGAACATGAGGCAGTTGCTACACCATCTCAGTACGCCCATGTCACCCAGGCTGGCAGAAAAAATTGATGGGAATTGTCCAGACATTGTGTTCTGAAACTTGGATGGACGTAGGGAGAGAGAGTTTTGAAATGAGTATGTCCAAAGAGTGTAAACCACAAAAATCTTCTTAAATGCAAAATAACTGGCCTGAAGCCCAAGTGTAAAACCAAAACTAAGAGGGTTAGAATAACAGACAAATTTAATCAGGCTACTAACAAGCAGTAATAAATACAGCAGAATAAAAGCAGTTGAATACTTAAGAGCAAGCAGCAAGGCAAAGTAAGGTAATACAGTAGGAAGAACACAATTACCATTAAAGCAGCTGAATAAAGTGTATTTTTTTTTCTTTTGTGGAGAGGGAAGGAACAAAAGATAGTTCAAGATTAAGAAACTAAGGGGGTTGGCCTCCCAAAATGCTCTCTCTGTACAAAGTAGAATGAGTAATGAGATGGGACTGGGAGGAGTGTTCAAAATCAAAGAATCAAGGGGGTAGTTCTTCCCAAATGATCACACTGTACTCAGTGCAGTAAGCAAATGAGATGGGACTGAGAGGAGTGTTCAAAATTAAATTTACAGCAGGGGCAGGCAATTCCAAAGCCACCAAGTTTAAGAATACAACAACACTTCCATGAGAGGGTGGGAAAAACAAAGAAACCTAAAAAAGCAATCTCAATCAAATCAATAAATGCAGCACAGTTTTGTTAACTATCACTAAAACAGAAAAACAAATGCAGACACAGAGACCGGCAATATCAAGCAAATAAATAAATGCAACAGTTTTGTTAACTATCACTGAAACAGATTAAGTGCAACAAAAATATACTTATAGGCTTTCTCTATCCAGATGGCTATCGAATCAGTCACAGTTAGGCCACAAGGAGCAGCTAAGATAGTGATGCAGTCTCACAGAATTGTAACTCCTTATACAATAGTATCAAGGAAAACTTAAGAGTCTCAGGGAACACTTTATATATATATATATATATATATATATATATATATATATATATATATAATATTTTGAACTATATACATGGATACTTGCAATTCCAATAAATTATTCTTTTCTGAACTTAATATATATCCAAAATACCCACCCTTACTATATATACTAACTCCAGGGTTACACAACAGAGGGGAAAAGGCCATATATAACTTTCAGTGATATGTGCTTGAGTGAATTGAGTTTTCAGTGAATTGAGCTTTCAGTGATTTGTGCACAGTCATTTGACTTTCAGTGAAATGTGCTTTCAGTGTATAGTCCTAGACCCGTATATATATATATATATATATATATATATATATATATATATATATCACATTTGTTACAAAATGAATATTGATAGAGAACCATTTTAAAAGGTGTCAGCTTTAAGGTATTCTAAAATTATATAATAATGTGACAGACAAGCATACTAGTAGACAAGTAGGCACATATAATTCTAATTTTAGAAATAAAAGAATAGTGAAACAGACAGATAAATGCAGAAATTGGAAGACAAAGTGATATAATTATATGGTGAATGTGTGAAATTCTATATAACAATGCTTAAACAGGGAGAAAATTCCCCATAATCCAACCACTCACCAGAATTTAAAGTCACTATCAGTCATAAATATGTTAAACAGGATCTTGAATTTGCAAAGCTATTACAACTTCAAGCCCAAGGATGTCCACAGCCCATTTCTTGGCATGTCTATCTTTTCTACAAATAATGTTATCCTTGTGTTTACACTGTAATAACCTTTAAATAGCTTTGCATGTGTGCCTGTTGCTATTATAAGGACATTAAAATATCATCCTTGGAATAATGAATGCATGCAAATATGGGAGAATTCATATATCATATCTAATGTTTATGTATTTCAGAACATCCCCCTAATCTAGGGTACATTGATGTCAGATTCAGTCTACAGAAGCAGGCTATGTGTGTAGTGAATAAGAGGAGGAGATGTCCCCTCCTTCAGAAATACTTTAAACATATAACAGTGACTTTCAGTATCCACATTTTTTTTTTCCATTGGTTGAATCTCCTTTTATTTTTCAAAGTGATGGGACTGAGAGCATCAATGTACATGACCCATCTTCCCAGAATTTTAAATTTTGTCTCTTCCGAAGACAATGCATCGCAGCACATACTCATCTTAAAAGGCCCCTTGCACCACTATAAATGTTCCCTTTACGTTTCAGTAACTCAATGCAAAACTAATAAATGTTCAAGTCTTTCTTTGTACTCTTATAATGAAGATCTGCTGTTCTGCCTTGCCTCATAACCTTCACAATTCAGATCCAGGCTTTATAAGTGAAATGTAAAATGAAATCAAAACAGTATTGATGTAAATGTGATAAATGCTATCAAACATTATAATTATTTGTCACTGGGGAGATTACATATGTGTGTGAAATTCAAAAGTTAGTTTTGCATCCACTGTAATAACCAGATTATTGTCAGATCCCACACCTTCATGACACACTCTTCTAGTTTTATAGTAGTAGTGGTAGTAGTAAAAACATGTACATGGTGCTTATAGTTATGAAACTCATAACTCTTAATTTTGATTTTTTTGATTTTTTTTTTTTGATTTTTCTTTGTTAACCCTGAGATACACTTGTATACACATTTCTAAATTATCCTACACTGAGTAGCATGGGAAACCCTGAACTATGACAAATGAGTTTTTCATCAAAAAGGGAAGAAAAAAGCTTTTATTTTAATTCTGCTTGAATATTTTTGTTGTACTTACAGTGGTTTATGTGGTGATTTTGTATTTGTGCACTTTTCTGCATTTCCTGCATTTTTTAATTTGCTCTGGGACTTTAGTATTGTAGCTCCATTTGCAATTGCGGGAGAATTGTGAATTACTGTAAGATCTGAGCATTGTTTAGACATTATACTGCACTTCTAGCTCCATAAGTAACATTGTCTAAAGTGTGGGACCTTAGTCTTGCAGTTTCATTCACAATTGTTGAAAAATTGGGAACTACTGCAGTATGTGAGCCTCATTTAGTAATTTACTACTGCATTTTCCAAAAGCAGTCTTTTTTGCCTAGTCAGGTGCTTTAGAGTGTAGTTACATTACAATAGTATCAGTATTCTAATTTTTGCTGCAGGATCTGTGCTTCTGTGCATCTACAGCTGTTTGCATTCCAGTTTTGCTGCTAGAATCATATATTCTAATTATCATTTGTCTGCCTTAAGTTACATTCCAGTGCCTTTTTGTTTGCAACAATTGTCACAGTTTTTCCCTTGTTCTTGTGTCTGCCACATTGTTACAGCCCTCCCAGTCCCCACTGATACATTAAGTACTGTTCTCCCTGCTTGCTACTATTTGTACACTAATCACAGTTTTCCCTGCCAGCACTGTATAAGCTAAAGTTTCTGAAATTCTACCCTACCTGGAATCATTGACCTGTAGTTCAGAGTCATTCAGAGGACTTGCTACAGGTTCCAAAGTCAGATAGGTCCACTACTGGCTTTATTTGAATGCATTCCTCTCTATCTAGTCTGCTATAGCCAGCAACGCACTATGCCCACCCAGGGTCTTTTAATCAAGATTCTGAGAAGTGTGGAAAGCCCTGAACTGTGAGAGATGAACTTTTCATCAAAAAGGGAAGAAAACAATTTGTAACGGAAATTGCCCTATATTGGGTTGTCTGTGCAAGAGCTTTTGCCCCCTATAAGAGATCTACAAAATCTATATAACCTTAGAAATTCAGGTCTGAGGCTCAAATAACATGCACCAAGTGCAAATAAACATAATTTGAGCTGTAGAATACCCATGACCAAATAACTAGTCATTTCCTCATGCTTAGCAGTTACTCTACCCAAACAGTATCCTAAACAAACAAAACTCTAAGCAATTATAGTCACCCCTGCTCCCCTCATCATTCCTGTCAATACCATGGACCAACGGTTCCCCACAACCTCTATAGCCGATTTGATTGAGATGGATATCTTGAGACACAGTAAGAATTATTTTATGCTGTCCGATAATTGTCTACTGCTCATACAGCATAACACAGTGTGTGAGAGATGTACTTATATAATGTTACTGGAGGCAGAAATCCCACACATAGTCATAGTACATGTGAGTGTCAATGACTTGAGATGTACCGCCCTGGACTATATAAAGAGAGACATAATGGTGCTCTCAAAAATACATGTTCCAAGCAGGTATGAGCAAGTACTGAGCAGCATTCTACCTTCTACAAGGATGATGCCACAATATGAGCAAAAAATAATTGGCTTCCATAATTGGCTAATTTTCTGGAGTCATTTGAAGTTGGTCCAATATTTTTTTTCAGCCTTAGACGATGATGAACAGACCATGCTGTTTCACCAGGAATGGCCTACATCAGTTCCCTCTAAGGTTTTGATTATTGGCAAAGAACCTGTCTACCTCCATAGAGCATTTTTTAGGCAATGCCAACCTGATAAACCTAACAACTTAATGAAGTAATCAATGGAAAATATGAAGGTGTTACCGATCAATGCTAGGTAGCTAAATAAGAAGCTCCATTCCCTACAAGACCTTCTCACCCTGGAGGAATTAGATGCACAGGGCTATAATGCCTTCCACATGTTTAGACCAGCTACTGCACTGGTGGAGGTATCTCAATCTTCATCCAGAAGAGACTTGCTTCAAAGCTGGTAAAACAGCACAAGAGCTTTTTATGTCCATATAACCATCAGAAAGGTCCCATGCCATATATTAGGTAGCTACAGAACTCCCTCTATGATACAAGAAAACCACAAAGCCTGCATACAGGAACTTGAATCATTCAGTATTAATCCCAATACTATTTTCCTAGTTGATCTAAACTATGCAACTGTAGACTAGGAAACCTGCTCCAACACTAGTGCACAAGTACAGAGATTGATGGACTTTGTCAATGCAAATGCCCTGGAAAAATTAGTCCATGTACTCACTTCAAGTTCAGCTTGGATCTATGAATTATGGGTAATAGAAAGTTTACCCCAGGATTGTCCCCTTGCTACTAATGGACAAAGGCAGTTCCTAATTGCCGTATCCCATGCATAGGTCCCCTCAATTTGTCCATAGTATAATCCCAGCTATTTTCACTTACAGTAGGATAATATATAATTTTCGACCATGGGATAGGTAAGGTCAATTTAACTCTAGGATAGGTTAATTTTAGTATCAAAAATGAAATTAGGTAGGCTTAAAATGGCCCAGACATGCAGTTAGTCTAGTACTTACTTAGAAACCAATGAAACCTTTGGGTCAAGCCATGCTCACCAACTTTTTTATACACAAGCACCTAGATTAATGTATGTTGGGTGTAACAAACTGATGAGCAGTATCAGGTTATCAGTATACATTTTTAAAAGAAATGTTGTGAAAAATTGAGCCCCATGATTATCCTGATCCATCTTACGCTCTTATTTAGACATTCTGTTACCATCACCACTACATTCTATATCTCAGTCAGACATCATATAAGCTCGCGTATAGGAATTTACCCCTTTCATCTTAAGTTTCATTAGTAACAGGTTATGTTCCATTGTGTCAATCATTTTGCTAAAATTCCAGAATGCCTTATTAACCTATCCATCCTTGTTTACCTGGACTATGGTTTTAGAAGCATTTCCCAGGGGTCTATATTATAACATCGAAGTGTCAAAACTTCGAATGTTATAACATCGAAACCAAAACCATGAAAGCTGAAAACCCTGAAGACTGAGAACAGCATTTTTTTTTCCCTGGGAAAAAAAAAATCGCTGTTCCAGTACAAAACACGAAACACACAAAAACTACAAACTATTTCTAAAGAGGGGGGCTTCTCACCTCTTAGCCCCCCACCACCCCTACTTAAATATACCAACTCCAAGATCGCACCACAGTGGAGGAAATAGCGAAGCTGCGGAAATGGCCCACCAAATTCTTTCCTTGGGAAATAATTTGATGTTCCGCGGTTTTGATATTGTCAGTCTTCGAGGTTTCAGGTTTGATGTTATAACATTCGAAGTTTTGACCCTTCGATGTTATGACATAGACCCTTTCCCAGGAAATAAAACATTTTCCAATTACATGTATAACCTGTCAATATGATGTAGTTATATGACTACACAGTCATTGCGCTTCAGGTTCTACTCCTAGACATCCTAAATACAACTCCTTAAACTGACTGGTATATTGCTTAAATGCTTTTCCCCAACTCTTTGTCTTACAGGTGGAACAATAATAGAATTCCTGTAGTGTGTTAGTAGCTCCCTGTATTGTAAACTTGTATTAAATAAGTATGCCTAGATTTCACACAGCTCTCATACAAGCCATGTCATCTGCATGTTTAAGTTCCATACTGACCAGCAGTCTTATCTGCAATAGTTTTTCTAGGATGTGGCTGACGCCATCAGTGTTTATTATCAGACTGAATACTAGTAACAACTTACTTGAGAATCACTTTTAACTCTGATGCTACAACACCATGTATATTAATATAAGACATGGAAAAAGTACTAGTGTGACCATTATGTTCCTGATATGCATAGGCCTTAAATATACAAACCAAGAGTTCTTGTTTTCATCTCTAACATCAATATCTTATTAATAAATGGGTTTACTTCAGAAGACTGACAAACCAAAAGACTGAAAATTCAAACTGTTGAATACATTTCTAATGCAGGGGCAAGCCCCCCTGCACCCCTCATGTGGGGGTCTGTGCCCCCCACACGCTCTGTTAACTATATATACCAACTCCAAGATCGCACAACAGTGGAGAAGGGGCAAATTCTATCATTCAGCATTTTGAATTTTCAGTATTTTGGGATTCAGTCTTTTGGTTTTTCAGTCTTCTAAAATAGACCCTAATAAGCATATGCTTTTATCTTGGTTCCTTCAATGTTTCCTGCTCATATATCTTTTCTACTCATTTATGTCCTTACTAATACTCAACTTTGATCAACTAGAGTCAGATAAAGATTTTATAATATAGGAAATCTGTGTTTTCTGACAGCACATGTTTTTTTATTGTCAGCTCTATAAAGGTGATTTAAAGTTTAGAGCAAAGGAACTAGAGCTAGTGTACAAGATTCCTAATTTTATTATTTATTTTATTTATTTAATATTTATTTACCGGGAAAGTCCAGCTGGGACAGGGCCCATTATCAGCAGATGTCCATGGAGAAATGCTCTAAACATTTATAATAACCTCTGGGATGTAAGAGCTTTTATGATTAAATGGTACTGCAGTACAACATTGTAAGATTTTAATAGTTAGATTTTTCCTTTACTAACCCCATCCATCTCCATTGTAATAGTATTCTTTATGCCATTCCAGTATGCATTTTCCAGGACATAGCATGTCTTATGTCCATTAGCTAGCCATCTCACTGTTCTATGTGCTCTGTACTAACTATTACCCCTCATTAATGGAGATTCTATAATTTGACTACTTACTATTTCCCATCATTAATTAGCATTCTAAGTTTAACTAATTGCTACTACCCTGCATTAATGGAGGTAGTATATATAGAACTACTCATCAGTGGCTCACAATAATGGAGGTTTTATACTCTGACTACTCACTATGTCACCTCTTTAACAGAGGTACGGTACTTTCACTGCTTACCATAACCCTCATCAATGGAGGTTTTACACTCTGACTACCTACTATTGCCCCCCATTAATGGAGGTACTATACTTTGACGACTATTGTCCCCAATTAATGGAGGTTTTATAATTTGATTACTTACTATTGCTCCTTATTAATGGAGGATTTATACTTTGACTACTTATTATTGCCCCCTCATTAATGGATATACTGTACAGTGACTCCTTTCTATTGCCCCTCATTAATGGAGGTACTACACTTTTACTCCTTTCTCTTGCCTCTCATTAATGGAAATGCTGTACTTTGACTACTTACTAGTACCCCTCAGGAATGGAGGTACTATAATTTGACTACTTTCTCTTTCCACTAAAAAATCCAAAAACTGAAGAACCAATAAAAACCAGAATCAGGACAAGTAGAAAATCACGGACAAGTTTATTCCAAATTACAGGTTAAGCGCTTTCATTCATAAATATAGAACTTCATCAGAACAATTTCCCTTCCCATCCTCTCACTTTATATACAGTTTGTTAAATCACCTGATTAATTAACCAATTAACAAATTACATTCTTAAAACAACATTACAAATAATTGTTAAAATGTTTTTAAAAATGTTTTAAAATACTGTCCATTAACTAACCACATAGTGCCTCAATTTTAAAATGGGTGCTAGAGAACAGTTGTCATTTAATCCCAGGGGTACTGTTGCATTTAACTTTATCTGCCACAAAACCTCTCTAAGGATGAGGTGTACATCAGTGATTTTCCCTTGCAAATCAAATTGGATATAATCCAAAACAAAGAACTTAAATTCATGTTTCTGGTGTATACAAGCATGCCTATATAAAGCATTAGTAAGTTTTTTTGCTTCTTATGTCAAGATGATGTTCATACATATGTTCGTTTATTTTCTTGAGGTTTTTCCTACATAAAACCCTGGACATGAATTGCATACAGCAACATATACAATATTCCGAGAGTTACAATTAAAGTATCCCTTACTCTTGTGTTTCATGTTGCCAATAATTACCTGGTCATCTCCAACTATATATTTGTACTGTTTACAGGATCTGCACTTATAAGTGCCGACCTTTTTGTTGTTGGTCTTAAAGAGAATACTTTTAAATCTTTCAAGTAACTGTTTAAATGATGCATCCTTTCTATATACAATCTTCGGTTTGAAACCAAACTTTCCAAGTAAATCCAAATCATTGGGAAATATCCACCAGTTATTAAACACAACTCCCACCATATTGGATGTATACAAACAATATGTAGTAATAAATATCTTACTATCCCACGCCTGATTATTGTTTTGGCTATTATCGCTGTTACTCTGCATTTTATTTGATGTAACAAGTGATATAGCATTACTACCATGTAATACAGGTGAAAAAATGCCACTCCCCTTTTACTTAATACCTCCCTTTTAATGTTAAAAACAAAATCCCTGGGATAACTCCTAGCAATAAACATGTCTGTTAAAATATTACACTCCACTAAAAACTGTGAAGCATCCGAAACCATTCGGGCAATTCAATTCAATTCAATTTTTAGCTTTTTCTCATGCCATTGGACAAGAGTCTATTACCTTTCTAGATGGACAGATTTCCAAAGATTTAGTACATCAGAAGTATGTATCCAATGTGTTTTGAAAACCCACATTCTCCAGTACCTACCTCCACTTCACAAGTGAACAGCCACAACATCAGAAAAAGGCTGTAGTCAAAGGCCAATTTATCCGAATTGCCCGACCTACTCTGACCTATACCAGGGACCCTTGCTAATGGTGGGAGGGATATATGTACCCCTACTGGCCAGTGTGTGCCTGCCATAAAGCTCAGCAGCCCTGGGTCAATAAGCTACTGGCTGGCTGGTGTCTAGTTGCCCAGCCTGGGTTACCTGGGATAGCTGGACATAAAACCAACCAACTTACCGAACATGAACTGAGAATTGCAATGCTTAATGTAGGTTGACTCACAGGATGTAGCTAGAAGTGATGATACAGAGGAGGCTGGACATCCTATAAACCCAAGAGATGAGATGGAAGGGCAGTGCAAGAAGGTCACTTATAGGTTCATAGGTAGGTACTAGGCTATTGGCCCTAGGGCCTATATAAGCCTAGCCAAAAAGGTACCCTGGCTTTCACCACCCAAGAATATTATTTTCCTGTGCCCCTGTCGAGCAGTGCCACAGAGGTGATCCCTGGGGTGAATTTCCTATCTCTCATCCAATCATCAAGATTTTTCTTGAAGAGTACTAATGAGGAGCTTTGTTTGTTTGATATAGATAGGTAGTTTGTTCCAGAGTATGGGAAGTCTCTGGGACAGGAATACATCCCTCCAGCATGTTCTGTTTATTGTGGTGACAAGGTTTAGGTCCCTAGAGCGTGTAGCTTGGAGGGATTGGGATTTCTTTAAGTGGAGCATGTCTAGCATCTCTGGGTTTGACATAGCTTTGTATGTTAGGCAGAGATCGCCGCTGAGTAGGCGATATGCAACGGAATAAAGCTGGAGTTTTTTGAGAAGGTCTGAGTAGGGCATCTGTTTGAGGCCGGTAATCCTCTTTGTGAGGTATTTCTGCAGCATTTTCCAGTTGTTGTAGATGTCTTGTGAGGCACATACTAAAAGAGACATTGTACTCAATAATGGGTCTAATGAGTGAAGAGTAGAGGGGAACAATGACCTATTTTTTTCCTGGATGAGAAACCTTTTGTGATGAGGTGTGCCACGTAAAAGGATTTTCTGACTCCTGTGGCGATGTGATTATCAAAGGAGAGACTACTGTCAACCTGTGTCCCAAGGTCTTTTATCACACTTTCAGTGTTAAGTAGACTACCACCTATGTGGTAGGTCATAGGTACAAAGTTTTTACCAAAGGGGATGACAATGCACTTTTTGACATTGAGCTTGAGGCCATAGCTTTGACACCAGGCATCTGTCTCAGTTAGGCCGTTTTGTAGGATGTCCACATTGTTAGGAGTTTTGATTATGGCTTCTAGTTTGCAGTCATCTGCGAACTTCATTAGCAAAAGACCTTTTGTGTTAGCCTGTACTTCAGAAAAGTACATACCAAACAGGAGAGGACCCAGGACTGAACCCTGTGGTACTCCACTTGTCACTGGTCTGAAGTCGGATTTGGAGTCTGCTACTTTCACATTGTGGGTTCTGTCAGTGAGCCAGTTGGCAACCCATCTTGTGACATAGGGATTTATACCTAGTTTAGTGAGTTTATCTATAATTCCAGAGGGGGGGATGGTGTTAAAAGCCTTAGTGAGATCTAGATAGGCTGTGTGAACCACCTTACCCTCGTCTACGGCTTTGGTGACTGCTTCAAAGAAGTCTATCAGGTTTAGGAGACATGATCTCCCTTTTACAAACCCGAACTGGGTGGGGTCCAGAGTTTGGAGATTACCAATGTCTTTGTTTATAAGTTCCATGATGATACGTTCCATGGCCTTGCAGACCAGGCTCATCAGGCTAATGGGCTAGTAGTTCCCGGGGTCCATGATAACAGTCACTGTGTGCCATTCAGTGGGCACAAAGCCTGAGGTGAGGGTATGATTGAACATGGTGCTTAGGTGGGGTGCCAGTTCATTCTGTAGTTCATGTAGAACGCAGCCTGGGATGTTGTCAGGTCCTATGGATGCTGTGTTCTTGGCTTTGGAGAGTGTGTTTTTTACCTGTGCAGCCATGATTACAGGAACTTTGCATTCTTCTGGTATAGAGATGGGCCCTTTAGGGGGTGAGAGGGGGGTAAAGTTAACACTGAACCTATCTGCCAGGATGTTGGCAATATCAGTTGGTTCTGTACATTTAGTGCCAGTGTGCTATAACTCAGAGCAGATCTGAGTGTTGCCATTGAGATTCTTGACAGCTATAGAATGCTTTATGGTTGTCTTTAGAATCAGTGGTGATTTTGTTTTCGTAACTAGCTTTGGCTCGAGATCCAGATTCTACTACTCAGGAGGGGGACAGGCTACAAATGGTGTAGGAACTGTGGTGAGAGAGAGGCTTCAGAAGACAGTGAGGGCTATTGTCAGAATTAGTGACAGACTCATGGCAATCAGACTCCAGTATAATTATAGGTTAGTATTCATAATCTCAGCCTATGCCCACAGCAGGGTTGCGATAGTGAAGGAAACAGTGCATTCAGACAGGAGTTGCAGAACCTGGTAGATAAAGCAGGATAACATGAATTGGTGTTGATAATGGGTGATTTGAATGCACATATCGGGACAGACAGAACAGGATATGAAGACTGCCTGGGTCCACAGGAATAAAGAAGGAGAAGCCATTCTAGACTTATGTCTGGGAAATAGCTTGATAGTACCAACACATGGTTCAGAAAGAGAGACAGTCACAAGGTCAAATACAAGAGTAGCCAACATGCAACTCAGGTAGACTTCCTCCTAGTAAGGAAAAGGCACTGGGGTAGAATCCATGATTGCAAATTGATCCCCAGTGAAACAGTCTGCCCACAGCATAAACCACTAGTTGCCACAATCAGCTGCAAGCAGTGGTCAGACAAGGCTCTAAGGTCAACAGAGACCAGGTGAAGGCCTGGAAGTTGACTGAAGAGAAAGTACAACAGTTCAAGGAATTACTCAGGGCTCTAGTACCCACAAGAAGAGGAGGAAATAGGTGGAGTTGAACAAAAATGGGAGCCTAAAAACAGCACGTGTTAGGACTACAGAAAAGATATGTAGCAGAGGTATGGAAATAAGGTACAAAAGGAAAGCTGGTGGTGGAATGCAGAAGTCCAGGAAGTCATCAAAAGAAAAAAGGAGTGCAGGAAGAAGTGGGAGACAGAAAAGACTGACTAGGCTAGGAAGGACTACTGGTTGGTTAACAAAGAAGCTAAGAAAGAAGTTGCAATAGCAAAGAGTAGGGCATCAGAGACACTCTACCAATGTCTGGAAAGTGACTCAGAAAGTGGCAAAAAGAAATTATATCAGGTTGCAAGGCAAAGACAGAAAGATAAAGAAGATAGTCAGACACCCTTCATAAGGGATGTCAGCAATAACCTGCTCACCAGTCCACAGGACATCAAAGGCAGATGGAAGGAATATTTCCAGAAGCTTTTGAATAAAGAAAACCCCAAAGAAGCTGTACTACCCCAGAAACAGCCTATAATGAGAGGAGAAGAAGAGGAGCCCACCCTAGAAGAAGTAAGAACAGCACTAAGGAAAATGAAGTCATGAAAGGTAGCAGGCTCAGATGAGGTCACAGCAGATATGACAAAGATACTGGGTGAGACAGGGGAGAAATAGCTCCTGAGGGTACTAATAGCAATGTGGAGAGAAAGGTGTATCACAAATGACTGAAGAATAAGCATACATGTGCCAGTGTGGGTAGTACAGATGCATCAAACTCCTATCACATTGCATGAAAGTTCTGGAGAGGGTGATTGATAAGTGGATACGCAGAGTAGTTAGTAGAATGTAAGATGGGAGATGAGCAGTTCAGATTCAGATCAGGATGTAGCACAATTGACTCGATGTTTGCAGTGAGACAGATACTTCAGAAGAAGCTAGAGATGAGGAGAGAGTCCAACTGGGCATTCCTAGACTTGGAGAAATCCTATGGCAAAGTCCCAAGGGATCTGATATGGGCAGTACTGTAGTGGTTTGAAGTCCCAGAAACATTGGTAGAATTAGTGCAGGCTATGTACAAGGACCCAATGACTGAAGTACAAACAGTGTTCGACCTCACAGAGGGGTTCCCAGTGGGTGTGGGTGTACACCAGGGCTCAGCACTGATCCTACTGATGTTCATACTGGTGATGGACTACATTAGCAAACAAGTCGGAAGGGACAGATCAACAAAGTTGCTGTATGCAGACAATGTGGCATTACAAGCAGACTCTGAGCTAGAACTTCAGCATAGGATAGGAGAATGGAATGCAAAACTGAAGACACATGAGATAAAACTAAACACAGGTGGTAAGATGGTGGTAATGGCAGCAAACTGGGGAAACCTGAAGAAACTGTGAGTAAAGATAGAAGGGAAGTTAGTGAAACAGGGGGAAGTTAGTAAAACAGGTAAACAGCTTCAAGTATCTTGGAGAGGTGGTTGAGGAGAAGAGAAGTCTGAATGAAGAGGTCAAAGCTAGAATCAGAGGTGATGCAGCCAACTGGCATAGAGTGTCAGGTGCAGTCTATGACAGAAGAATGCCAAAAAAGCTGAAAAGTAAGGTGTACAAGACAGTGGTTTGACCAGTACTACTGTATGGTACAGAATCCTGGGCAGTAAAAGCAGAACTGTTGAAGAAGCTTGAGGTGATGGAAATGAAGTGCCTGAGAAGGGTGGCAGGATGCACACTGTGGGACAGATGAAAAAATGAGGACATAAGAGCAGAAACCAAAGTAGCTCTAATTGCAGAAAAGATCAAAGAGAACAGATTATGGTGGTTTGGGCATGTGCAGAAATGCAGAAGACAATCTGGTGAGGAAGATTTGGGACAGACATGAAGGTAAAAGTAAGCAAGGACATCCAGCAAAGAGGTGGATGGATTGTGTGAAAGAAGATCTGCGACACTCAATCATGAGTGCTGAAAAAGGCAGGAGTGTGGCACTGAATCAAGAGAGTTGGTGACAGTTAACACGATACCCCGACCCCATGTAAAGAAAAAGTGGGAAAAAGGGGGCTGATGATAATGATGATATACTTTGACTATTTACTATTGCCCCTCATTAATGGAGGTACTGTACTTTGTCTACTTATTATTGCCCCTCATTAATGAAGGTGCTATAATTTCACTCCTTACTATTGCCCCTCATTAATGGAGGTACTATACTCTGACTACTTACAATTGCCTCTCATTAACGGAGGTACTATACTTTGACTACTTACTAGTGCCCCTCATGAATGGAATTGTTATACTTTGACTCCTTTCTCTTGCCCCTCATTAATGGAGATGCTGTACTTTCACTACTTACTATTGTCTCTCATTAATGGAGGTACTACACTTTGACTCCTTACTATTGCCCCTTATTAATGGAGGTTTTATACTTTGACTACTTACTATTGCCCCAAGTTAATGGAGGTGCTATACTCTGACTGCTTACTATTGCACCTCATTAATAGAGGTACTATACTTTGACTACTTATTATTGCCCCTCATTAATGGATGTGCTATACTTTGACTGCTTACAATTGTCCCTTTAATGGAAGTACTATACTTTGATTTCACGGCCGGTCTGTCTTCTGCCTCAGTATTATATCCATCCATGCCATGCCCATAGGATGACTTGAATGAGCTGAATATGATTATGCTGCCTAAAAATAAATTTCCATCAGATTACCATTACTCTTAAGTGGAAATCATACAAGGCACTATACTAACATATGCTCTCTAACTAGGTTTATGATGGGAGTACATAGCTACCATTTTAAACACTTGAATTGCACCTTAATAGCAAAGGGACAATACAATTGCCAAAGTGAGGGGGCTCGTGTATCTTGCAGTGTGCTCCAGCTGTGAGAATTTCTATATAGGTAAAGCTATTAGAAAACTGAATCACAGAGTTAGAGAGCATGTGTTAGCCATTAAAAAGAAGGATCTAAGTAATGCATTGGCTAAGCACTCAGTGAAGTGCACACATTTTAAGAAATGTACTTTCTTTGTAGTAGAAAAAGTTAATAAGGACAATTTTTTTGGTTCTTTTAATTATTTTTTTTTAAAAAACATTGAGTTAAAATGGCAGATTTTTCTAAGGGCAGATATAAATCCAGGTATAAATGATAAGATTTTTGTGAAAAGTCACTTGAATTATGTCAATAATTAATTATAAATATTTTCTACATACATACATATATATAAATGTATATTTTTGATAGGTATGAATAAGTAACTGTTATTTATTTACACATTCATATTTGTATTTACATAGTTAAGCAAATGTTTGTATGTACTCATTTTTACTTGGTCTTTCACTTTATATTAAATGAGTATTAATTAGGGAAATGATGTCATAATGGATGGTTTTATAAAAGGTAATGGCTGTAATTGATTTTTAGTTCTGAAGACGTTCTGTAATAAATGGGACGAAAGCGCTCAACTTTAATCTGGCTCCAGTGTGGTTTGTTTTCAGTACCTTACACTCATCGACTTTGTTAATGTTTACTCCCAATTACCACTCCATCTCAGACTCATTAGCCTTTAGTGCATTCTTTTATCAGACTCAAAACAGTTTCATATCATCACCTGTAATGTGCTTCCTGCTAAATGTTCTAAATCATACTGGCCCGAAGCAGGTATCAACTTACTTTAAACATTGTCCAAAGACTCATTTTGTATAGTGCAGTTGTGACTTTTTCATTTTTCTTTTCTGACGGCATCTTTCGGCATCCTCAACTCTTTTCAGATATGGTGGCCAATGAATGTCTAAAACATTCACATCCCAGTAGCTGTGTACCAGAAATTCACTTACTATGGCTCTCGTTAATTATTACACCTGCATGCAATGAGCCATTCATTGACTATATGAGCTAACAGGCAAATATTGTCATAGCCTACTTATTCAAAATGTACACACCATTCACTTGTTCCTGGGAATTTACTAACAGTTCGCATAGCATAATTTATTGAAATAACAGCACATTTGCTCTGCTTCCGGCTTTGTCACTGATGAACTAAAATAGCAATGCAGTACACTAGCTTTGTCAGCATCTTACATGGAACATAACTCATTTCTTTGTAGTCTTGCTACTGTCCTTGGTGACTTTCATTCTTCTATAAAGGTACAGAAATTCTTATTATTACTTTAAACTTTCATTCCAGTCACATGCTCTGTTCCCGTTTCAGTCTCTTTCATGGTGGCCTTGCTATTGACCCGCTCCTTTTCATGTGTGTCCTTGTCATACTTTTGATTCTTGTATTCCCTTAATGTTTTTTTTTCTGTCCTTCACAAGCAGTCTTTACTTTAGTTCTAAACCTCAGGAGTTTATTATTATAATTTTGACTCTTTACACAAACTTCTTACAAAGTTAATTGAAAACTTGTACTTATTTATGCTGTAGTCTTTTCTCTTTGTTTTTATTTCATTCTGAGAAACTGAAAGGGGATTAAATTGCAGCAAACTGCATGTATGTGGCTAGAGTCTACATTCATCAGTTACATATTTGTACTATTCACTAAGGTTTATTTAATTTCAGCAACATTTCTTTAAAACATTTTGTTAAAAATAATTTACTGAACTTTGCAGCAATGTAAGAGTTGGGGCACAAAACTTAGAAAAGGAATACCAAAATGTTGGTAAATCCACAAAGTGGCAATTGTTCATAAGATGAAACATAACTTCCGTGGGACATACGGAATGGGTCAGGCTTGCAGTTGGGTGTGTAGATACACATGACAAGACAGGTGTTGGGGGTTTGTACAGGAGAAAAATTGAGGATTCACTTTATTAATTGGAAAGACAGAGGCTTTAGAGGGGTATACATGATCAGTTACTGCTAAGGGATCTACTGTTTTGACCAAAACATTCCTACTGAATTAAATCTCTCTCTGATGTCAGCTCCCTCAGTTAAATAGCCATACGTGTTGATGTACTGCAAGATCTCAGTACGTTCAATACTTTCTTTACCCTTGTAGGATGTTCCTCTTTTCCTGACATGTATTAAACCATGAAGTTAGTACTGGATGGGTCCCCTCCAAAAATGCTTTAAGTGTTATCACCTGTAGGGTTTTGCATTGACTTCTCACAGGCCATCCAATAAGTCTATCCTGTTGCCATTTATTCATTGCTTTAGGAAAGCATTTCAATGTTTTCTCCATGGGGGGCCTGTGTTGGCTGCAAGCAGATAGGAACCAAATGCCTCATTTTTGTCCTGCTTTTGGGTTGGTTACTAGCTCCCTACCCAGGAGGTATAACTGCTTTGTAAGTCTTACTGTATGCATTTATTTATTCTGTATTTTATGTTGCTCTGTTCTGCACTGGCTAATCATAATTCACGTGTCTGCAGTGTAAGACATTGGACACAAGAGCTGTATGTTGGCATTCCTGCCACAGTGCATCCACAACTGGAGATCTACCACTATTGCATGTATGTTGAACTTTTCATCTGCTTTGGGCTACCATTCTATGCCTTTCTTCATAGATTTATGCAAAGTATCTTTTTGGCTTTTATATCATCTATTCTGTTGATATAAATGGATCAATATAAACCCAGTGAAGTTCTATCCACATTGAAATCATAAAGAAATGACATTATACTGTTTCAAACGACTCATTTAACTTACCTAGAATATCTGAACTTAAATGTTTGTCTGCGTGTTACTCTTCAGTTGAGAGGTGTGGAACAGCTCTCCTTGCACCAAGGATAACCGATTTCAGAGCTATGGCATGATAGTGGAGAGAGTTTGGCTGGTTTTAAAAGTTATCTGGAAGCCTTCTTGATCAGTGTAACACACAGCATAGCTGCAGACAAAATGAAAGGAAAGAACTCAATGCAAGATCTGGATACAGGAAATATGTGTGAACCAAGATTCAGAAATTGTTACCACATTGAAGTGGGAGAAGAGCCTTTATTGACCCCTCCGATCATATCTGCAGTCTCTCTATGTACGTACTCAACTATGTGATGTGTAGTACAAAGCAAGCAGGTTCCTGAGTATGCCGACTGCCTAAACTAACTGATAATGACAGAACAGTCATTATCACACATACATTCATTCATTCATTCATTCATTCAGCCATATTCATCCTCTGTATGAACTGAGGCGATTTGAGGAATGGCCATGTCAATGAACAATCCTAAGAGCTGGTGGGGGGATTGCTTGTAGAGGTACATAAATATAGAGAAGGAGATATGATGTTGCAGATTTGCAGACATTTTTAAATGACCTAAGAATCCATGAGACATGCTGTGACAGCAATAGTCAAGACAGATGAATGAGCCCAAACTGAGGCTGACCTTGTACAGTCAGATTTCTCTTCTCTCTCACTAGAGATAATAAATATTGATGGAAGAATAGGCAATAGGTTCCAAAGACTCTAGAACAGAGCAATTCATCCAGATCAATGTAAATTTCTCAAGGACAGGCAAATTTAGATAAGATCGGAGGTACTTTTGGCTCTGCATGCACACGAAAAGGGAAAAACATTTTAAGAAAACTAGTTAAGTTCAGATATTCTGTACAAACTAAACATGCTCTCTTGATAATATGATTTTAGCAGTTGTAATAAATACCTTATAGGGTGCTATATCATTGATGAATTTGATCTGAGATATTGGTCAAGACCTGTCAGAAGATTCGATGTGATGGAAAATATGTTTCAGTCCCCTTCTAACCCCAGCATTTCAAATGCATTTATTTTTATGCTTCAAGGAAGTGTTTTATGGTCATGTTTCTGATCTTAGCTTTGGGAAGGGGGTTATTAGTTATTTGTGGTGTTTTTCATTCTTCCTTTTTTTCTTGCTTTCTGTTTTTTGTAGAACAGAGTTAATTTCTAATATGATTTTCACGGTTATGTGTATTGTATGAGTGTACATAATGGTTAAGATCTTTGCCTCCCATACACAAGGTACAATGTTCGAGCCTGACCTCTGACCAATACCTGAATGGAATTTGCATATTTGCCCTCTGTCTCTACGGGGTTCCTTTCACTTCTTAATAAAATGTTGAGTCTTTCTACTTCAAACTCCCCCAAGAATGGAGCTGTGGGCAGCAGCAGAGATTATAGATGGTGCCCTGCAAGTGGAAGAGTTGTATAGGCCAGCCACTTGCAGCATCAACTGTGATATGCAGTATCCTCTGGATAACAGAACATGGATCACAGACTGTGCACCATGTCAATGTTTGCTACTAGACAGTCTAACAACTGAATCTAGGTGATTCATTCTTGTTGACTAATGATGCCCAAAATGGGCATGGTTATTTGCCAGTGATAAATAGAATGAGGATCTGGTGTACTCTGACTGATGGCAGGGACCCTTGCTAATGGTGGGAGGGGTGTATGCACCCATATTGGCCAGTGTATGCCCACCATAAAGCCCAGCAGCCCTGTCTCAATAAGCTACTGGCCAGCCACTTTCCAGTTACTCCTCTTGGGTTACCTATGATAGCTCTGTTAAGTGAAAGCTGGACATAAAAGCAATTAACGTGCCAAATATGAACTAAGTATTGTTACACTCAAGGTAGGTTCACTGATAACACACAGACTAGGCTGAAGACCTGGAAGACTCAAGACACAACAGTTCAATGAATTACTCAGGGCACTATCACCCCAAGAAGATGAATAAATAGGTTGAGTTGAAGAAAAATGGAAGTGCCTCAAAATGCATCTGTAAGGACAATAGAACAGATATTTGGCCAGACAAGTGTGGAAGCAATGTACATATAGAAAGCTGGTGATGGAATGTAAAAGTCCAGTAAGTCATCAAAAGAAAGATGGAGTGCAGGAAAAAGTGGGAGATAGAAAAGACCAACCAGGCTAAAAGGCTAATAAATGAGTTGCAATAGCAAAGAACAAGGCATCACAGGTACTCCACTAGCGTCTGAAAAATGACACAGTAGATGGCACAAACTCCATATGGTTGCAAGGTAAAGACAGAAAGATAAAGAAGATATTCAGTCATGCTTCATAAGGGATACCAGGGAACATCCAGAGAAAAAAATGTTGGTAGCACACAGCAGGTACATTAGCAAAAGTACGTTTAATATAATAGAACGCAGAGAAAGTAAGCGCTTTCGCGGACAACTCCCGCTTCATCAGACTAACATTAAACAGGTTTAACAAAACATTTTAAATAGACTCATAAATCACATAGCAACCAATAAAAACAAGACATAAAAGCATGTGGAGTGCAAATTAAAGTGCTAGCACACCAAGGTGCTAATGCTATAAAATGAAATAGTCAACAACTATACAAATATCTTAACTATTTAAAACTCTAATAATACCTTCATAAAGCCATGTATTAAAATTATATATATACACAAATATATTCATAAAATACATAAGTATGCAATCTGTGTGTTCAAAAAATGCAGTACATATAAAAAGTATAAAAATATATGTAGAGTGGCTAAGCACAGTAAATATTACTAAAAGTATGTATTATATATATTACATACAAATATTAATGTTTCAGTGATCTTGCTCTTAAAAAAGGTTTTAAGGATACTTTATTATTAAGTCCAGGTGGTACATCCGCCTGGAATCTGAGTATCCATTCCTGCTTAACACCTTCTGTACGACTATTCAAATTACCTCCTCTTTTATTGACAGGGACTATTTTAAGTACAAAAAATTTAAAACCAAGTGTGTGACCTTCTTCTATGACGTGCATTGCAAGTGTACTGCTTTCCTTAGTATTCCTAACATCCCTTATATCCTCCAGTATTCTGTCTTTTAAAGGATGATTGGTCTTTCCTATGTAAAAAGCATAGCAGATTGTGCAATAACTAAAGTAATCCACGTACTTCATTTGACAATCAGCATAAAAATTAGACTCAAAGGTGAACCCCTTATGTGGATGTAAAAAGCGGCCTCCCACATATATATATTGACAGGCTGTACACCTATAACAGTACGTACCTAACCTGTCGGATTTATTATATTGTTGGACATTGTCAATTTTGTAGCAGAGCTGTCTTTTCAAGGATCTGTTGTTCCTAAAGGTGAATCTAGGTTCATGGCCTTTAACTCCATTTAATTCTTTAACATTAGAAAGAATGTCCCAGTTATTCTTAATAATATCCCACACTATATTAATATTACTGGCATATGTGAGTGGCATTCTAAGTGCATCCATCTCAGTAGTATTATTAGGGCCTGTATAGATGTTATCACTACTACATACTCCAACTTGCGTATTACAATATGGTTTGCACCTACCACCTCTCTCTCTCCATGCTAGTTCCAGTTGTGTGTATATATTGTGCTCTCTATACCCTCTTGACATAAACTCTTGTTTTAGCACAAATAGTTCTGATTGTAAAGCAATATTATCATTATGCAAATGCATAACACGATACATTTGCTCTAGTATGTTTAGGGTGCATACTGCTGTTATGAAGTACAGTATTCTTCTTGATGGGTTTCTTATACAAAGTAGTAAATACTAAATGAAATGCATCTCTACTAACCTTGACATCTAGAAACTCTATCTCCCTGTCAGAATATTTATGAGTAAATTTAAGGAATGTGGTCACATTGTTGATGTATACAATAAATTCCTTAAGGCACTCCTCTGTATCATGCCACAAAAGGAAGATATCGTCCACAAAATGTTTATACCAGACAATGGATGTAGCAAATTTATTGTTGTTAATCACATGATTAACCTCCCATTGAACAAGCGAGAGGTCGGCGTAGCTGTTGGCACAGACAGTACCCATAGTCATGCCAACCTTCTGTATATAACATTCATCTCTGAACATAAAAATGTTGTTTTCTAGGATAATCTCAAGCAGTGCACACACTAAACTAATCTTATTAGGTTGCATCTCCTTTGTATATAAAAGGTCTCTGACACTTTCAATACCCCAGTCATTCAGGATTGTTGTAAAAAAGCGATTCTATGTCTAATGTAACCAGCCAGCATGGATCTGCAAGTGCTTCAAGATGTACTCCTAACTCTACAAGGAAATCCTTAGTGTCCTTTAACACAGTTGTGCATCCACTCAAGATAGGACGTAGGGTATTCTCTACAAAAATTGAGAGAGGCTCTGTAGCCCATCCCCTACTGGACACAATTTGGGGGATTAGCAAGTTGGATACCAGGAACAACCTGATCACCAGTCCACAGAAAATCAAAGGCAAATGGAAGGTGTACTTCCAGAAGCTTCTGATCGTGCTATCCCAAATAAAACCAAGACTCACTCCTCCAAAAACAGGTCTGGTGGACCCCGGCCATAAATAAGCTATACAACAGAAGGAGGAAGCTACTACTTGACAGAGCAAAATCCCAAAAAGGGAAGGCATCACTGATCAGTATTTGCAAGAAACTTCGATCCCTCATAAAATCACCAAAGGCCAGTTTCGAAAGAAAAATTGCCCTAGACACTAAAGATAATCACAAGGCCTTCTTTAGTTATGTCAGGAACATGGGCGGAAACTCCCAGATATGCTCTGAATTGTTGCTTAACGGTACAAAATATACTGAACCTACAGACATAGCCAACATCCTGGCAGACAGATTCATCGCAACCCCCCCCCTTCCCCCCCAAAGGAGCAAATGCCTATCCCAACTGAATGTAACCTCCCTGACATCACAGATGCACAGGTGAAAGCTGCCCTCTCCAAAGCAAAAAACACAGCATCTATGGGACTGGACGGTGTCCCAGGCTATGTCTTACATGAGCTCCAAGAAGAACTGAACCCTCACATTAAGTCACTGTTCAAACTTAGCCTTACTACCGGATATGTACCCAAAGAATGGCATACATCTACAGTGGTCCCACTCCACAAAGACCCCGGAAACTATCGCCCCATAAGCCTGACTAGTCTGATCTGTAAATCTATGGAGTGTATTATCATGGAACTCATAAACAAAGACATTGGGAGCCTCCAGACACTGGACCCTACCCAATTCGGCTTTGTTAAGGGCAGATCTTGCCTCTTAAACCTAGTTGATTTCTTTGAAATAGTTACCAAAGCCATAGATGAGGGCGAGGTAGTCCACACAGCCTACCTGCACCTCACAAAAGCCTTTGACACAATACCCCATTCAGGCATCATAAATAAGCTTACCAGCTTAAATATCAACCCCTATATCACAAGATGGGTTGCAAAATGGCTCAGAGATAGAAGCCACATGGTCAGAATCACAGGTGCCATGTCCGAATCCAAACCAGTTACAAGTGGCATCCCACAGGGCTCCGTTCTGGGACCTCTCTTGTTCAGTATATACTTCTCTGAGGTTCAGGCTAACACGGGGGGGATTATGGCTGACAAAGTTCGCAGATGACTGCAAACTGGGGGCCATAATCAAATCTCCAGCTGACACAAGCATCCTCCAAAAGGGTCTCACAGAGATGGATGCTTGGTGCCAGAGCCACAGCCTCAAGTTAAATGCTAAAAAGTGCATAGTCATCCCCTTTCAGAAAAACAAGGTGCCCACAAATTACCACATAGGTGGTAATCCATTGGCACGGAAGAAGTAATTAGAGATTTGGGGACCAATGTAGATAGTAATCTCTCCTTTGATAATCACGTTGCCAAAGTGGTTAGAAAGACCTTCTATATAGCCCACCTTATCATGAAAGGATTCGCATCTAGATCAAGAGAGGTCATTGTGCCCCTCTACTCGTCACTCATCAGGCCCATAATTGAATACAATGCCCCCTTTGGGATGTACCTTACCCGACACCTGCAGCAACTGGAGAGACCCCAAAAGTACCTCACCAAGAGGATCATGGGCTACAAACAGATGTCCTATGCAGCTTGACTAAAGAAACTCCAGCTCTACTCAGTTGCTTACCGCCTGCTCAGAGGCGATCTATGCCTGACGTACAAAGCCATGTCAAACCCAGAATTAATGGACATGCTCCACCTCAAAAAATCCAAGTCCCTTAGAGCTACATGCTCCAGGGACTTAAACCTAAGCACAAAAATAAATAGGACATGCTGGAGGGACAGATTCATTTCCCAGAGGCTCCCCTCACTCTGGAATAGAATCCCAATTCATGTTAGACATAGCCCCTCGCTGACCCTCTTCAAGCGAAATCTGGACGCGTGGATGGGAAATCGCAAATTCACCCCTGGGATCTCTTCTGTGTCCCTGCTAGACAGAGGCACAGTAAACTAATCTTAAAAGGGTACCTTCTGTGACCTACTTTACAGAGGCACAGTAGGCTAATCTAATAGGGAGGCGGAAGCCAAATACACTCTGGCTAGGCTTATAAATGCCCTAGGGCAGATAGCCTAGTATCTACCTATGAACCTATGAACCTATGAATGTAGAAAACCCTACAGAATCTGTACTGCCCAAGACACAGCCTACAATGAAAGATGAAGATGAGCTCATCCCAGAAAAAGTAAGAACAGCACTAAAGAAAATGAAGTCAGAGAAAGCTGCAGGCTCAGATGAGGTCACAACAGATATGGTCAAGATGTCGGGTGAGACAGTGGAGAAATGGCTCCTGAAGATACTTACAGCAGTACAGACAGAAATGTGTATTCCAGATGACTGAAAAATAGGCATACTAGTGTCAGTGTACAAGAACAAAGGGGACATCCACAACTGTGGGCAGTGCAGAGGTATCAAACTCCTGTCAGTCTGCATGAAAGTTCTGGAGAAGGTGGTTGACAAATGAATATGCAGAGTAGTAGAAATTAAGATGGGAAATGAGCAGTTCAGATTCAGATCAGGATGCAGTACAAACTGACCTGATGTTTGTAATGAGACAGGTAGTTGAGAAGAAGGTTGAAATGAGGAAAGAGTCCAATGGGGCACTCATAGACTTGGAGAAAGCATATGGCAAGTTCCCAAGAAAGCTGATTTGGTAGTCCAGTAGCTCAAATTCAAAGAAACTTTGGTAGAATTACTGCAGACTATGTACAAGGACCCAATGACTTGAGTATGAACAGTGTTCTGAATCTCAGAGGGGTTCACAGTGGGAGTGGGTGTGCATCAGCGTTCAGATCTGAGCCCAAAGCTATTCATAGTAGTGATGAACTACATTAGCAACAGGTGAGAGGGGACAGATCAACAAAGTTGCTGTACACAGACTATTTGGCATTACAGGCAGACTGAGCAAGAACTTCACCAAAGAATAGAATAAGGGAATGTAAAATGGAAGGCAAAACTGAGTGCAGATAAGACAATTGTTATAGCAGCAAATGGAGAAATCACAAGAAGCTGAGTATAAAAATAGAACGGGAAAATAGTGGAACAGGTTAACAGATTCAAGTAGCTGGGGGTTGGTTGAGAAGGGAAGTGTGATTGAGGAGGTCAAGCCTAGAATCAGAGGGGATGCAACCAAATAACACTGAGTGTCAGGGTTAGTGTATGATAGAAGAATGCTAAAGAAGCTGAAAAGTAAAGTGTACAAAACAATGGTTTGACCAGTACTACTGTATGGTACAGAAACCTGGGCAGTAAAGGCAGAGCAGTTGAGGAAGCTCAAGGTGATGGAGATGAGGTGACTGAGATGGTGGTAGGATGCAAACTATGGTACAGATGAAGAAATGAGAACATCAGAGCATAAATCAAGTGAGCGCCAATTGCAGAGAAAGCCAGGAGAAAAGATTACGGTGGTTTGGGCAGATGTGCAGAAAACCGAAGACAATCTGGTGAAGAAGATTTGGAAGAGACAGGAAGAAGGCTAGAGGTAACTGAAGTTATCCAGCAAAGAGGTGGATGGATTGTGTGAGAGAAGGCTTGCAACAGTAAGGCATGACTATTGACGAAAGTAGAAGAGTGGCACTGAATCGAGAGCCACAACGCTCCAAATCCATGTAGAAAATAGGAAAGGGGGGGATGATGATGATGATGATGAGTGTAAAAGGAAGTGCAGGTGTTAGTGTTGTAGGGTACTGAGTCTCAGAGACATGTTATTTGGGTTCAGGTTAGGTGTAGTAGTTTTTTTTTTTTTTAATGTCTGAGTTTCTGATATCTCATTAACACCTATGTGGTATGGAATGTCAAACCTACAGCAGCTAACACACATCTTGCATTCCAGAGCATTTTCTGAAAAAAAAAAATTAAAAAGCATGAGATAAACAAATGTAAATATTTTGTGAAAAATAAAAGCTATTAAAACTAAAAGTACTTTGCTTGTGTGCAAATCCTTGGATTTCTTGTTGCAGTGGTTGTAATGCCATTTTAAGGTCTTCCAATGTTAATGCTTGTTCTTGCTTTGATCTAAGGGCAGATTTAGTCATTTCTGGCTGAGTTTTATTTGTTTTTAGCCTTTTTGATGCAGTATCTTTTTCTGGTGTAACTATATTTGATAGTTTAGTTTTGGTAGTTACTGCATCCATGCGCTCTGGTAAATTTTCCATTTCCAACGTTGATTTAACTGTTTTTCAGATAAAATATGTTCAGCTAGATAAAGTTGCAGAAGGTTGACTTTATTCCGGCAATTTTATATTAACACAAGCCATCTTTTTCTTCTCCTTTTCACTCAGGCCTGCTTATCTTGAAGTGTCCCCACCATGCAGTTCAGGAATCTGTTTGCAGTAAGTAATATTTTTCTTGCAAAAAAGGTCATCCAACATAAAATATAGCTGAAATATTTTAGTAGCTTGCTTGTTGCCTTTTTTCTGTTGAAAATTTTCTATTTTTCCTCAGGATGTGTAGGCAAAAGGTTAGATATTATTGAAAGTTAAGGGAGCTGCACAGCTAGAGTGCTCACTGGCCATCCACCATTTTAGAATGACCATTTTGTGACCATTTTGTGATTTTTTTGACACCATTTTGTGTTTGCACACAAACTAAGTACTTTCAGCTCAAGCATGAACCAAATTATGCTCAGATTAGAACAAAATGAAGCATAAATCATGGGCAATGAACTAAAAATACAAGAAATGCAGAAATCAATACAGGCTAGTGCAAAAAGTATTATGGAATTGCAATAAAAAGTTCTGGACATAGAAGCAAGAAACAGACAAAATAATCTCATTATCAGGGGAATACCAGAATCAGTTGAAACCACTCAAATAAACACAGTTACAAAAGAAATACTAAGCACAGTACTGCAGGATAAAGAGCTTTTGGAGGGCATAACAACTGAAAGAGCTCACAGATCCATAAGACGCTCAAAACACATGGACTTCCCAAGACCAATATATGTCAGGATCCTTAATTCAGCCCATGTACAATCAATATTATCTGCACATAAAACCAAGAAAGCAATCACATGGAGAGGACACAAAATCACAATAAGCCAAGATCTTCCTCTTGAAATAAAGCAAATACTATGCTTACCTTATTGAAAAAATCCGCTTTCAGAGGAAATATCCTTCTACACTAGTATTTCACCATAAAAATGAAAAAATATCAACAGATACACCAGAAGAAACAAAAGCCACATTTCTCTGTCTCTACAATGCAAATCCAGCATGAAGAAAGACAATCCATCTTTGCTTAAGCATTTGAATGATATAATCTTCTGTTTTAGGCTGAATCCTGCATATTTTGATTTTTTCTTGAGGTAAATACTTAAATATGTTTATTTTTCCACTTTGCTGAGTAGGCCAAGAGGTCTGTTAGCATGGTGATGTCCCATTACCTACAATTCCATGCAGCTACAATGCATTTGCAATAACCTTTCACCTTTCAACTCATTTCATCATCTAAATGACCTAGGAGCCCCAGTGCATTACTGGGAATAGATCTAATGTAAACAAAACATTACAACACTGAAAAAGGACATTAGACTATTTGCCAAGCATGCTGACAGAATCTGTGCAGCAGAATGTAAGCAGATAGGCTGATGTTTAGTTACTTTCTATGCTAGAGAATGTTGAAGTTAA
This sequence comes from Protopterus annectens, assembly GCF_019279795.1. Classification (NCBI taxonomy): domain Eukaryota; kingdom Metazoa; phylum Chordata; order Ceratodontiformes; family Protopteridae; genus Protopterus; species Protopterus annectens. Next base: position 388,037,098 of record NC_056746.1, read on the forward strand.
TACAGTTATTTTAAAGGGGCAATGCGAATATTATTTCAAATAATGTGCTTGAACTTTTTAAACTGATGATTAGGTGGAATATAACATGTTTTTTTCTCTTAATCTTAATTATTAGGTGAAACCTTCCTATACTCATGTTTAAACAAAGCTGTGAGATATACATAAAGAAAAGACTGAAAATTATTATATTAGATAGCAGCTGTATACTCATATACGCTGTGGCAAAATTACATTTATGATGACATGATGTTGGTCTTGTACCAAAAACAAATATGATTTATTTGATGAACGCCTTAAGGTAAAATATGCAAAAGGAATGTGTACTTGTTTTATTATTTTTTTTCTCTAGGAAAAGTGAACAGAGTTTATAAGATATTGTAGAATTTATATATACAGTTGAAGCATTTTTAATTTTTTTTTTTATTTTTATTTTTATCTTTATCTTTATTAGGCTGTAATACTAAGCAAAATGCATGTGTGTATATATATATATATATATATATATATATATATATATATATATATATATATATAAAATGGAAAATAAAACTAAAAGTTAGATATTTGTAATGCACATGTATTGAAGGCGAAAGATAGATGCAATATTATAGTGTTGTTAGAGTGGCAGCAGTACTGTTTAATAATGCCAATCTAGTATTTTTTTTCTGTTCCCTTTTGCTGTTTATAGATCTAGCTCATACGAATATACTGCATTGTATTTTTTCTCTTTTCTTTAGTTTGTTTGTATTAGTCAGGTATTTGCATGGAATTATAAATGCACCTTATAACTTGGTATAGCTTAAAAACAAAATGACAAAGGGATGTTTTATTATATATATATATATATATATATATATATATATATATATATATATATATATATATATATATATTTTTTTGGGGGGGGGCTTCCAGGACTTGTATAGAAGAATTAAGGACCTTATTTCGAGTTTTAGTATATTCCTTTGGTTTGGTTCTAAGGCTATCCAAAATATTTTGATTACATTTACTAATATAATACATAGGTTTAAAATGATAAGATATTTAAAATTGATTCTGAATACGGGTACAGGGAGGCTGCTATGCAGAGTTGATGTATATGGTTGTGTATGTTTGGAAAATAGTAGGTAATTTTGGCATCCCTCTGCTCTACAAGACTTCCATCCAAACTCAGTCACAAAAGTCCTTTGATTTTAGAAGTTTTGTTTATCTAACATTACAGAGGGATGGGTGGTTAGGCACACAAGGCGGGGGTAGGAGAATAGAAGTCACTATGCGGAAAATACTAACACTAATACACAACAGTATATATTTATATTATCGCATTGCTTATTGTGCTTTATTAACACTAATCAAGAAATATTTTTACACTTTCAGAAATTATATCTTTAGATTCATGGTACGTTAAGGGAATTTCAGACAAAAGTAAATGGAATCTAGTCATACATATTATATATCAAAGTAAAACAAAGATAACCTTTCTTCAAGAAACTCACCTGATCTCACATCTCTGGGACAGGGAGAGAAAAAGAAAACGGGTCAAGCATATAATAGCTGCTGGACATAATTCTACTTCCAGAGGGGTTGCTATCATTATAAACAAAGCCTATCAAGGGGAAATTGTTTCCATGAAGACTGACTTGAATGGTAGATGGGCTATGTTTACCTCAAATTTCCATAGCATAAATAAATCTTTACTTTTCCTAAATATATATAGTCCCTGCTCTAACCAACAAACTTTTATTTATGAAATCTTTAACTTACTTATTGAATTTCCAAATCATTTATATATAATCGGGAGAGATTGGAATGCAGTAATGAAACCTTACAAAGATAGATCCAATAAAGAAACCAAGCAACCGCATATCATAAATATAGCTCTTAGTGAATTACAAAATACTTTTGAGCTATTTGATCCATATGAGAATTTCCAACATGACAAAACAATATCCAGATATACCTTCTTTTCTACGTCTCATAAATCTTGGTCTAGAATAGACGCCTTCCTAATCTCTCAGTTCTTTCGGTTGTATAAGCTAAAATACAGCATTTCACCTAGATCTATCTCAGATCATTCTAAAATTAATATATTTATAAACCTGCTTAATTTCAGCCAAAACATATCTTATTTTAATAAGTGGACTTTAAACCCAAAAATTATTCAGAAACAAGAAGTAGGTAAAGAGATAAACAGTATACTCACTCAGTTAGATGAAGAAATCATAATTACTCCAATACCTTATGATAAGCAATGGGAAGCTGCAAAAGCAGTTATTAGAGGTGTCATAATTCAAAAATCTGCCTGGTTTAAGAAAAAATATAATAATACCAAAACCACATTAGAATCGCAAATTGCATCAGCAGAACTACAATTACAACAAAAATATTCAAAAGAATTAGAGGAAAAATGTATGGAATGGCAAAAACAACTACATAAGCATTACTTAGAAAATCTTTTTAGAAAGCAGGTCTTTATATCAATACTCAAAATGGGCTCAAACACCCTCAAGATTTCTAGCCAGGCTAATAAATATTAAGAGTGGCCCACCAAAAATTACAGAATTACATTATGAAGGACATAAATTTCAGGAAAACCAAAACATATTAAATGTATTTGAGAACATATATAAAAGGCTGTATGACATGCACTAACCACCATCAAATGACAAATTTAATGAATTCATTCAAAATTTTAAATTTCCACAAGTTGCACAAGAACAACAAAAACTTTTAGGGGCACCATTACACCTAAAAGAAATAAAAGAAGCAATAAACAAATCTCATACCAGGTAAATCTCCAGGACCTGATGGATTTACCTCTGAATTTTATAA
>NC_056746.1:388044929-388092429 GCF_019279795.1 Protopterus annectens
CCGCAGTTATGAGCAGGTCCGACATCAGTGCACTGACCTACTCCGCCATGCCTATCAGCATGCTGCTGCGGTTAGGAGGAGCCAGCTAGCCACAATGGGGGTCATGCCATCCAGTCCCCCTGACACATGCTGAGGAGCTACTCGCCAGCCTCAGGGCACCTGACTCGCCACAAACACAAGACCCGGCAGAGAGCATTGTGGAGGAGGGTGCTACCCATACAGTGGATGAGGAGCATGCAGGTAAGGCCACAGGGCACATCAGTTGTCCACTGTTGCTTATCCATCTGCAACTGTAGAGTTTAATCATCCATATGTGACATAAAGTATATATGGTCTGATGCTGCGTTGTAGTAATAAACAAATGTGCATAATCTGTAGTATTGTGGGTTTGTACTGTTGATGTACTGCAATTCTGCTCCCACCCTGTACCAGTGACACAGTTGACTACTGACATCACATCTCTCACACAATTATGTAGGTCCCCTCTGGTATACCTCTGGAACAGCAGCCTGTAGCCAGTGAGTATGGTGTTGTCTGTTCAGGTTTGCCAATACACCGACCATGTTATGGCCATGGTATTTGCCATGTACACATTTAACACACCTACCCATAATGCATGCTGTACATGTTCACTTATTGTTGCTGTTAACTGCACTGCATCACAGTGGTCACCATGGTGGCATATCTGAAGGGTATGTAAGAGTCCTGCAATATAACTAACAACCTGTCATTGCAAGATGGCCTACAGTAGGAACATGTCTGAAACATCACCCTTATACAGTGCTACAACAGTGTATATACCACTATTACAAGGGCAACTGTTACAGATCTACACAACGGCATATCACAATACCACATTCCACAACCCTTACAACCTGTAATGAGGTCCTAACATGAGCAATGAATCTGTAATATGGAATCCTATGTTAGGACAGCAAATATGGGGAATACATACCTTAACAAACACTGGAAGCATATGCGTGCATACATTCCAAATAACATATTGTGGAAGGAGCTTTTGAGGTACTGACTGCATTCACTCTTCATGAGTAGGGACCTTCCAGCAAGTACAGGTCCTCAATGTCACACCAAGAAATGTTCTGCTGTCCAAGACATTTGTCCATCAAATGTGCCCACTTACCTGCAACAGACGCAGCTGTGGCTTGCACACATCTTACAATTAGTACGATAATAATAAACAACAAAACCAATAAAAATAAAAATAAAGTCCAGGCTACAAACGTAGGTACGAATTCCTTTATATTTCCACAAGATTCCACAAATCACAGATGAGCGCTTTCGTCTAATGATAAGACTTCATCAGATAAAAGCACTGTTATTACAAACAACTTTATATACTTGATGTCAATCAACACAATCAATTAATTAAAGTTTAAAATTTTAAGATTTAAAGTGACATGACACTTCACCTTAAAACATCCTATTGTAATGTCTGAATACAAATCATTTAATATAACATACCCAAATCACTTCATCACTAAATAAACCATGTTTAAAAAAAAAACTGTTTTCTTAAAAAAATATATATATTTTTTACACATTTTCAGCTCAGCTTTTTTGTACAATGCAGATTTTATACTAATATAATCATTGAGACCTGGTGAAATATTAGATTTGTACCTAAGCTGCCATATCAGTTCTCTATTTAATAAAGCATTTTTAGAATCACCCCCTCCCCCTAGTGGGTATTTTCTAATTATGTCAATAATACCGAACTTAAATCCTTCAAAGGAAGAACAAGACATACTATGTTTATATAAGGGACTTGTTTCTTTGTGTGTCCTAATGTCATATAAATGTTCATAAATACGATCCTTGAGTGTTCTTTCAGTTTTTCCAATATAATATGCATTACAATTTACATTACATTACAATATGCATTACAATTGGTGCATATAGCCATGTAAACAAGCATTTTTGTCTTACAATTTCCTTTACAAAATCTTACAGTACTATTCAGGCCGTTGTTTAATACAACAGTTGCCTCACCATAAATATAAGAACATATACTACAAGCTCCACAGGGGGCAGTGGTTTTATATTGCAATACTTCCCTCACTCTATGTTCAAAAGTCCTTTTAAAATTCATTCCTACCTTGTATGTAAATATAGGTTGTTCACCCACTAGGTTATATATTTCTTTGTTAGCTTTCATTAAATTCCAATTAGTTCTTATTGTGTGTGAAAATAACTCAGAAAAAAATACTATATTGAGTAACACATACAGTATTATATTTTCTTCTGTCCTTTACCAGGTCATTTGTGTTTTGAAAAGAATGACCTAAAAGGGCCTTATATTTAGTACCCCATCCATTGTGCACTTCATCTAAGATTTCCATAACCATCTCTATAGGATATTCTCTCTCAATAAAACATTTGCCTAAAAAAGATAGTTCTTGTTTCAGATCTTGGTAGTCAGAGGTCATCCTAGCTATCCTAACTGCTTGACCCTTAATAATACTCTTTTTTTGTGCAATCGGATGGTGACTACCAAAGTGTAAATAACTATTGCACCAAGTGTCCTTTCTGTAAAAATTAGATTTAAAACCATTAATGGTCTTAGAAATGGTAACATCCAAATAATGAATAAAATATCATTATATGTGTGCGTAAAGGAAAGGAAGGTGGTACAAGAATTCAAATATTCCATAAACTTGTGCAGCTCTTCTTTGGTTCCATTCCATAATACAAAAATATCATCCAAAAATCTCAGGTATAGCCTAACATGATGGAAATAAGAAGAGGGAAAGACGTACCTGTTTTCCCATTCAAGCAAAACTAAATTAGCGTAAATGGGAGCACAAGCAGCGCCCATAGCTATACCACTAACCTGTTGGTAAAATTCCCCTTGAAAATGGATGTAGTTAGAATCTAAAATGACCTCCATAAGTTCTAAAATAAGTAAAATTCTATCTTTAGGCAAAGAGGAATGTTTCAGTCTTACAAGCAATATACTATGGAAAACAGTGCAGATAGTCATGTATGTGGCGAGGATGTATGGGACAAGATTAATGTAGAAAATAAACAGAAGGCCATCCAAGACAGATGACGACACATGTTGCAAACTGGTCATGCAGGCTGCCTAGTAACATGCTGCAACACTGAAGGAGTTGCAGGAATGTCTAGCGAGTACTGGCTGTGCAATACCTGTGTCAGCAATCGCCTGGACTCTGCATAAGTGTGGCCTATGGGTTAGGGTAATCAGATAGGACAGTTGTTCCACAGGAAACACCAGCCAGGGGTCTCTACAGGTAACATATGCATAACATCAAAAGTCCTAAAAAGGCATGTGTTGCAATGTGTACTGGTGTACCAAGACCAAGTTGGAAACCTACAGAGAGTATCAATTAAGATACATGTGCTGCACAACCAACACCTCACCCCACCTCAGGCCCACCAACCCCATCTGTACCTTGCTGGTGCCAGTGTACACCTGTATGTTTGCCATTCATTAGCAGAGACTAGGCCGGTACACATGGTGTTCAGAATTTGGGACACTGCAAAATGACACACGTGTAGCCCATAGTTGTCAAGCATCTGCAAAAAGGCTGAGGATGGGGAGGGGGTGTTATTCTGAAACACAACAGTGAATTGAAGCAGACATCCAAAGCTCATTAAGAATGGATGTATCTGCACACAGACAAGGTCATGAATTGTGGCAGACATAACCCTGACTCCATAGCAATAGTGATAGTACTGTGTGACCTCCAAGGGCTGTGCACATGAGTTGACCTTGCAATTATGCAGAGTTGGGGGACATTTGTAGGGCAGATTGCCCAAATACTGGCAAATGCAGATGGCCCATGCTAGTACACCCCTTCCAGGAATAGTGTCGACTGCAGTACACTTAACAGTAGGGTGTGCACACTTATGCACCCACAAATTGTATGCATCTCAATCAGCATTTGCACAACTAACACATTTGTTTGATACTGCATATGATTGCACAGGTCATATGTCACATTTCAGATTTATGAAATGTTAACATATGCAGTAATGTGGCCCCATGGCATATCAGGGAAGAGGGTGACATGTCAGTAAGGGTGTGCACACTCCCCATAGCCACAGTAAGGTTTTAAGGTTGTCAGTGTATTTGTATTTTATTGGCCATACATGCACCGCTGATGATGAGATCTGTAAATCAGACATCAGGCATTAACTAGTGACATCTGTCCACATATCATCCCAGGTATGGTTTAGACAAACACATAGGGGCTGCAAGCAGCACAGCAAACATAACTGACACACATATACACATTCAGCAATGGTGTGTACACTTGTGAGGTATGGTGCACAGTACATGCCTGGGTGTTGAACAAGTGCTCAGCATTACTGTGTACATGGGTTCAGTGTGTTCCAGGGGAAAGGGCATCACCTACTAACACAACCCATGCATTACAGAGATGTATAATGTTGGTAACAGGGATTGACTATAGTTGCACTGCATGCTGTTGAGTGCCATATGTCATGTATGTTGACAGATGGCTAATGAGAGGTCTGTGTGTAATATCTTTGTGCAACCTCACTTGTAAGTGTGTGTGTGTGTGTGTGTGTGTGTGTGTGTGTGTGTGTGTGTGTGTGTGTGTGTGTGTATACTGTTAAGCAATGACATACAGGTCTTAAAGTGCATTTCTTGTTTTCCCCTCACAGGTGGTGAGGTGGGTCAGGGTCCCTCCTCCAGGCAAACTGATGTTAGTGTCCATACAGATACTGATAATGATGGTAGTTGTGTTGATGCATAGGCAGGGCTGTCAGTGGCTGAAGCTGCACCATCGTTTGACATCCCACTGTTATCCACCCCATCCCCACACACAGTCACATTGTCTATACATACCCCATCATCAGTGGCCATAGATGAGGGACAGTTGGTGGGTGCTGCCATGGGGCAGGACAGTGTGGTGCCCATGGCACATGTGTCTGGACACAGCAGCCATAGACAGATGTCTAGTGGGTTACAATGCAGGCAGATGTACAGGGGTGCAAGTAGGAGGGCTGCTGGTCATCATGCCCCTGGCAGAAGTGCCACATCTGGTGCCACCAGACGCACGTTTCAGGCCATCATGGAGGTCCAGGCACATATGGAACATATACCAGACAGCGTCTGAGGCTGCAGAGGGCTACTCATTCTACTGTTATTGACAACATCCGTGATCTTGCAGGTGCCCACCGTTATTTTGCAGAGGTCATGGATAGACAGGTTGGGTGAGATGGTGGGAATCCTCGACCGTGGAATGTCTGTGCTTGATCATATGGTGGGAGTACTGTGACGACCACATGGAAGTAGGCCAGCAACACCAATAGCTGGAGGTTGATATGGAAATGCAAGAAGTCAAAGCCGCTCCCGTTGTAGCAATACCAGCCCCAGCACTGCAGGGGGTGCTGTCCACACCAGAACACAGCAGGCCACATGGACATGGCCTTGGATGGTCCCAAGAGGGACCTGGATCAAGTGGACCTATGTCATCATCAGAGTAGAGTACCATATCATGGCTTGTACCTGGTGGTGCCCGTGGAACCCCTGGAAGGCACAGTTCTTGTGTCCATGGCCAGAGACTGTGAACTGCACACCCTGCCAGGTATGGTTTGCAGCTGTCTAACAAACCCCTGTATAGGGCAGCCACATGGAAGAACTGTGTGCATGCATACACACACACACACACACACACACACACACATCACCAACACAGCTAGGGCAACTCCATACCTACACACACCACATCACAACAGCCCAATTAATAAGTAAACCCCCTCACACTCATACATGATGTCAAATGTATGGTTCAGCCTAGGTCTCTAGCAAACCAACAACACACCGTGTGCAAATTATGATACCTGTGCCACATCCCTGTCATCCATAAAATTGATACAGTGACAGGCTAATATGGTTCTGATGCACAGGGTGACTGTACTATGGTGTACCAATATAATGCTGTGTAGCATGTTTTCAGCACTAAAGTTTAATGCTTACATGTCATGAAGTGTAGCTGTCCATCCATGATGCATTATAGCTGTTATTAACACTGAGTGAGTGTAGTCTTCATAATGTACTCTGTGTTGTAGGTGTCCATGTGTCAGCAGGATGTTGGTCTGCTGTTGTTTCCAACAAGGGGTATGGCACTGTGGTGACACCTTGACTGTGCCATATCCTGTGTACAGCTGAACACGTCACAGGTCTATATAACAGTTACTGCATGTGCCACATGCCTGATAGGTCTGGGGGTGTATACAGGTGAGTGCATGTTTGCTGATGTCAGAAGCCCTTCTACAGTGGACAATAGTAAGTGTACTGGGTGGTACACACCACATGTTTGTGTATAACACACACAGAGGCTTTGGTGTTGATGGTGTTGATGCAATACACAGAGAATACTGTACACATGGATGTATGTACTTCTGCAAGTAAGCCATTTTAGCCTATGTAATTCCACCAAGACAGAACAGGCACAACAACACATTGGAAAATAAGCAGTCTGCTAGTTTAATGTCATTGACGATGGTACTGGCAGGGTATATGTCCTCTTCCCCAATGTAGTCCAATCCTCAACTTGGTAAACATAGGTGTGCTGGTGTGGGTGGCACAGCCCTACCCTTTGGAGGGTGTAAGGTGCTGTAGAACCACAGATAGTGAGATTGACAACTACTTCACCTGTTAACATGAACTGTACAGTATTACAGCCAGCTAACCGGGGGGGGGGCACTCAACAGTAACTGCAATGATGGTGGCTGTGTCCACAAGATCCACACCCAGCTATATATACCAACCCCAGTATCGCTGTACAGCTATACAGTGGGGAAGAGGGCATTTACATATCTACTACTAGATGTGATGGAATAAATTTCCACAGGATGATACCTGTGAAATGTTAGCATTTTCAGGCAGTTCTAGGACAGATGACCTCCTGGGACATGTATATTCTGCAAACTGAAGTAGATCCCTACACATACACACACTCTTACATGGCAACACTGGGACTAGAACCCCTACCTAGGTATGTAGTGCTACTGATGTGTGTGGCCTTAATTGCACACACCACAAAGCTTTAGGATGATGTGTGTTCCAGGTTAGATCTTAAGTGAAGAACATCACCAGATCCTATACAGTATAGTAATGGGGGATGTACTGGTTGTTTATGAACAATTCATAGTGTGGCATACTGGAATATACACATTGACAAACACATAACAGTCATATACACATCTGAGAGACCTGGGCTTATCAGTGTTAACTACCTTGTCAGTGTGTCCATTCTGTTGCACACAGTAAAAGCATCACTGGGATGGATAGTGTTATCAGTTATCTGTATGGTTGATGGTGACAGTGATCCCCATACAGTGGAACATGGGACATGTGCTGGGGGTACCATGGTGTAAAGACAGTATACCCAGCACCCACACCCCAAAGTGGATATTGTGCTCACTGAAACCAATGATAATACTCTGACATACCCACTATCACACATTGACCAGGACTGCAGTACAACCCCTTGTCTATCTCAAGAGTGCTACTACTGGGATATGCATCTAATGCACATGCCACAAGAAGAGTAGGGTGATGCATTGTCATGGCTCTCCTACGGACAGCAACATCGCTATCCCTAATACTGTGTGGCAAGGTGCATTGTATTAAGAGAATGTGGCCTCAGAATACTGTATCTTACAAATATACACAATTGCACACCTACACACACTTGCTAGAACTCAGAGGGTATCCCATGCCTATCAACTAATTTGTAGAACAGTGTTGTACTGGTACTGCAAGCTCCAGGTAGCCCATAGGGTGAAGAGTGTAACAAGGTCCATCAGCAGCCATATCTAACTATGACAATAGGGGGTGTGGTGGGTGTGAAGGGCCTCAGGGTATTATCAACTACAGGTCTACAAACACACAGACACTGTTATTCTCAGTAATGCACACAGACACATTTGTCAGTAGTGGAGTCCATAGGTACAGGTGTTTATAGGTGTGTACCAGGATACTGTCCATAGAGAGATGGGAAGAGTAGGGGATGTATGTACAGTGGTATCATGCAACAGATACCATGGGGGTGATCCTCAGGGTGAGAATTATATGCACCATCCAATCATCTGTTTGCCTCTTGCAGAGGGCCAGTGAGGTGCTCCAGCTGACATGTATGCAACATGTATTACATAACATGGTCAGTGTCTGTCTTGGAGACCTGTACCCAAGCATGTTCTGTTGACTGTGGTACTGTAGTTGAGGAATCCATGGCATGTGGTGAATACAGGGTGTGGATTCCTAGCTGTGGCATTCATAACACAGCTGGGCAGGCATGTCAGTGCCACTCAAGCATAGATTGCCTGTAAGCAGCCAAGATGGAGTCCCGACATCTGCACATCTGTACAGAGGACAGACAGACATCAGCTAGTCAAATGGTTATGCAGTAGGATGACTGTGCGACAAATAGATGTCTGACACTGATAGGTATGCCATTACTACATGACAGCAGCCCTCAATGACATCTCCTATACACACATTAGTCTACAGTTAATATCCACATGTCAGATCAATATCCAGTAGGAAATACTTAATGACACACAGTTCATACACCAAGAACACGACAGTGAGGACTCAGAGTCCATCTCTGCATTTCGGGGTGTTGGGTTCCAGTACTACAATCTGCAATCTACTCTTACTTGTGAAAGCACTGTCAACAGTAATAATGTAATGATACACTACATGCCAGTGTGACTGCATATAACCTGGCATACTATCCATGTATGAAACACAGTCAAACAGAAAAGAGTGTTGTACAAGCCATATATACTCAGGTGTCCCAGACAGTAGACTCACACCCCTTGCTACTGTAATGACAGCACATAGATGCATGTTATGTACTTGGAATTAAATACACGTATTAAAATGTCATTACCCTGCTATTTTATCAGACTGTAATGTGATCAGGCTGCTCATACCTGCCTTAACAACTCTGTATCCAACAGCCCTTGTTCTGCCTAGCAACAGCATAAACAGCCTTTGCAGGTCCTGAACCCAGGACCCTGTACATTATAGTCACAGCATGTAACCACTAAGCTATCAGAGCCATGAAGATGTGTGATGTTTTTTCCAATATATCTGTTAGTACACATACTGAATAGTGGTGAACAACTAATTTGACCTCTACAATGGTGTAGTACTTGTAAGTGATATTAGTGTTAAATCAAGTATGTAGTTGTATCTACATATACACATATCAGATAAATATGGTGTGATACATCTGGGAAGGTATATGCAGCAGTCATGTGTACATATAACAAGGATATGGCTATATATATTTATATATATGTATATATATATATATATATATATATATATATATATATATATATATATATATATATATATATATCTTTAAACCCCTGGATCTGCTCCTGGATGCTGTGCATTCCTGGCCTTGCTATCCTTTGTTTTCCCTACTGGCCCTGCCCTCCTCGACATCCAAGACCAGTCACAGATAACTATTTCACCCTGTTTGACTGATTTCCCCAACAGGAAAGTCCTACTTTCTCCCAGAAGTGAAAGGAAAGGAATTAAAGAAACTCTTCAACCTTCTCTACCTACCTTGTTTTGCCTACCGGCCCTGCCCTCCTGGACATCCAGGACTAGTCACATATAACTATTTCACCCTGTTTGACTGATTTCCCTAACAGGAAAGTCCTACCTTCTCCCAGAAGTGAAAGCAAAGGAATTAAAGAAACTCTTCAACCTTCTCTACCTACCTTGTTTTGCCTACCGGCCCTGCCCTCCAGGACATCCAAGACCAGTCACAGATAACTATTTCACCCTGTTTGACTGATTTCCCCAACAAGAAAGTCCTACCTTCTCCACACATGTGAAAGGAAAGTAGCTAAAGAAAGTATGTTACATGGTGTAAAACCTTCTTTAATTTGTATGTAAAATTGCTCTACCACTTGCTAGGGGCTAGTATAGGATCCCGGCCAGAGTAGCCTGCAGCCATAACCCCCCCCCATACCTGCCTCATCCTAGCCACCTATTTCCTATATTTGACCCATCTTTCTCCCTTTACCTTTCTACCTCCTATAGTGGTTACTCTCTTCGCATTTATTGGATTTGTCCACTAGATGGCAGTATTTACCCTCCTATAACCTCTCTTCCCTCACTCCATCTTTCTCAAAATGATATAATATCCAGTCTTTTCACTCTCTTCTTCTTTAACTACTTGGTAACAGTCCTACCTACCTCTGAATTCACTCTACTCCTTTCCCTCATTACAGTACCCTAAGCATCCCTCTAACCAGCCTGCTTACATCCCTCTGTACTTACCTTCACTATACTGTTTGTTTTTCACACTGCCCTGCTGCCTTCTTTCCTTGGGTCTACTTAACGCATTCAAATCCATTTATATCTGTATCTATCTTCCTCCTGGTAATAACATTGCCACCATTGAATATATCCTTTGTTGGTTATCTCAAAACTTACTCCAATCCTAGGTGATTTTAACATTGATTGGAAGAGCTGTAGCAGTAGCCACCCTACCACCCATATTAACCTATTTGGTTTTATTCAAACCATTACCTCCCCTACCAGGATAAACAAGACTAATAAGAAGGACAGTACCTTCGATTGGATGCTCATCAATAACCATGCCCAGACATATGAAGCTGGAACCCTCCCTGATGATGTAAGTGATCACTCACTTACCTATATCATCAGGCGTAAAACCAATCTACCCATTCCAACCATTTTTAGGACTATCAGAACCAAGAAAAGCTTTAACCCCGATCTCTTCCAAAGAGAACTAAGAGCATATAACTGGTCTCCTGTGAAATACCTCCCACTGGAGGAAGCTGTTAATCACTTTAATTCTAAATTCCTAACCATACTAGACCACCATGCACGAACCCACTCTATCAGAATGAGAACTAAATCTGACTCATGGCTTTCAAAAGAAAGAAACCAAGCAAAAAATCCATCTCAGAAATAAATACTGGAATAAATATCGTTTAACTAAAAACCCTGTAGACCAACAAAACTTCAGACAACTGAGAAATAACACTAAAAAAACTATACTGTCTGACAAAAGAAACAACTACCTACAATTTCAGCAGACTCACCATAATAAACCACAAAAGTTCTGGGCAAGTATTAACCAATTACTACACCCAGGTCAATCTATCACACCAAACCCACAAGGCACAGACTAGGAGAATCCCAAGCAGACTGCTAATGCCTTTAATACCTTTTTCACTGATGCCATTCAAACTCTTACCAATCAGTTATCAACTCAGAACTTAACTTTATCTAACTCTAACACTATCCCACCCCCTCCATTTCTCTTCCAACCTGTCCCAACAACATATATTCTTACCCTTATCCAAAAACTAAAACCATGCTCTCCTTCAGCAGTCCAACTACCCACTGAATATCCACAAATAGCAGCCATATCCATTGCCTATCCCATTTCCATTCTCATCAATAGAACCATCAGTGATGGGCACATCCCTAAAATCTGGAAAGTCTTCCATATTATCCCCCTTCATAAGGGTGGGAACTCTACTGAATTCTCCAATTACTGTCCCATAGCCCTACTTTCTCCCTTGGCAAAGATCATGGAAAAATGCATCCACAGGCAATTGCTAGACCACCTAATCCAAAATAATTTACTTTCCAGCTGTCAACATGGTTTCAGACCTTCCCACAGCACTATTACTGCCCTCCTTTCCTTTACAGACTGTATTAACAAAAACCATAACCTCAATTTGCTTTCCTCTGCTCGATGTATAGATCTGTCTAAGGAATTTGATATGGTAAATCAACAGATACTTATAAATATCCTCAAATCCCTGTCACTAGATGCACTAGTTATAAAATGGTTCCAGTCCTACTTAGATAAAAGACAACGGGCTGCACTTTGGCACAACATTCTATCTACCCACCTGCCCATTAACCTTGGTGTCCCACAGGGGTCCATATTAGGACCTCTCCTGTTTTCTATATTTATCAACGACCTTCACCTAGCAATCCCCCAAGCTACATGCATACAATACGCAGACAATGCCACACTTACATGCTCAGCCACATCAATATCTGAACTTCACTCCCTTACCCAAAAGGTGTTTAACCCAGCTGAACAATGGTTTACACAGCACTGTCTCCTTCTGAACCCTAAAAAAACTAAGCTTCTCCTTTTTACTCCTACTCATAAGTCCCCGCTTATCGATTTCACAGTCACATCCAGTAATGGTACTCTCATATCCCCAGATCCAACTACCAAACTACTAGGTATCACCACAGATAACAACCTTAACTTCAACATCCATATCAACAATACTATAAAAACTGTTAATAGAAAACTAGGCTCTCCCTACAGGATCAAACCCTTCCTGTCTCCTGCAGCTAGAATAACTATTGCTCACATCCATCTAATCTCTACTCTCCTCTATGCCTCATCCATATATACTAATCTATCTAAAAACAACCTTAATAAAATGGAAACTCCTACAATAACATAGCCAGGTTTGATACAGGCAACCCATTCAGAACCCACCACTGTTACAACCTAAAACAGCTAGGATGGCTTGAATTACAAAATCAGCTTAAATTCCACCAACTGACCATTGTCCATAAAACCCTTTACCAACCAACAAATACCCCTATACTATCTACCCTCATCATCCCCTACAACAATCTGAAGACCTTACGTTCATCCCATAAACTTCTTGTCAATATTTGTAAATCAAACCACAGGGCTGGGGACTCTCTCTTCTCTAACTCTGTTGGAAAACCCTGGAACCTTCTCCCCAGCGAACTTTCCTCACTTCCCTCTGTATCACTTTTCAAAATCAAACTGAAACTTTTCCTCAAAACACACTGGTTGTGCCCCTGTACTGAACCTGACTGATCAACTAGCTCTTCTAACTTGGTTCAGCCTACCCTCCTCTTCTCAGTAATCAAGATCCTGTTCTTAAGAACAACAAACCTTGTCCTTCTAGATACTATTACTTACATCTTCTTGATTCTCATTAATGTGACTACTTTTGTACTAAGAAATTGTATATAAACAGCTGTCTTCTTTTTCGTACATTATGTATTGAAACTGCATTATATTATACGTATATATATATATATATATATATATATATATATATATATATATACATATGTATAGATATAGATATATATATATATATATATATATATATATATATGCATATATGTATAACATATGTCCATAACATGTAGTGGAGTCATACCCCAGCACCAATAGTCACAACCTCTTAGTGCAAGTGGATGTCATGTATGTATTGCAGGTATACATGTAGACTTTTGCTACTGTAACAGGGGTTGTCTTAACAGAAGTGTCATGTGGGAAGTCACATCTGATATTGACATGTACACCATCAGTTACTTACACACATCATAAGATCATCATAGTACAGTACCACACAAATCACAGTAATGATCCTGTGGAATACAGCAGAGATATGACCAATCAATGTGGACAGTCTGATACACTCTGGTCAGTCTAGAGGTATACACAGCACCCCTTAGTGCAAGATGTGTGGACCAAGCCTGACAAAATGGATGTTTACAGCCATGTAACTGGGGATATCATGAAAATATTGGAATAGATAAGCTCACATAGTTTATGCATTCACACACACCTGTCTGTCCTGGCACATAATAACCAGAGCAGCAGTGACATACATCAGTACAGCATCCTACTGCTTTGTCAGAAATACACAACAGTTATGGTGGCATGACAACAGTACATGTGACAAATATCTGGACTTAACATCACACTGGTTAAGTACACTGAGCTGCTACGCATGTCACAAAACACTGTGCAAACTACAGGCAGACTGCCACAACACTGGCCTACATTTCTTATGGGGGAATACACATGTACCTGCAAATATAGCAAGCTCTGCAGGCATGTAACAGCATGGAGTAACAGACACCTGTGTGAAACTGCATGCGCACAACCAATCTGAACACAGCCACAGTCACATATAGTAAGCATACTTAGTATTACAGTATATGGACTGTGTGAACAACACCACACTCATATGTGCCACTCACACACTGACCCTACATATATTGGGCCAATACATAGTGTAGTCCAATGCCTGACTGTGGTATGGGGCATGTGTCGGTTTGGGGCTACAAACATGTACTCCAATAGGGTACCATGCACTGCAGCAGCATACAACATCACATAGCACAGGACCAAGAACAATGTCATCTACCACAGTATGTACACAGGCCAAGGTACATATTCACATTACACACTCTGTCGACAATCACCATAAGTACACAAACCTCACTACTGTACACACTACAACAGAATATCCAGGTTTTGTCCTTAAATATAAGGCATACTATACATAACATGTCTAGCAGTCTGGTATCTCACTGGCTTGTTATCAGGTATGATGTCAGTAAATAATGATGTAATGAGCATCTGCACCTCTTACTGAATGACATATGTACAAAGGGTGACAGAGTTGTGGCTGGAGGCACTAAAACAGGGCCAATATTGACATGTTGCTGTGATGAACCCATACATTTACTGGTGTAACAGGGTTTGTTGTGACATATGTCTACTGAGAGATATGAAGTCAGTAACTCACATGGCTGTTGTCATGTACTAACTGCAATCCTCAGAGTATGCTACTGCATTTCTAAAGATAGGAAATCTGTGAGTAACACAACACATGTAAGTCTCCATTCACTGGCCAGTCTGCAGATAGCCCTACAGGTGGGAGTTTCCCCAACCACATAACACTTTCATGACAGATATTAAATCATGTAGACCAGCCATATCCACACAAACCCTGTTAAACCAACATTACTTCAAATGTAGAAGAGCAATACTTAATATTCTGTCCTCATGTCTGGAACATCCCCTTCCTGTTTGTTGGCCTGTTTCCACAATGTATGTTATAAGAGGTATATCCAATTGCCCTCTGTGATGCTGTTTGTCAAACACCAACATGAAGTCTTGCTCACAGTGAATGAAAAGGCCAACACCCACATGATGTTCTTAGTTATAGGAGTATATTTCCATGCAATTGGCTATAGGAATGATACCGCAGCTGTTCCACATGCAATCAGCTAGTGGGGGACTGCAATTCATGCACAGGCCATCAGCTGATCAGGAGCATCACTTACAAAACACAAGCTGCTGCCTAAGCAAAGCAGGTGTACTTTTCCACATCCACCAGAGAGGGAGTGAGAGAGACAGACAGAGACAAAGGAAGAAAGGAAGGGGGTAGGAGAGTAAGAGCTAAGCATGTTTATGTCACACACTTACCAGTACTGAGTTTCAAACCCCTGCCTGACTGTGTATCGCTATTACATTTTTATGCAGTTATTGCATGCGCCATAGAGCTTACATGTTGGAGAGCTGTCCGAAGGCATCTATGAAGGTGAGTGACATCAGCAACAATGATAAAGGAGGGATAAGGTAAGTGTAGTACATGTGGCTGTCCACAAAATTAGGTGTCAAGGAAGACACAACCACACTCTCTCAGGGACTCACACACTTTATCACAGTTGGCAGAGTCAGGATTAGAACTCCTAACTAACCAGATTGCTATACTACAGTATTATGCAGGTATCACATGTGCCACAGAGCTTATCAGGTTGATATATGGGCAAAGGGTATTTCAAGGTGACTGACATCAGAAGGCATGCTACAGTAGGGCAATGGGAGGTATAGTGAGTGCGAATGGCTTCCAAATCATTAATTCACACACACACACACACACACACACACACACACACACACACACACACTTGCCAGTACTGACATGTATGGGTTCATTGCTTCACAGGTTTGTAGCAGTTGACTGCACCAGAAGGCTGTACAAGGCTAGGCAAAGGGTATCCCTTGGCATCAGGCCACATGACAATGGTCTCCAGTGTGGCTCAGGGGTGTAGTGTCTGGATTGGCCCACACAGGTGGGTATTGTATTCACCATCCACTCATCTGGGTAACTATTGTGGGTGACCAGTGCTGTGCAATGCTTGCCATGTATGTGTTCTATATTCCATAATATGGACAGTGCCTTGCTTGTGCACATGTCCCACATGCATGTTCTGTGACATGTGGAATTGTACCTGGGGTCTTTGGGGCATGTTGTGTTTACAGATTGTTATCATCTGATGTGGCATTCCTGACCTCATGTGGTGAGAACTGGCTATGGAAATGAGGTTGTGCCTGCACCTACATTGACAGCATGATACATGTATTCATGGGTGTTAGTGGCATCTGTCCATACAGGGCATTTGTATAAGGCATGGTATTCCCTTTGTGGGTTACATTTGCAGACTCTACAGTTGTTGCAGGTGTCCAGTGGGGAACATAGCAAAGACCACTGTAAGCAATTATTTGCCTATTGTACAGATGGAACAGGGTGCCATGTCCTCTGTAGTCCACTGCAATCACACCGTGGTTACTCTCTGTGGGCAATATGCAAGGAAGTACCAATATAGTGGTTGTTGCCTAGCCAAGTGTGTTTGCGTATGAGACATGGGTGGAGAGTGTTCTCTGGGTAATACAATTGTTGCCTGTATTGTTTACCGATCCATAATGTCACATGTAGGGGTATGGATTGTCTACACCAGCCTCTCTGCTGCTTGACATCTGTTGTCCTTGTAAGGTGGACATTGTGACATATAATAGGTCCTCAATATAAGAAATTTGCAAAACCCACCCCACAATGAGTCCTGTTATTACACAATCACAGCTACCTCCACACAGGATACTGATGACAAACATAGACACACAATTGACAATACTGAGATTCAAACCCCTACCTAGCTATATATTGCTACTACAGTGTACCGCATTTATCACACATGCCAGGGAGCTTATAGGGCTAGCCCTACTCCAGCGGTGTATTTCAAGGTGAATGACATCAGCAGGCTTGCCAAAGTAGGGCAATGGAAAGTGTAGTGACTGTGAATGGCCTCAAAAGCATTGATCCCTACACACACAGAGTTTCAAATTTGCCATGTCTGGGATTAGAACTCCTACCTAACTAGTACATCACACTATAGCATTATGTAGTTATAGCACACACCACAGAGCTTAGAGGGCTAGTCCTACTCCAAAGGTGTATTTCAAGGTGAAGTTACTAAGCTGGGCATGAATCTCTACGTCACTCGATGGGTTGCCAACTGGCTTACTGACAGAACCCACACTGTAAAAGTAGCCAACTCCAAATCCGCTCCAGACAAGTGACAAGTGAAATACCTCAGGGTTCAGTCCTGGGACCGCACTTGTTTGGCATCTACTTCTCTGAAGTACAGGCCAACACTAAGGGACTCTGGCTAACAAAGTTCGCAGATGACTGCAAAATGGGAGCCATTATTTGAATCCCCAAATGATGTGGATATTCTGCAAAAGTGCCTTACAGAAACAGATGCTTGGTGTCAGACCCACGGGCTCAAGCTCAATGCCAAGAAATGTATAGTTATCCCCTTTGGGAAAAAACATGTACCCGTGAATTACCACATAGGTGGCAGTACACTAAACACCAAAAGTGTGATAAGAGACTTAGGGACACAGGTGGACAGCGGTCTCACCTTCATAACCACATCGCCACAAAGGTCAAGAAATCCTACTATGTGGCACACCTCATCACTAAGGGCCTTTCATCCAGAAAAAAGAGGTCATTGTCCCACTGTACCCATCCCTCATTAGACCCATTATAGAATACAACACCCCATTTGGTATGTACCTCTCAAGACATCTGCAACAACTGGAAAGGCCGCAGAAATACCTCACTAAAAGAATCACAGGCCTAAAGCAGATGCCCTATGCTGACCATCTAAAAAACTCCACCTATACTCTGTTGCATATCATCTACTCAGAAGCAATCTCTGCTTAACATACAAGGCCATGTTAAACCCAGAGCTGCTGGACATGCAACACTTAAAGAAATCTCAATCCCTCAGAGACACACCCTCCAGGGATCTAATCCTTGTCATCACAATGAACAAAACATGCTGGAGGGATAGGTTCCTGACCCAGAGACTCCCCAGACTCTGGAATAGACTGCCCATACATGTCAAGCAGAGCGCCTCTTTGGCCATCTTCAAAAGGAACCTTGATGATTGGATGGGAGATAGGAAATTCACCCCGGGAATCATGTCAGTTGCCCTGCTAGACAGGGGTCCAGGGAAGTAAATACTGTGGGAAGAAATAGCCAGGGAATTGTTATGGCTAGTCTTGTATAGGCCCTAGGGTCGATAGTCCAGTACCAACCTATGAACCTATGAACCTATGACATCAGCAGGCTTGCCAAAGTAGAGCAATGGAAAGTGTAGTGACTGGCCTCAAAAGCATTGATCCATACACACACAAACAAACGCACACAGAGTTTCACAGTTGCCATATCTGGGATTAGAGCTCCTACATAGCTAGTACATAACACTATAGCATTACACAGTTATAGCACATACCACTGAGCTTATAGGGCAAGCCCTTCTCCAAAGGTGTATTTCAAGGTGAATGACATCAGCAGGCTAGTTGAAGTAGGGCAATGGGAGTGCAATGTGTGTGAATGGGCCATAAACCATTCCTTTGGAAGCACATACACAGCACTTAGTCACACACAACTTCACATTTGACAGGACTGTGTATACAACTACTAGATGAATAATGACTTGTACTGTCATGTTACACAGTTATCATGTCTACAGTGATATACATTTGCACATCATGTGGTACTGGCCAATTGGATGTGTTGTGGGTGGGACAGGCCTCATGATGGGAAGCTCTTTTTCATTGTCTGTCACTCTCTTCCCCACATCTATGTATGTGTACATTTGACCTATTATAGTGTATTGTTTTTGGATATATGTGTGTATTCCTATCCAATGTGTGTGCAAAGCATGACTGATGTGCAATGTGGAGTGTGTGCAGAGACATCTGCAACTGACAGATATGTATAGTCCACTGTTGTTGCCAGACATGGGCTTCATTTCTGTATGTGTGGGAGCATGCCCAGTATGACCTTCTGTATTCAATGTGTGAATCCATTCCAGGTAGGTTGTACTCCAGTGCAGGCATTTGTGTTCTACACCTACAGCTAACAACCTGTTTCTGCAGGATATCTGTACATAGGGTGACAATATGGGGTCACAATGGGCAAAGGATAGTGGGGTACTGTAAATAATTGTGTATGTGCTGCTTCTGCTATATAGTTTTGGTGTTAGCAGAGATATTCAGACATATGTGCTGTTTTACACTGTGATGTTTTATGTCATCAACTAGTGACAGGTATACATATTTGCCTGCAGTAATTTCCCGGGGAATACAAGATGAATGAAGCTGTGTCCAGTATTGTGGTCTGCAGCCTACATATTCTTGCACAATCACGCCATTCTGGTGGGGGACCTGCAGACACTTGCTGATGGGTCTGTGTAAATGGTCCAGCACCTTGGTACTGTGGTGGCTGAGGATCCCATGATTGTACATCTATCAGCGTGACAGAATGACCATATCCTGCTGTGGTCATACCTCACAGCTGTACAGATTCAAACAGGTTACCCAGAGGCAGGGCAGGGCTCATATTTATGGTCATTACCCCTTCACATTGTGGTTTACGAGCAGGTTTGTCGCCACCCATTCCTGTTTTTGCAGGTAGGGATAGTATATGCACACATCTGAGTTTCAGACTTCACACACTCCATGGCCTCCATGCTTCTACCCCCCATTCTGTTATTCTATCCTCTTCCTAACATTATGCAAATTATATCTGATAAATATTCCTATAGTTATCACTTCATCCCAGCAATATTTAGGGGCTGGTCCACAGTTCATGCAGTAGGACATGGTGGACATGCTACTGGAATTTGTCAACATGACCTTGCATTTGTGTCCTGTGGACTGTGTTATGTTGTTATTTGGGAGTCCACAAGATAACATACATTGGCAGTATGGGTGAGACACAGGCCTTTGACAGAGGACTGTAGGGCATTTGGTAGTGATGCAGGCCGTCTGTAGCAGTCTGTCACTCCTACAGTCCCAGGCTGCAAGCTACTGTATTCCCCTGGGGTGACAGGGTAGGTGTGCAAGGTGTTAATGGCAATAGTTTTTGTCCTTATTAATCCATTGGTGTGGATGCTGGCAGGCTGCCGCTAACAGCTAGGGACACACCTGCATGGGACACCTCTTCAGCATGCTGCATTCTGTGGCTATTCCTATACAGAGGTGGGGGTCATATTGTACTCATTCCCAACAGAAGGGATATGACCTATGAGGTACCTGTGGCTGATGGTGGGGTGAGCTGAGTGCATGTGTGCTCTGGAAGCTACTTTCAGCTGACTCACAGATATACGTGGAGCATTCCACTTATACTGGCTTGTGCGGGGACATCAGAAGTTTCTCAGTACTTCATACCTGTGCCTTTTGTGGTCTGCCAGTGATTGGCCAGAATACTTCATTATTTCATACTACACAGCCAACTAATGTGCTGCTAACCTGTATGTACAATTCCAAAGGTGTGCCCATTTGACAGTAACATTTTATACACTCTCTGTCTAGGGTACTTCCACCTGTGTACTGTTTGTATGTCTAGGCCCACATTCATGCCATGTCCATCTTTCAGATGGTGACAGATATTACATCCAAACAATTAGTATGGATTACTGCTGAATTGTGTCTTGCTGGGATGCATTGTGTTTGACACTGCAGTTGCGAGAACTTGGCCCTGTTATCAACAGTACTGGCCACTGGCCACCAGGACACAATCCTCCATGTCTACATGCTGACCACTTTCACACAATATACAGCACACAACAACCTAACAAACAGAGCCCTGCATATTTTACACATGCAATAATCTATCCTGCTACTTTGGCCAGCTCAGGTAATGTGTGAACCACTGTTATTATACCTACACATACATGTTACTACATTTCTACACAGGATTGTGGGGAGTGCACACCTGACAACTGTAAACATTTGCTATGACTGTACTGGTATTTCAGGTACTCCATTTCATTCTGTATTCTGAGCTATCATGCAGACTAGAGGCATACAGTTCTTAGGTTTTATTGACCTACATTTCAGTTTCAGACTTCTTACCCTTCATAACTAACATCCCACTGCCTGACCTGTTGTAGTCTGTCTGTGTAGGTCTGGAGGGGGGCTGTTCTCCATTGCCATCAATCGGAGGCTTTAGCCCAGCCTTTCTGTATGGTCATCTACACCTGTCCTGCTGACTGAGACTGTTGTTGGGTATGTGAGCCTCACTGATATGCATGTGTATGTCCTATGGACACACATTTAGCCCACCACATGTACTGCAGTGGGATTTGCCATCTTGTCTAGTACTGCCTACTATATTGACACCAGTATTTGTTATGGATTTCATGCTGCCGATATAGGTGTCAGCTATCTGCTGCCATCCCATTCAGCCACCCGACTCCCTTGCATGCTCACATCTGTACCATAGATACAAGTAGCAGAACATACTACTACATTCAGCAATTGATAGTGAGAGTGACTTACCTTGTGGCTGTGCCAGTATTGAGGATGGTGCTGGAGGGTTGACTATGTCGGATGCACATAGTACACTCCCTATACATGGTTAAGCACAGGTAGTGTCATGTTTGGCATCCCTTTTACTGTATGTGCGAGTCAGAGTGAGGTGTCATTCCCTGGGTTCCTACCATGTCAGTGTATGTGCTATGTGTAGCCTCTTTCCAAGGCCTGGGCATACTGGGCATGCCTCCTTCTGCTTACAGGGACAGGCTCAGGTTGTTCCTCCTCCAAGTCACTCTGTGCCTGTGCTGGCCGTGGCAATGGTGGGGGGTTGTGTGGCCCTGCCCCGTGCTGTTCCTGCTGCAGCTGTTTCCACAGAATCATGTTGTGTAGCATGGCACATACAATGACAATTTGGGTACATGTAGCTGGTGAGTACTGCAAGGCTCCACCAGATATGTCTAGGCACCAGAACCGTGACTTGCACATCCCAAACACATGCTCTGTTATGATTCTGGTCTGTCTGTATGCCTCATTACGGAGTTCTTGTTCAGGTGTGTGTGCATTTCTGATGGGTGTAGTCAGCCACGGCTCCAGTGGATAACCAGCATCCCCCACTAGGTGGCCATATAGGATGTCCCCATTGGCAAATTTCTGGTACAGCTGCATCATATGCCAGATGTGGGAGTCGTGATAGCTTCCAGGGCTACCAGTACACACATTCATTACAATGCTCTGGGCATCACACATGACCTGGCAGTTGATGGAGTGAAAGCCCTTGCAGTTTATGTAGACTCTACACCACTCACCAGGTAGTGCTTTGATGTGTATGCGCATGCAGTCTATAGCACCCACTACCTCAGGGTATTCTGCTATTTGGTGGAAGAGATGCATATTGCTGGTCAACGCCTTACGGGTGTTGAGGAAATATATGTGCTCACTGGCATGTGCTGACATGGCATCCAGGAACTGGTGGAGTACCCTGGATGCTGATGCCTTGGAGATCCCAATGATATCCCTAGTTGGCCTTTGGAAGGTACCTGTGGCTAGTATTCTTAAGCCTACACATACCTTGGTATCCACTGGGATGGGTTCCCCTCTGTTGGTTCTGTGTCTGAGGCGTGGCCGGCACAGCTCAAGAATTTGCTGTAGGAGGTCCCTGTCCACCCTATAGCACTCCACTATCTCCAGCTCATGTAGCCCCTGGTAGGTTACCTTGGGTCTGTACACTCTTTTCCTTCTCCTCACTGTGGGTTGGTCGACAGCATTCTCATCCTCACCACCCTCAGCCTCTTCCACATGTAGATTTATGAGAGCAAAAGCAGCCCTTATCATTTTGTTGCTTTTGTTAGGTAAAATTTCCCCATTTGTGTACACCGGTGGGGTAGAGTTTGTGGAAAAAACCAGAGTGAAAGGTGTTTGCATGGTTTATAGTAGTATGCTGTGCTGCCTGTGTAATTGGCTGGTTCTGATACATTTCACCTGCCAGCTATGCTAGTTCTCCTTGATTACCTTCCTACTGCTGTTTCCCTTCCCATTGCCTTCCTGTTTAAGCCCCGAGGCGCGCCACCCAAACCCAGTGCTCAGATGTGAACGGAGCTGCTATTTCCTGTTTTTTTTTTTTTAAACCCAGTGCAAGCCGTGCACACCCGTTTAGGCAATGTAAACACCGTTTAGCAGAAACTGGCCCTCCCTGGACACAATCACACTCCTCATTTCTTAGTGGAAGACAATCAAGCCTTAGACACACCCCCTGCCTTAGCTGTGCTTAGCTAAGTGCAAACACAGACCACAGGGCTCCAATAAGCTTACAGCATGCATGACACAAACCCCTATGAAGTCATCTAGCTCTTAGGCTTATACTGTGGTCTTAATGCACCTACATGGTTGGGTGCAAGCTAGCACTGAGGGGAAATCTGTGATTCCGTATCATTGCCCTCATTTGCATAAGATTGACTGCTAATGCATGGTTACAAATCCGACACTCAGCCTTCCCCAATAGCAACCACTATTCCATGGTCTTGTTGTGTTATGCATGCCATTGACTATTATGGCAGAATTATGATGATCCCATTTGCGCACCACTGCCCTGTGCTTAAACGGCCGAAATCGACCAAGAAAAAAAAATTTAATTTTTATAATTTTGAAATTATTTTTCATGCCTATGGACATATATTTGGCCTTTGGCATGCCTAACCCTTCTAATACATGCATTTTAACGAGTTGTCATGCCTCCGTTTTGTAGTTTGCAGAAATGTATTCAGCTACTGGCTGAATACATTTCTGCAATCTACACTATTCCTGCACGGGCGTCTGCCTGCTTCCTGGATCGCTAATTCACCTCATTTGCATGGTTTTCACCAGCAAATGAGGAAATTAGCATACAGGGGCTGTGTCCATGCAGGAATAGTGCAGGAGCGCTCGTGCACGTCCCAGGAGCTTATTCCTGGATCGCACAGCAGCCATATTGCCTGCAACAGCTTTTGTACTATTCCTGCATGCCGTGCAGAGCTTGTTGAATCCTGGGGTTATTTTTAAAACATTTTTGTTAACCAGACATAAGCTTTCACATGACAACAAGAAATTGCTCTATAAGTGCACTTACAAAAATATGAAAAAGATGTGCTTAATTGTATAACTAGTAAGAGAAATAATACTGGATATCTCTCACAATGTGCAACTTACAGTGCAAATATCAAAGACACTTTTCTTCAACAATATCTAAGGTTTCACTTAATGTGTTGCAACAGTTTGTAAGACGCTTGTTTTTTGAAGCATTAAGTACATATTGAAATATTGCTTATTTTCATAATTACTACCAAATTAATAGTTCCAGTATAGTGTGATATAAACCAGCATTGATATTGAGTTACCCTGTCTCCCACATTGTTGTTTCACATCATAGATCTTAATAACATGTAGGTCTCTCAGTCATGAAAATATGAACATAAATTTGAAAATATGAATAATAAGTGGCAAACAAAGATTCATTTCTCCACTGCAGGACACCCTAGACTAACTAAATTAGTGTCATTTGTTAATAACTCCTTTCCATTTCTAATACTGCCCATTATTAGCTGGTAAGATCACTTAGTTAAAGAAAACAGACCCAAAAAGTTCTGGACATCATAAGGCAGCATGGATGTAAAGTGGAAGTATGCAGAAAAGGCATTTTAGGCTTGAATGAGATATTCTTCATCAAACCGCAAAAAATTGCCCAAAGAGCTCAAACTACTACAGAATGAGGCAAGAAACTGTTTATTTAAGCACTTTTTCATCCCAAGTAATTGTGGGACTTCTCCAGATAAAATTCAATTAGTAAAATCAAGTTTTATAGTGGTCTAACACAGTCATGTGTTCACAAACACCAATAGGATCTGTTGCATCCTGAACAACTTCCTTTGTTATTTCTTTAAAACAGTTTATAAAAGGTTTCAATAAAGATCAATATCAGCGTATCCATTTTCTACTTATTCCCATCCTAACTTACCCCTTCAACGATAAAATATATAATATGAAGATATATAAGTAAAAATGAAATTATTTAAATAATTACTGCTATATATGAATATTTATATACATATAAACATATAAGGATATATGTATATAGATGTGTATAAAAATATGTGTGTATAACATATAAACACACACATTTATATGTGTATGTATTTCTTTACTAAAATATTACTCAAATAGAAAGTCTATAAGCAAGAAAACTAAGTAAACACACCCACACAGACACAAAATTAGGACAATAAACAACATAATGTCCCTATCTCATCAGGCTTTTTAGTTTTAAAATACAAAATATAGAATAAACTTCACTCAAGCCTGGAAAATGACAAGCACTAGTACAAAGTTGCCAACAAAGCTCTAATATCTCTAATAAAAGTGATTCAGGACCCCCTCTCCCAACTGATAAAATACAATCAATTGCTCTGAACTTAAAATTGTGATCTGGTTGGTCTCTAATATGACTAGCCAGGGCATTGTCCTGTTTAGACCAACTGATGTGGTATAAGTGTTCATAGACACGCTCCCTCAACCTTCTGTCAGTTTTCCCAATACAGAAAGCTGGGTATTGTTGACTCATTACATTTTTATAAACATCATAACCTATACCATCCTTCCCTGCTGATGAACCAACCTTTAATACCTTAAACACATTATCCAGTTCATTCAAAGTAATCTTAGTTTTCAAACCTTCAATTGCTTCTACAAAAAATTAAAATCTTCACATCCCATAAATTATTACCTTCAGCGCTACTTTCTCTGTAAACTTCTTGGCCTAAACCTTCATGATGACCATATCTTTTTAATAGTGCTTTATTTCTCCTTTCTTATTTTTTAATTCTGTTATTACACAGTTGTTATATTTAACCATTTTTTACCAGGTATGGAAATATATCTTTCTTCTTTTCCCTTGCCAAATATTCTTGTTTAATTTTTAATCCATCAAAAATGAGGAAAAACAATCAATTTAGTTGCAAATTCTATGGATAAAACTACCTTTTCACAACCTACCTCCAGATGACACATGTCCAAGTAGCAGCACAGGCTCTGCAGAAATAGGACTGGGGAGGATGGTAATGAGTAGCCACTGACATCTTGCCCATCCAGCAATGGGGGGGGGGGTCTCTTATCATTAGGGAGACACCAAGTTGGAGCACTGGGTGCTGCACCTGTACAGCATACCACATGGCGCCAAGAAGTGCCTGGCACCGGTAGTACTGCATGCAGTGACATGCATGACTTAATGAAGTTGGGCAGCATTGTGCAACTCAAGGGAGCCACAAAGGAAATAGACGTCCAGGTAAAGACTATTCCTCAGGACCCATTAGATGACCTGCTCCCTACCACCTGACTGCACCATCCAAGTCTATTGGGTTTCCTAAGGAGGAGGATGTAGAGCTCTTGTCTAACCTGGAGAAGCCCCCCTCTCACCCCTGCTGAATGAATGGGCAGATTGGGTACTGTTAGAGGAGCCATTTGGCAGGGTTCTGCAGAGAAAGGGATGAGCGAAGAGCTATATTCTTCATCTAGACACTTGCTGTTGTCCTGACTGAAGTCAATATTTCACTGGGATACCCAGCTCTGTGTGAGTATTAAGACATTAATTTAAAGAAGCATGTAGCTCCTTATGGAAAACTGCAAGTTTTGTACACAGTTCTTTACTATTTGTCAGTTTTCTGGTTCATTCTGTAAACTAGGTCATCCATTTTCAATAACATGTTTTTGCAATGACTCACATATGTAGTTTCATTATTTGCTGAATTTAATAAAAAGGTAATCAGTAGACAGAAAGAACTAAATATTTTATTACTAGGTTAGTTTTAATGGCTGTACTAATACTCACAGTTAGTTAGGAGGCATGCAGTCCAGGAGACCAATGAGGAGTCTAGCCCAATTTTCTTAACAGCCCACATCACTGTCTAGTTAAGTGATTTGCACAGTGTCACACTATAAGCAAATGGAGACTGTGGGAAACAAACCCCTGGACAGAAAGAAGTAACTCATTAGCAGCTCATAGCCTTCATCCTCTGAACTAACTAGAAGACATGGCATACAAACATGAAGGGATTTGAACCCACAACTTTCATTACTTGTATTGTGACAGGTACTTCATTTACAGGTTAAACTGCCTGTATCTGATGAAGGGCAGAGGCCCGAAAGCGCTCATCTTTTATGTGTTTGGTGTTTTAAATAAACAGAAGGTGTTTGACTCCAGCAGTGTTCAGTCTTTTGTGACTTTTGGACAGGTTAAACTGCAGCAGGAGCCAGATAGGGGAGCATCTAAAGGGATTCTTCATTTAAATACCGTTTCATGGAAGCCTTGCAAGGGCCTTGAGTTGCAGGATTTTCCATTCAGTAATTAAAAAGCTACCATAAATATTAAGGATAAATACGATGCTTGATGAAATGTGTCAAGACTCTTAAAGGTTTTGACAACATAGGAAACAGCATCTAACTCTCTTCCACTCATCCTAATATGGCAATTGGCAAACTGGACTCAAAGGTTCTTCTTATTCATACAAAAAGCAAGCGCATATTTGAAATATTGCAGTGGCCCAAATTCTTACGAACAGTCAATTTACAATAGGTTTTCACTAAAAGCAATTACCTTTAGTATCCATGCTACAGTGTTTGAAAAATTCATTACAATATTTTGTCTTCCGTTAAAATTGTTTCAGTTTTTATTATATTAAAAAATTAATCATCCCACTTCATTTCATTAATAATTTGAACATCTCCTTGGCTTTGTACATAAAACATATCTCTATACTAAATTATTATAACTTTTTTAATTCCTTCCACTTAGTTGTACATTCTCCTAATATTATATTTCACACACAATATTTTTATTCTACTTCCAATTAGACATTGAGAAAGGGCTAATGGTCCATTAAATAAATGGCATTCCTGCAATCGGTGATAAAGGCATTTATCACACAGGTCATATTATTAAACAAGCACCAAAAGGCACCGAAAAACATTAATAACCAAAGACAGAAAGTTATTTAAATTCCCTTGATACACTTAGGCTCAATGCTGTTGTACTACTGCAGGGCACACCTCTCAACGTTTTAGTGCTAGAAATCTGGAAAAAGCCTGACAAAATGGAGGGGGGAAAGGCCTACAAATAAGGGCAGATTTTAAATATCACTTTTATAAACTTAGAACATTGCTAGAATAAGAGGGTTTGTGTTAACATGCATTTTTCTGCAGGATGTGAAGCCTGAAACTCAAATGTATGTCATTATTTAGTGACATCAATCACCAGTCATCACAGTGTTTTCCCAGAAAATCACAAATTTTATAAGGAGCAGACCAAAAATGAGGCAAAAAATCTGGACATTCTGCGAAAGTCTGGACAGTTGAGAGGGATCAGGCTAGAGAAACAAGGTCATGTAAATTCACTCATTGCTTTTGGAATGGCACTTCATCACTCTCAGATATACTATCGTTTTATCTTTGTGGAAGTGACAATAAGACTTCTCCAGCAAGATCTTCTTGCTTATAAGAAGCGTTATCAAATCATATGTGCAATCCTTGTGAGTTAGTTCTTTTACAAGCAATGCATGGCAGCACAGGGTTATTACTTTGCAGGTTGAGTTTCCTACCTTTCCATGTACATGAGAGCTCAAACAGAGGAGTTTTCATATGCATTATGAAAAAATATGGTAAAGCTGTGTCACGCAGAGTGGTCATTTCCACACCAGTGGTAGGGTGGCAGTACGTCAGTTCTAGGTCCTCCAGTTGCCTCTATTCAAAGTAACATTCAAGAGTCTGAAGAATTTAAAGGACAATATTAGCAGCCATTTAACAACTCATTTCTGAAAATGAATGTTCTTCTAATATTCAGTGTTGAAATGAATCCTAGAATATATGTATTCATTTAAAACAAAGCTTATCTTTACACATAATACAGATTCAATTCAAATGCAACACCAACTAATTTCATAGCTGGGCATTAAAGCATACAGACATTTTATTTTAAAATAGATGTATACACTGCCCATCTCAAGTGCTTATTTCATAACTATGCATTAAAGCATAAGAACATTTTATTTTAAAATAGATGTATGCAATGCCCATCACAAGATCTCAGTAGCACACCAGAACCTGTCTACCCTGTATAGAAATGGAACAGTTTGCTCATATACTGTCTCTGCTCTTCCACGTGACTGTTACGTTACACAAACCTCTTCCATGCCTGTTACTATTGTAGTCCTAAGCTCGATCTACCTGGTGATATGGATGGACATTTGCATGTGCCAAATGATATGATAGTGACTACTATAGTACTAAAGTCTCCCCTAGCATTACTGATGAATGGGACACAACTCCATCTATGGTGACCAACAGAGAGTGTGGCTCCATCCCCCTGAACAATCTCTGTGCACTACTGCATTTTACTCTTTCAACGGTTATTCTCCATCAAAGACTGGTTACAGATACTCTTGAAGATGGTTCCTATCTGCTCCTTACCAGCAGTATAGGTCAAGTCACTGGCCTACTCTAATCTAGTATTCATCATACCCTAGTGGGCACTGCTCATCTACCCTTCCTATTTACCTTTTCGTCTGGTCCACCCATCACATCCATGACCTATTTTAACAAATTCTATAAACTTTATTAATTATATTTTCATACTTTTTTCCTTAGATGTAGTGAAGTGAAGTGGAGGACAGACAAGACATATGTTGCCACAGCCTTTTTATTTTACTGCATTGTATCAAATATTTCTTCTCAGGGTGTTAGGTCTGTATCTTCAGATAACCCACAAAAGTATACTTTAAATCAGAGATTCTGCCTTTCTAGTAATAGAATCTATAACATATGCATCATAATCAGTTTGTTTCAATACAGCTAAATCAATATATTTTTTTTAATTTTCCTGTCATTAAAATTAAAACTTTATTTTGTAGTATTCTCTATGACATTTCTGTTTTTATTTTTTTATTTTTTTATATTTTTACTGAAAAACCTATTTCTCCAATTTATTTTCTTTTGGCTTTTTTCTCTCTGTTAGCACCCTGTGTACTTCCAAATTACCATATTTAAATTGATCAGTTTTGTTTCTCTCTCTCTTAGTGAACCCAAGATGCCACCTTTGATCCTTCATGGGCCTGCATTCAGTGGTGCCTGGTGAATTCAAAGTAAGGGGGGGAGGGGGGGCTGAAGGGTTGGGCTATATTATATCAGGTTAATGTCCTTTTACCTGTGATCCAATGGGATCACTCACTTTCATCCCCAGATTGCCTCAGTACACATGCATTCTAACTGCTTTATTGACTGTATATACCTCAAATGTCTGAATGTCACAAACAGGGCCAAGCTTAAGTGAAGTAGAAACCCAGATAAAGGACAACATTGCCCCCCACTCTCTGTTGTACACTGGTCCCTTCTGCACCATCACAGTGCCACTACACTATTCCCCCATCATTGCCTAAAATCATTGAGAAAGTTTGCTTCTTTTTTGTTTTATTCAACATTTTTTTAGAATTTTCCTCGATCCTTTCAACACACCCTTACTGGCCAACACTGCTTTGTAATAACTCTGGAGGAAATAAGAGAATTAAGCTAAGGGTCTAAGGTTGGCTAGCACACCCCCAAGAAGTTATAAGATTCTAAATGATCTGAGGTACATAGTAAGACTTCTTCAACCTTTTAATCCAATGGCCAAAGCAAAACTTGAGTAAAGAAACACATTTTTGTGTCCAAAGCTTAATACTTAAAGCTGATAAAATAGTAGTTTCTAATACAATCTGAAGATAAATGCATGCAAGAATGTACAAATCCTATCTAGGACTTGTGTCTGCGTCTCTAACCACACAAAATAATTAATTTCTGTGTATCCCTCTGGTGTTATGAAAACCATGGATGGCCACAGTCATGTATTATATAGTTGGGGGGGACAAAGAAAGGAAACCACAGCACCAGGATAAAATTAAAAATGAGACAGGGTGTATATGCAGGTTCTACACAGAAGAAATCTCAGCCAAAACCTCATGAGATGGTGAAACTACTCATTTTACCAATGTGCCAATGATCCTGCCCAAACTGCCAAAGACAGACTCCTATTGTGTGCAGTACCACTTGTATGACTGTGTGAATTGCAGATCTTTACTTTTAATTGAATTAATGAACAAATATATATGTAATGGGTAATGGAGTGGGAATATAACTCTGTTAGCTGCTATCAGAACCACATAATGTAACCCATTTCACCTACCTTACACACACATATATGTGACCACCACTACAGCTGCTCACATGACTGTGTACAACTTATACTTCTGCTATTGATCACATGAATAAATAAATACATAAATAATAGTCCAGGAATTTATTTCCACATGCTGCTCTCAGAACCATGCACAATCAACCACTGCAAACTCCCCCTCTGTTTAAGTGCGCGCACACACAAACACACGCACACACACTAAAAACAACAACAACAAAAAGAGTACTTGCAGTCCTCATCGGCATACAATGTCATCTTTAAAAAAATGGACAAAACTTTAAATAAAAACATACACATTTACACGTGCATACACACACACACACACACACAAACACACCAATTACTCGCATGTATAACTCATCATCATCCACTCCCTTCACTTCTTACTGTCTCAGACACCTGAGACAGTATGATCCAATCAAAGTACCTTTTGCTGCTTCTTAAACTAGCCCATTCAGCATCCTCTAAAGTGGAGTTTCAGCTGTTTCCAAAATGCAGGAAGACCTGCAATAACACAGGACTATTTATCAAAACAGCTGTGATGAATAAGCTGATACATACACACACACACACACACACACACATACATATATATATATATATATATATATATATATATATATATATATATATATATATATCTATAGACACACACACACACACACACACACACACACACACACACACACATATTTTTTTTCCAAGAAAGTGAAACTTTGATCCCATGCATTTACATGCACAAAGTTCTGATTCATGAAAATGGGAACAGTGGCCTTTTTAAAATTAAAAAAAAAATAGCAATTAAAAATAATAAAAATAAAGTAATTGGAACTATGTTTTATTTCAAGGGGCTGCAACCCAACAGTCAATACCACAAACCCCTCCTGCCTGCATTTCCCTACCTATATGAATACACATGTAATACAGAAGAAGACTATTGAAGCTCTGTGTAGTCTGTCCAGCTGTTGCAGCAAGCACCCAGCAGTACTCTCTGCCCTTTCTTGTCACTATAGTCCTCCATTTGCTTTTGAATTTTTTTGATAAAGTCAGTTGTATCACATCATACCATTCAGTCAGAATACCTGCTTCAATCCACCATCCTTTCTCTGAGGAAGTATTTTGTTAAGTGTGCAACTTAGCCCTTTAATCTCGATCTCATGACTCACATCTACCACCTCTGTCTTTTCTTTTTAGCTTGATTCTTCCACTGTTTACTTTGATTAGTTCATGGACTGAGATCATGTCCCCTTTTCCTTTCCTAAATGCAGGGGAGGACAGATCTGACAATAACAGCTTCTCAGCACAAATCTTCCCATCCATGCATTTATACAGCCGTACATCCATTTCCATCTTGGTAGACATTCTCTGGGCTCTTTCTTGTAATTTACTTTCATTTTCATGCAGTAATCTCCTTTGTAATAGGTTCATAGGTTCATAGACTAGTACTAGGCTAACTGCCCTTGCAAGCCATTTTAAGCCTAGCCAATTATCCCCTGTGAGATTCAAACGCTGTACCTTGTGTTTGTAAGGCAAACACCTTAACCATTAGGCCACCCTCCCAATTCATTGGCTAATGGTTCTAGTAACTGAATTTAATTTTCTTGCCATAATGCCCTGTGCAATATTCCACTGTCCACTAGCTCCCACTGAGAGGTAAGCATTGAGTTGTGGGTTTCTGGGGTTATTATATGGAGAAACTATGTTCTTGGGAGTCATCTGGCTTATTCTGTGCATCACATGTAGAATATTTAAAAAGTTCTAAGCATTTGCTTCCATTTACTTTGAGCTCTGTCGTAACCTACTTTACCTGGCTATTCTACCATGAGCCATATATACCAGTTGTGATGGACAGGGGCTATTTTAACACTCACAGTGCTGCTGCAAAAGACATAGGCACTAGAACCAGCAATACTTGGTTTTAATCCCACCTCTGTTTCTAGGTAATATGAAAAGGACAATTGGCCTTAAGGGTGGACAGTAAATGTGACCTGCTGTACTAGGTAATAACCAAACTTTGACACACTCAGTTAAGTTTGAACTATACAGCTAACATTCAAAGTTATTATCACTTGCTCCCCTTAGTTACGTGAGTATCAGACTGAGCCCAGTACTTTCCAGTAAACTCTTACCAACAGTAATTAAAGCAATTAATATACACATACATTCACACATTGTGTAGAATGGGTGGGGGGTGGGGGGTGAGACAATTCTCCAAAACTAAGTAAGCCTTTGATCTTTAATAAACAGAATGCAACAGATGAAGTGAGTTCCTTATTGTACAATAAGGCAACAGTTTTACAGATAGTGGCATGATTAAAAAATACTGGAAAAGAGCTGAGTGTTTCTTTAACGGGATCAATGTGTGGTAGATACCCTTAGAACTGGTCCATGGTTTGTGGTTAAAACAGCAGAAAGTATGAGAAAATACTTGGAGTGTTATGATAACAATGGTGAAAGTGGAGTTTGTGTACTCAAAATGTCTGAATGTCGTCATTGTAGACAAAGTAGCTGTATATATATAGGGGAAGGCCCTAGTTGTGAGGTATGACCGCACAACTGGCATGAATGGAAGATGTAATTGTACTATACAACATGTTGTATATATCACAAATGTATTACATGAGATGTTTTTTTTTTGAATAGGCAAAAGTGAACATTTATTTCAGGAGAGAATTTATCAGCATAATTATACCATTAAAATAAAAAATAAACAAAAATAATGCTTTATGCAGATATTCTTTAGTATATACAGAGTTTAGGAAATTGTTGTTCTTATATAAAGGTTTTAAATTAAATGTTATTTCTTAAGTTGTAACATTTCAATTGATTCTTATATTTAATTGATTACTATCACATTCAATACACATTTAATTGAGTTAATTAACAGTACTGTATATATAAGGAGATTTGTGAAATTAATGAGTCATTCTGATGAAGTTATATTGTATCAAAATACAGGATGACAGTGCTCAATAAAAACTAACAAAACAAGAATATACAGGAATATACCTTACTCCTTATCATTAAAACATGCAACCCTTTAAATATTCAAATAGTAGCAATTAGCAGTGAGTACAGTAATCACAACCAAACATTAGACAACATATATTTGAAAGGACATTTGTAAAATGCAATAAACTCTGAAGCTAAAGTTTAAGCCATCGGCTGCAAGCATTTAAAGTTAAATAATACAATTCTTTACCTGTAATAAATAAGTTAAATCAATTCCTTTACAAAATAAATATGTAAACAGTACTAAACCTACACAAAGAATTGAAAAAACGAAATAGATAATTTTCAGAAAACACTATCAACTAACTAGTTTCTAACTGACTTAAATAAAAAGATAAACTTACGAGTATGGCTTTCTGAATCAGAATGAATTTCAAAGTCCTTATAGGCAGTTGAATGTGCCACAAATGTATGTTCCAGCAGGCAGATCAAGTGTCTGAATTGCAGTAACTGTCTCAAGTAACTCACCCAACCTCCACCCAACATGCCACACTTATACAATATGCAGATGACTCAACCCTGATGTGCTCCGCACCGTCACTCACTACCCTACAAAGACTCCCTCAGAAATCCTTTACCTAAGTGGAAAGTTGGATTACCCAGATCCAACTCATCCTCAATCACAACAAGATCAAATTACTCATATTCGCTCCCAACAAAACTAAACCCACCCATCAACCTTCCATAATCACATCCAAAAATGGTACTAATATCTCTCCCACCGACCACACCAAACTCCTTGGTGTAAAAATTGACAATAAACTACTATTTGATGTCCATATATCACAAACAAGCAAAAAGATCCACAAAAAATGGGTACACTATACAGGCATAGAAAATTCCTATCTGATCAGGCAAGAATTACAAAAGCCCAAACACACCTACTATCCACCCTTATGTACGCTGTACCGATCCTTACCCACACAAGAAAACAGGACCTTGAGTCACTTGAGTCATGCTACAATAAAATTGCCAGATTCACTAGTAACTCCATCTTCAAAACTCATCACTGTCAAGCATTACGAGAGCTTAAATGGTTAGAACTACCTGAACTACTTAACTATCACCAACTAATACTTGCCTACAATATTATGAATTATCCTAACAAAACCCCATTCCCTAAAACAATTTCTAACCAAATACGTGTCAAATCTCCCCCTCCGCTCATCTGAAAAATCTCTCCTCTGTGTCTCTACAGCCAATAACTCTGCAGGTAAAGCTCTGTTCTCCCACAACATAGCCAGGAATTGGAACAATCTTCCCCCTACTCTAACCTCTGCTCCTTCAACTACTCAGTTTAAAAACTCTCCAAAAGCACATCTACTAAATTCGGGTCTATATTATAAGCACGAAAGACCTTTTCAGCGAATACAAAAACAGTGACACATATTGCGCGAACTGTGAAAACACCAAACACCCTAAACCGTGAAATTCAAAATCTCGAATCGTCATAGCTAGCCAACCTCACTGCCAGTGCATACTACCTACCCAAACAAAATAAATAAACCACATACATACACTAAACAAAACCGTACTTCTAACCCTACACTAAACCTTGCATACATTACTATCTATGCACTTACCTTAACCTGCACCCTAACCCTAAGGTTTGTAACTATCGCACACTTACCTTAAGGAGCTATATCGCAGAAGGGCCAGCTATGACGATTCGACATTTTGAATTTTGCGGTTTAGGGCGTTTGGTGTTTTCGTGGTTCATGCAATATGTGTCACTGTTTTCGTATTTGCTGAAAAGGTCTTTCCGGCTTATAATATAGACCCGTAAATTCTTGGCTATGCCCATGCATCACATAAAACCCCTACCTCATATAACATCTAACAACCAGCTGCTCTCATAGATTTCTGTTGTTATGCTACAACTCAGGAATTACTACTGGTAACTTCAAAACATAATTTTTTATGCATGTTTTGAGACTTTCTATTTCTGTATGCAAAACATGCTTGAAATGCCTTATGCCTACTATTTCTTTTTTATATATTTTTTTATGTATGTAACTTGTATCACATGTTTTAACTATTATTGTTATTTGCACGGAGCTTTTCTCCCCGGGCCTCCACTGTAAATGGACCTGTGCCCAGTCGGACTATACCGGTAAACAAATGTAAAATAAAATAAATAAGTTAACAGTCTGTCCCTGCCTACAAAAGTACCAAACAGGATTTCCTGTGGCATTTGCTTGGATTCAAATCATGCATGATACTTTTTTTGTTTCTATGGTTATTGGAGAGGTTGAAGATTTAGCAAGCCAGAGTCTACATAATGAAATAACCTTTAACTTAGCTCCTTACCTCCAGGAAGCATTAATCTTACAAGTGCATGCATTGGTGAAGTAAGGATTCACACTGACAAATGCAATTATATTCCATTTATAGATTTTTCATCCACTATGATTTACAGAAAAAAAGCAAGTACATTGCAGCTTCTTTTACTGTTATCTTAATATATATATATATATATATATATATATATATATATATATATATATATGTATATATGTCCCCTTCAAAACATCTAAAACCCATAACATCAAATTTCATAACATCTAACACTACAAATCACATGAAAATAACATCCCCTCCACATTTAACAGTATTGTTAGGAAATTAACTTTTTCCCACTGTAGTGCGATTTTGGAGTTGGTATATTTAATTTACGGGGGGGTGTGAGGGTGCAGGGGGGCTTGCCCCCCTGCAGAAATGTAGTAAAAAGTGTGTTGGTAGTTTGGTGTCATTATATGTGGAGGGGATGTTATTTTCTTGTGATTTGTAGTGTTAGATGTTATGAAATTTGATGTTATGGGTTTTAGATGTACTGGTCTCAATGTTATGAAATTAGATGTTATGGGATTTAGATGTTTTGAAGTAGACCCATATATATATATATATATATATATATATATATATATATATATATATATACATATAATCTGATATAGCTTTTGTATAGCTTAGCTCCTGTTGGATGCACTTTCATTTGAAAGAACAGTAATATTTTTAAGCTTATTAAAGTTTTTTAAACACCAGAATTATGCTAAGATGAACAGGGAACCCCTTATGCATATCTGAAGGGAAGGGAAGAGAACTACCAGCTGTTCCTTCTTTTCCCCAGTCAGTCTTTTGGTTTTAAGTATGCTAACAGTGCCAGTGTGAACACCATATTTGCTTGACATTAGACTACCCACTGTTTGTAGCCACCAAGACCTGGTTCTCAGACTTTTGTGTCATAGAATCAGAGCATCAGAGAATGAAAAAATAGTGACTATAATAATCTGTAGTGCTTTGTGGCTTATCATCCTTTCTTTTTATTTCCTTTAATTTAGATTCTACTTTTAGCTGTCATAATGCATTTTCATTTCCTAAAATCCTACATTTGTTTTATGTACCTTATCTATAGTGCATGTCCTCCCCGTGGTCAAGTGACTTTAAAGACATGCAGGTAGGTGAGAGCGTGAATGGGCATGCCTTCGTTGAAAGTTGAGCATTGAGCTGGCAACTCGGCACCATAAAAATCCACTGCCAGTCATGAGCGGACTGGAGTTCTGCTGTGGCAACCCCTAACCGGTAAAAGCCGAAAGTCTTTATCTATAGTACTTCAACTCTTTTATCCTTAGATTTTCCTCAGTATAGTTTGTTACATATTCCCATAATTCCTTGTGTTCTGTCTTGCAAATGTGTATTCTTTCATTTATTCAGCGTACTTAAATAAGGTCTGTTGCATGGTGATGGGGGGGGGAGGGGGGGGCTGAGACCCTAAAAAGCTTGTTGTGGCTGAGGCACACAATGCAGTAACAGAAGTAAGCTGACTTGCCTAGAACCTGTTTTACAACAGATAACCCTATTTGCCCAGTCTGATAGCTTAATAAGGAATGCATGCTGTAAAGAGTCAGCTTGCTAGAGGAACTCCTCAGCACTGTTTAACACATTCTGGAAAGGAAGATTCCCTTGAATCTAAACAAGAACTTTGAGCAAGATGAACCAGTGGAAGGCTTGTGTTATTTTACATGATCAAAGCTCTTCTCTTCCTGGAAACACAGGTACTGTGCTTTCACTGTGACAGATAGCTAAAACAGGGGAAGCCATTTCTGGATGATTAAAGCTGTTCACTTTCTCAAAGTAACAGTGCTATGTTACAGCGAGAGACTGAAACATAATGAACTACGGCAGTGGCTGAGAGAGGAAGCAATTGATAGACTGGGATATACACAAAATCTTTCATCTTTCCATTTTTATCTGAGTGAAGGTAACTGCTATTCAAATTATGGTTTAAAGAGGCAAGCCTGTACTGTAGTAAAGGCATTTTGCTTTTTTGAAAGACTGAGTGCAGTGTACTCAGTTCCCCACAGGGCTGACTTTCTAAACCAAGCCAATATCCCGGGACGATATGCCCTATGCCTTTCTTTGATGCATTCCCATGGGTTGGTAATGTTCCCTTTCTTGTGCTACAAGTATACTCTGTATTCTCAAATTCTCATCACACTTCTTATAATCTTTCATTCCCTTTTTTCAACTTTATTCCTGTCTGTTTTCTTTGCTTGCCTGTATTATTTGGTAACTCCTTTACATGCTTTATATTTTTCTGTCTGAATTTTTCTTCCAGATAATGTTTAACCTGATCTCTTTGGTTCTTTCTACATCTTTTTCCTCCAGACTTTAAAACAGTATTCACTAAAATAGCTTTGTCTGACTATTTTACCTTATTATTGAAAAAGCCGAGAGAACCCAATAAAATATAGTTTGTAATTCGCTCACATTTAGACAAAGATTTTTTTTTTAGGAAAACTATATTACTTTTGGACTGGTGTATATATCTAAATATGTTTCCTTACATAATTAAATAAACCAGTAACATATCATGAATAAGATTCACAAAAGAGACAGGAAATAGTTCAAATATAAAATTATTTATTTATTTTATTTACATTTGTTGACCGGGATAGTCCCGACTGGATAATGTCCATTTTTAGTGGAGGCCCAGGGAGAAAAGCTCCAAGATAATAATACACGTTGAACATTCAGTAAATGCTAGTTTCAAACAGATTACTGTCATAAGCAATACCAGCATTTAGCACATATAGTACTAACTTATTATAAAACACTTTACAAAACATAACATTATTTTCAAAGTTATATATACATAACATTACATTCAGGTTTAAGACACATTGAGCAGCAGTTATACAACTGACCCTTCCTGAAATGGTGTAGTAGAAAAAAGTTAGAAGTAGTTAAAGGTAAGCCACCTAAATAATAGAGAGGCCACAAGTCAGGTTAGTGCAAACACATAACTGATGAGTTTTGAAGTATTTCTTGAGTTTGTTTATGAATCAAGTTATTTGCACATTCATATAAGAAAAAATGAAGAGACAACCTAAAAGGAAGTTTTTTTGCAGAGTGCATGCAGTCATCAAGTATTTACTTGAATATTACAGTGTGCATTTTCAAAACAAGTTGACTTAATGCATGTTGAAAAAAATAATTTAGAATAGAGCATTAATGAGCTTTTAATGCCTACAGTTATGCTTGATATATACATATGTTTTCTCTTATACCATATATTTTGGTGCTCAGGGATTTAAATCTCATTTGTAACATCAACAAAAGATGCTGGAAGGATAAATATCTATCACAGAGAGCACAACTTCCTTGGAATCAT
Organism: Protopterus annectens; assembly: GCF_019279795.1. Classification (NCBI taxonomy): domain Eukaryota; kingdom Metazoa; phylum Chordata; order Ceratodontiformes; family Protopteridae; genus Protopterus; species Protopterus annectens. Next base: position 388,084,867 of record NC_056746.1, read on the forward strand.
CTTCCTGTTCTCATAAAGCAAAGTACTTCTCTCACTATTCAAATGTAATCTGGGTGAATCAATGGGTAAGTGCTAATTTACCCCTGGTTTAGTACCCTTGTTCCCCATGGATAGGAGCTACATGTTAATGTTCTGCTCTGTGTTTCTTACTTAAAATATAAGGGTCAAAAGCTTCAGTAGAATGAATGTCTATGCTTCTAAGGATCCTCACAGATCAATAGCCTAGTAAGTACATATAACTAATTTACCTATGAATCTCAGTATTTTATATAAGTAGAAGAGAGAAATACAAAGAAAACTGCATCACTTCTTTAATATAAGTAACTCTGAGGTTACAAAGCCTTGTGGTAATTTATAAAAAACATACTCTACGATTGCCTTTCAGAGAGCTTGTTCTGTGCAAATGGTCTAGATTAATTTGTGTTTAAAAAACAAAATGTCACTTTTTCTGTGTATAGCATAAGATCTGATCTTTTAATCTTGAATTCATGTACAATGTCCTGTGGTGTTAGATAGTTTTGCCCTTTGGTTGTTTGCAATGCAGAAAGTGTTACCTAGAATATTTATAATGCTGCAAAAGGGGGGATAAGTTACTTCACATTGCAGTGTTATGGTGTAGCATTGGAATTAATGCAGCATGTTAACATGGTATCTTACCTAAAACTACCCAGCAGTACTCCATATAACACAATTACTGTGCATCACATTCACATGTGCTTAGAGCAGAGTTGGGCAGGGAGAACAGTGTTCCCGGGCTGGTTTCATTGGATGCTGTATGAAAAGGGATATGAAAGGAGCTCTGACAATGTCTACACTGATACACTCGGTAAACTGTTGCAGGGGAGACTTAGATCACTGTTCTGTCAGATGCAGGCAGAGACTGGCACCAATTCTTATGCTCTGACTATACTCGCATTTGGAGATGTTAGAGCTAGTCACAGGCATATTGGTTTGGGGACAGAAAAACTAATTACTGAGACACACTTGGTAGGTTGAATGGACAATAACTTGTGACTCATAATGAAGATGAAGGTCAATCCATTTTACATGCTTAAGCAAACTAATGGCCATCACATATTAGTTCTTATACCAGAATAACATGTACCACTAGCTTAAAGTTGATAACATCTCTCCTTAAAAAGTCAGTCTACATTTATAAAGTTTTGTAGTGAAGGACAACTGATGGTCTGTTTTATAAGCCATTCCAAAAGGATAGAATTCCTCCATTAATGTCAGCCTTCTAATACCTCACTCCAGTACCTTTTGTTACTATATGTTTGTCAATGAAACAGAAATCCAGGTATTTTTATGAACTCATTTTGCATGCATTTTTTGGGAGGAGGTGGCTCAAAGAGTACATCATCAGTTCCTTCGGCCTCTATTCACTACCTAAGCACTTTCTACCTTTCCTCATTCCAGTAAAGTACCCTGTTAGGTATGTACTAGGCTATCAGCCCTGGAGCCTAGGTAAGCCTAGCCCAAAAAGATTCCCTGGCATCTTGCTGCCATTCTATTGTTTCTTTACTGCTTTAGTACCTTTGCAAGCATACAGCTGTGCAATGCTGTATCACATACCTCATAAATGGATCGTATGGGGGTAGCTAACAAAACCTACCAGTGACTGCTTTCTCATATGAGGCCAATCCATTGTAATAGCTTTAGCTGATAATCTTGTTATGCTGTGAGAAATCCAAATTGCCACTAATAACTGACAAGGAGTTATATTTTCTTGCTGTCTTAATGGTTTTATTGCCTAAAGTTTATGTTCATTTCATTGACGAATGTCCACCATGTGGCAGTTTTATTTATCTGTGCTGTATACATGCTCTGATAGTCCATTCAAGTAATGTAATAGCACAGGGCATATGTTTATTAACTCCCATGAACATATTTATAACAAGAAGCAAATGATACCAACCACTATACAAATGGTAGGCTGTGGGGAACATAATCCTAGAAAACAAAAACACCACTCAAAACTTCTGCAGGAAAGTGTTTATTAATGATCAGTGCCCACACCATGTTTGGGTGCATACAGGGTTATTGCTGCCAGGTCTATATTACATTATTGAAGATTCAAAACTTCGAATTTGATATGGTCGACACCATATAATCAAAGTCTTGAAACGTAGAAAATGTAATAAAACACAACAACCTACAAAAACAAAGCATTTAAATGCTCTAAGCAGGGGTGCCCCACACCCCCCTGCTACTTAAATATACCAAGTCTGAGATTGCACTACAGTGCAGAAAAGGGAAATCTTCCCTTTCCATGCTGTATGGAGATCTCTGTTAAAAGATTCGAAGTTTCAAAGCGAAGATTTCCCTTTTCTGCACTGTACGGATATCTCCGTTAAAAGATTTGAAGTTTCAAGACTTCGATCATATGGTGTTGACCGGTTTACCATTACAATTTCACAGTGCAATTGCACAGCTATGAAGTATTCGAACAACAGATGTTCGAATACTTCATATTTCGGCAGGTTACGTGAGCGAACGGTATTATTACAAATGGAATGTGCATTCGCAATTATAACATTTGCTCATGTAAGGGGGTCGCGGTACAGTGCAGTTAGGGAAATACATCCCTTTCCTCACTGTAGTGCAATCTCGAAGTTGGAATATTAAGTTGGGGGGTGGGGGGCACAGCCCCCCACAGGGGGTGCAAGGTGGCTTGCATAAACGTGAGTTTAGGATAGTTAGTTAGGGAGTTAAGGGAAGGATGGGATTGCTGTTCAGTGTCGAAAATGTAGTGAGCGACATTTTTGACATTAACAGCTGTTTTCCGACTTTAGGAACATTCAGAATTGTGTACTTTCGATGAAACACTTCGCTGATAAGTACACTTTTTTTTTTATTTTCGAAATAATGATAGTAAATCGTGTCGACCATATCAGATTCAAAGTTTTGAAACTTCGATCTTCTGATGTAGACCCATTGCTGCCTGGCTGTGTGTGAGTAAGTTAGGAGTCGTTACAAATAACACTAGGTTGTATGCCGTGTGTGAGGGATGGCTCTCATCATTGTAAGAAGAAGGATGAGGGACTGTAGCTGCTACCACAATCAGGACTAGGTCATACTTCCCTTTGAGTAGTGGCCATCCTGCCTGCTATTTTTTCAAGTGCATCACTCAGCCAGCAGGAATAACATACACACAGCACCGTGTGCATTTATAATCACAGATGACCACAACTACTGCTGTGCCACAAATGGATCTTAGTGAATGGATAGTTTTCTGAACCTGGGGTAGAAGGCCTGCAGAACAGGGAACAACCTGGTATCTTATACCCACTGCAAGTTTCTTACTCCAGGCAATAGGAAATCAGAAATCCTGGTCATCCTATGAGTGGACACTGATTCATCTTAGTGTTTTATTTTGCCCCTCTTTTTGTTTTTCAGTTTAGACGTATGATCATCTTGTAGCATATAATTATTGCAACTCATTTAAATAGTGAAAAAAGTCTATAATGCTTTGAACTCCTGTCAGCCACTTCACTTCTGTACTGGAAACTGTCATTCTTACTAGCTTCAATTATAATGTGCAGCTATCAATCTGCTCTAATTTCTATCTATACTCGCCTTTACTACATTTAGAATGCATAACAGTACACGTCTGTTTTTATAGTGTGCACTTAGCAAGCAATACAGTTTATTACAAAACCTGTTTCACATAAAATGTACCAAAGATTTTGTCTGTTAAAGCCAGCTCATCATTATAGATAAGCAACTCCACACCGGCCTCTTACCTTCACTTCTACTGGTTTTTATGACTGATAGAAAAACAGTTTAATCAGTATGCATCTATGATTGCAAAACATACATTCTCACTTTTCTTGCTAGCTGCTGAGTTTAGACTGTATGTAAGAAGGATTAAACGAGTCTTTAAAATAGCAGTGATTTGTCAGGTAGACAAATCATCATTTCAGCAACCCAGAGGATCAAAACTTTAGGGGCATTTCTCAGCCTCTTTCACACACGCACAAACACATGCATAAACACACACACACACACACACACACACACACACACACATGCACAAACAGGCACACATACAAACACACGCACACACTCACACACACACACACACACACACACACACACACACACACACACACACACACACACACACACACACACACACACACACACAAACAGGCACACATACAAACACACGCACACACATACAAACACACACGCACACACACACACACACACACACACACACACACACACACACACACACACACACACACACACACACACACACACACACACAAATACATATACACACACAAACACAAACACACTTTCATGCCTCTGTTGAAATGCAGTTCTAACTAAAATCTTGCAGCACCAATAGACATTTTTAGATGGTTTGAATAAAGTAAGCGTTAACTAATTCAAACCCTGTCTTCTGTTGCTATAGTAATGTCTAAGTGAACTCACACCTGACAAGATCCTTGATTGTCATTGCTCCCAATCCAAATCTTTAATTCAGTAAATATTAGGAGAAACTGCATCTAATGTGTGATTGCTTTATGAAGCCTGGCAGTTAGCATACAGAACGTGGGACATCTAGTGCAGAAGATAAATGCTACAAGCTCTTAATGAGCAGCATGTTAGTCCAGGGTAGCGTTTGATTCCTTCCACCTCCATTTGCCCATTGTGTGACTCTGAGCAAGTTACTAAACAAGAAAGATGCTCCCAGGTCACATCTGAAAAAGGGCATTTATGACCAGTGGGCTTACCCAGTTAACAAACATGTAAAACCAAAATGCTTTAAAATATGGCAAACATGAAGAGAATGTTATTTGCTGCAGTTCTCAAAAGAAAAACAAAGTACTAAAAAAATCCAGTGCATGATCACTGCCTCCCCTACACCGGGCTGGAGTTCCCAGAATACACAGCTGTCATGCTGATGTGCATCAGATGTCAGCAGCTGCTTATAACAATAATATTAGCTGCATACCTCTCAACTGTCCATAATGTTGCCTCATTTTTTTACCCTAACATTGTTTTGTTGCCTAGTTTAACATACTTTTTTTTATTATTTTCTGATAAGTTAACCGTTTCTGATTTTGTAGAACATCCCAAAATTTGCCTCCCATTTTACCCTGTTAATGTAAAGTTTTGTGCCCCGTTAATATATTTTTTTCTGATAAAGAAGTAAGGATTGCCATCAGTCATTAGAGTTTCATACTTCTTATTCTTCAGAAAGTGCATGTTGATGGAAATCATTTTGTTCCATTAAGTTTCAAAGTAAATTAGAGTAATATTTAAAAATTTCCCTGATTTTGGACCTTTGCCCCCATCTATTTTTGGCTTTATCCTTGATTGCTGGGCAAAGTTGAGGGCTATGAGAATTTGCAAGGATTCACCTCCTAAACAAATCATCAACTTTTATTTTTAAACAACTTTTTATTAATTTTAAAACAAAGATAGTACAAAATTATTTAAAGATAAATACAACAAAAACACAACCATTAACAGATGTCCGCAACAAAATCAAACATAGAAAATGGAACCATTCAAATTTATCAAGTAAATCACTTAATTTTAACCAAAATCTAAAACAAATCATCAACTTTTGATTGTAAGCAATGTTTGTTGTGTGCGGTTATTGTGTCAGGTTGAGGTGTAAGTATGAATATGCCTGAATGGTACTTAAATATACTGAAAGGACTGGCACACTCTATGTACTAATTAATATTTGTCTAATCTCAATAAGAACTGGCTTTGCATGTAGACAGAAAGGGGAACGTCAGTGAAAGAGTGTAGTCTTGGAGGGGGTTGTTGGGATGAAAAGGTTCTCTGAATTAGCAGGGACACGTGAGAGGAAAAGTAAGAAAGGTGTGAGCTAACACAATAAGAAACGTTTGTGGACACTTCAAGAGGAGAGTAATCTATGGATTTATAAGTTAATATGGATCTATGAGAGAAGGCAGAAGAAACTAACAGAATGAGAAGTACTAGACAAATTTGCTTGGGGGCATCAGTAGGGATATCTCAGATGAGAGAGAGAGCGAGAACAAGTAAGAGCTACATTTTCAGGGGAAATACATAGACACCACATATGTGAGCAGTCTGTATGTGTTGCTGAGGGGTGGGGGTGGGGCTAATACAGGAAAGGAAGTGAAGTTACGATTGGTAAAGGAGATGAAAAGAAAAAGAGATGCTGACAGCCAGCAGGGGTTGTTAAAGGAAAAACAGAAAGAGACACAAATTACAATTAGTGAAGTGGTTTGATATTGTTGGAAGAGTCTTTTAATGTAGGGCTCTAGTTCTGCTTTCTGATTCAGCAACAGCACAAGCTGTTGTTTGGAATGTGTTGTTATAAATTCACACAATCCTTGACTAAAATAAACTAACAAAGTAAAGGAAATGTGTGTGTGTGTGTACATTCAAAGGGAGTTATAGGCCACTTTTTATCTCTGTCTTGATTAATTTAGGTCTTCTGTTTTAAGGACCTCATTGATGCTTTTATCTTAAATATTATACTGCTACAGTGCATGGAGCAGGATGGTTATCTCTGATAAATCAGTTAAACATCTCTATAATGTGAGACCCAAGCTTAACAAATGTTAAGCACCCCCCACTTCACTTGTTAAGATCAGCTATCACTCTAGGCAGTTAAACATGCCAGTACTAGCCAGCAAATAACAGTAACAGGATTAAAAAACAGATTGGTTTCCACCTGCTGCCTGTGCTGATAACAAGTCCCAGACTTTTTCTAAATAACAGAATGCCTTAAATGTCTTTCTAACAGTTCTCGCTAAGTGCTTTATGGCTTCAAAAGCCAACAAAACATTTGGTGATTTTTTTCGTCTGTAACTAGTACTGCATGGACCTAATAAAGCTCCATGCACTACAAAGAATTATGGCTGGGTCACCATTCATAACCCTTTATTATGTGTTCTCAACATGGATGCCAACATTTATCTCTTTCCTGGCATCCATGTCTCGAGCTTATAATAAAATGGTCATGATCGGTGATTTGCTCATAATCCTCAATGTGTTATTTTTATAATGCAGTTGTTATGCATGTTTTCTGGCCAAAGTCAGACTACCACAGTCTTCCCTGAATTAGCAACTCCCTTCTTCCATTCTCCCTTCCCAGCAGATACACACACCTGTTAGAAGCAGCTCTGTAAATGTTTTTTTTTTTTTGTTTGGTTTTTTACATAGAAACTGTGTAGCACTAAGCTAAACACTCATTACTTTTAGAAAATGCTTTTTTAAACATCTAACAGAAAGCTCTTCTAAATACTTGCCTTCACATAGTGTTCTCTTAGTTCAATATTTGCCTTTATTGCTATGGCAATACCTCATTGTAGCTGCAGCAAATACGGCCTTTCAGAAGTAAACTTGTCTCCGGTGGGTAGTGGGATCTCCTAAACCAATAAAATGTGGCATCTGCTCTTGTGCAATTAATATTTTAAGATTTATTTCATACAGCACCTCTCTTTACACACATCTTTGTCAACCTGTTTCTTTACAAAGAGAAGCAGGTAAAAGCATGCAGTATTTTTAATGCTAATTTTTTTACATCTTCAGAGTATTGCT